>NW_027512878.1:0-330939 GCF_048772815.1 Callospermophilus lateralis | reverse complement strand
TTAAGCAAAGAGCCACAGGTGAGGCCCATTTATTTCCATTTGTAAACTGTTTTCTTCAGGCTTCACAAAGGGGTGGCCTGAGGCAAAGACCTTCCTGACATTCAGTGCAACACAACAATAAGTAAGCAAAAGGCCCAAAGAAGGGTTTCTGCACTGAGACTTTCCTGGTCACACTGATATCTGAGTTTTCTGAGATGCTCGCCATTCTCTTCAGATATCCAGTACATGGCCATGTCACAGAGCTTGGAGGTGGTACATATTTTGGACACAAATCCATGAGCCTATTCTGGAGAGTGGCCAGAATTCAGGAAGAAAACAACAACTTAGAAAGATAGCAGGTGTTGCACATTGATAAGACAAGCTGCAGTCCATTCATATATTGGGCAGGATGAATTATGGGAAGATTTATACTAGACAGGACACATCCATTAATGCATTCTCTTTTCTAATGTCTACAACAACGGACACAGTGGGATACACAGAAAGAGAAACACTCGCCGTGTCAAATGAATTACTAGAAACTGTCCACTCCAAACCAAACAAACCGCCTTTCCTATCTATTCTCAGAACATGGTACAAAACAACAAAAACACACCCACTCCCACAAAGGCACCTCCTTCCCCCAAGTAGGTCTGTGACTATCCAGAGTGTCCTCTGACTGGTGGGCCATACTATGTTCCCCCGAAATGGCCTGTCTTCTCTCAGATCTTGTTTCCTTGACCAACTCTGTGAAGATGTCAGGAAAAAGTGGTTAGCCACTACCTGTTTTCTCAGGAAAGGTCCATCTTCAGAGCTCTCCTGGCATTTGGCCATCCTCACATCATTAGGTACCAAGAAAACTGACACTGTCCTTGGTAAATCCAAACAAGTGAGCCCACTGGGACTGGGACTGGGACTGCCTCTGGGTGCCTGGCTTCTTGGATACCAAGTTCAGAGAGTTCCATCACCAAGGAAATGAGGTATGTCACATTCTTTGGAACTGAATGAGGTCACTGCCTTGGCAACCACTTTGTCCTAACAGTTGCTTCCAAGGGTAACATAAGATGGAGGTTGCCCCTACTTCCTGTGACACTTTCATAAGGTAGAATGTATATCACCATTGGCACCCGGGAACAGCTCTCCACTCAGCCCTGGTTTGGTCCATCTTCTGTACAATAAGAAGAGAGAGAGGCAGATTCAGACACATCCCTTCATCCTGACCAGGTTGTTTGCCATGGAAGATGACTTTTGCTCTCTCAGGTGCTTCATACCTGCCTACAACTTCTCCAGGTATCATTTGTGCATGGACATTTGAGGTTCTCATCAGGTGGAAGGTCCCCAATTTCCTGTATTGTAAGAACCACTCTGTCCCTGCTCTTCTGTAAAATGATTAAGGGAACAGTGTATACTTTGGGTTAAAAACAGGTTTGATTTGGAATACGAGTGATTCTGTGTGATGAATAATGGTATTGGGAACCTGCAATATTTACAAGAATATAGAGGTGAAATATGAGTAGGAAAACAGAAATCTAGGTATGATTTGAAGCCCAGAAGGGTTTTGCCCTTGATTGGGATACTTAGCTTTGAATGATGTTCTGCAAAGATGCCTCAGATAATTCGATATACAATGGCATAGGACCTTGTACATTGGATGATTGAATTTAGAAGAGAACATCCAGTCAAAAAGGGATATTCAAGTAGGATTAGGAAGATAGTCGGTAGGTTTAGGAAGAAGAGTGAGTATAGGATTTGGACCAAAAGTTCTTTAGCAATACACTTTCAGTTGTTGAGTGAATGTAAATGTCAGCACATATGAAGAGTCAGTCACTATGTTGAACTGGGCAAAATATGTAGAAAAGCAGATATCAATAGAAACATTACGAAGTCAGGCAAAGTATAAAGTGAGTGATAGAATTAGACATTTTCAACAGGGTTGAGTTTGAATATATAAATTAGGAAAAAAACAAATATGTAGTCACCAATAGGATTGACAATTGACAGCATTAGGCAACCTGGACATGGATGTTTTTAGAAATCCATGTTCACTTTCCATTTAGGCTTTGGTACAATCATAAGTGTGACCTTTCCATATTTTGTCCAGAATATTACTGTGATAATGAGGTGACATGAGTATTTCTTTCACCATTTCTGGGAGCAATATATTGAAGATGTAAAATGAGAATAGGGGGTACAAAGAGGTGTACCCTGTTTTTAGGAACATAGAGAAAAAGCATGAATAGACCATACTGTGAATAAATAATATAACTTTTTTGAACTTTAAATAATGAATTGAACTGATATCTGAAAAATTAAGGGAAATCATATATTGATATACAATCATTCATTCCAACCAGGTATATATGTAATGGAAATATTTGTGTTTAGGTTTATCATGAAGAGTGTGTGAGTTTTGCTTCAAAATGATTATGGAAATTCAAAATAATGTGTTTGGAAAGAAGTCTCACGAAAAGACCAGTCAAGAAACCCTGACAATACATGTGTTCTGAAGCAAGAAGTGGTAAAAGTTGAAACAAATGCTTATTAATTTGTGAACTTGTGGATGAAATGTATATCCTGTGATGTGCAAAAAGGGAAGAAACAATAATGTACCAGTGTCGAATACAAATGAATGACAAATTACATATCATGTCCCATAGGAGTCTACTTGCATTGATGTTAGACTGGGTCAGTTACTGTAGAATAATTAGGATTTGTACGCACCATTCACTGAAGTTAGTTTTAAGTACTAGGAAACAAATATGTATTTCAGGTGGATGAATATTTCTGATTATAATCTTGTGAAAAGTGGATTATAAATCCACATACATGAACATGAATGAATGTAGAGAGTGTATATTAGACACATATATTTCATATTTTGAAAAATTTGGAGAGTATATCTATATCTGTATCTACATCTATACACACACACACACACACACACACACACACACAAACACTCACAGACATTAAAAAGTACCAATATAAATGCCAATCGAAATTCATCAGTAAATATATATCATCCACAAATGCAAAAATATTTATTTTACTGAACATGAGTTAATGTATAATGTTGTTCTACTAGGACACTCTCCTATAGGTTGAATTTTCATTTCCAACAGCATTAAGGAGGAGTGAACACTTCTCACAATTTGTATCTGCCAAGACAGCCACCTCACAAAATTGTACGTATGATACCTGGTAGGATTCTATATATGCATATAAATATACATGTGTGAATAGGCTACAGAAAAGGGAAACAAGAATTCACATATTTGTTAAGTTTAAGAACACATGGAGAATATTTCAATTAAAATTTGACTAGATTTATAACTCCTAACTTATATAATGCATATGTCAAGTCCAACTATACAACATGTCTCCTCTGAAGTGCTAGTATTTCCATTGTGTTGGGTTAATTTTCTCCATTATATTAGGATGAATAGTCTGAGACTACTAGGTATGGGTTAGTGTCAGGGATTCAGTATTTCAATGGAAAATTGGTAAATGAATCCAATGTGTATGTAAATATATGCTGCACAAATATCCTCCCGCTCTCATCCAGGACAATGCCTTGACATTACCTTCACCCCAAGTAAGACACAATTAGAGGAGAAGAGTTACAAAATCAGTGAATACATATCTGGAATGGAAAATGCTCAGGAGTTCACAACCTTGGAGGTGGTAGAGGAGTTTCCAAAACTAAGGGACAGGGTAAACACTCCACAAACATGGAGCTCTGCTGGCCTAAAAACTTTTTGAGAAACTGCCTCTGAGCTTCCACACTTGAAATATATGTTGTTTTCAGGAGATTTGGATTCCTCTGTAGTGAGACCATCAAAGCTGGGTCTGCATCTATGTGACCTGGAGGACATGGTTTCTTATTTTCCAATGAACAAGATGAAGCAGTGCTGAATCCTCTCTTTGTAGGTAAACTGAGGCCACTGGGGACTAAGTGTCTCCCCGTGTGGACTGTGATGCCATTTGGTCCTCCACCAATTTGTGGTGTTTTTGCTGCTGCACTGTGAGTTTGGTATTTGTTTCATGAAATACTAGGAGCTAAACTGGGACACAGTGCTGGAGGGAGTTCTGTCACGTGTGGTGGGTCAGGGTCTGCAAGAGAATGCACCAACTAGGCTCCTATCTCTCACAGCTTGCCCCATTGCCCCCTTATCCATATCAACCTGATTCTTAATTTTCCTCTGAAAACTCTCCATATAACAAGATGCCTTTACATATAAGGGTCTGCTGGCTGCACCATGTCAGTTACAAGCCATTTGGAATTCAATGGTAGATCCACATGGCCCTACCACGGATGTTTTATCAAACACCTCCCCACCACTGCTCTAGACCCACTACTCAGCAGGCTCCAACTTACTGGCATCTCTGTTCTACAAAATTTTCATGAAACCCAGTCAAGCAAGGCACTGTCTGGTACATCCATGATCAGCAACAGGACATCCAAAGGTTCTCCACTGCCACCTGGTCATGGGAATTTCAAAAATTTCATGGTATTTATCTAGCCATTTTTCAAGCATGAAGTTGGAGGCACTGTGGGTTTCAGTTCTTTCAGCAAACATTAAATGGTGAGGAAGCTCATTTCAATGAAATCTCTGGAGAACTCTCACAGGCATGGCTTCCCAAAGAGTGGACAAAAGGTCACATTAGGCCAGGCCCATTGAGGTCTACAATGTGAGGTCCATGTGTGTTTTGACTCTCAACTATGGCTGCCATCTCTTTAAGAATAAAATCATGTGATATCCTTGCTGAGATTCCCAGGCCTCTGTGGAAATCCACCCGGGGCCTAGGTCTCAGTTTCCAAGAGCGACTTTCATGCGTGGCCTCTTAAAATCCCAACAAAATTCATGGCAATGCTTCTCTGAGTTCAGTTCCAAAACCCAGTCTCTAAGGGGAATCACACCAGAGTTCAAGCCCACGTGGACCCAGTCATTTTTTCCAATGCCACACAAATGACCAAAATTAAAACCAAAACACTCCCACATGGCACTCATCTTATTCCATATAGTCAATCATCTTAACCTCTGGCTGGAGGTATCCATGAGGGGCGCAGCCCAAGACAGTGTCCAAAATCAGCTCGTTTGTCCCTCATTTGCCTAAAGTCAGGGTAGCCTGGAAACCGTTTCTGTGAACCAGGAGTGAACAAATAAGCCTGCCGTTAATACTTCTGTGTTTCTCCAATTTGAGGCCTACTGATTTTAGGTATCGATTCTTTAGGTGATTTAGAGTCATGCGAAAACACAAGCACCTCTGCAGGGCTTTGAAGAACTCATTTGACCCAAAGAATCCCTATTCTCATTTGATGGAGTGCAGGAACCTAACAGAGGAAGGCAAGAGACTTCATCCACAATGAATTATATTTTTTGACATTTTGGTTTTGGAAGCTCACATGGGATCATTCTTAAGATCCATCAGGTGCTGAGAATCTAAGTCACAGCCACACACAGGTCCAAGAGGCTGATAAAGACACATCCCTTTCCAAAGCAATCAAGCAAAAGCCACAGGTGAGGCCCATTCATTTCCATTTGAAAACTGTTTTCTTCAGGCTTCACAAAGGGGTGGCCTGAGGCAAAGACCTTCCTGACATTCAGTGCAACACAAAAATAAGTAAACAAAAGGCCCAAAGCAGGGTTTCTGCACTGAGACTTTCCTGGTCACACTGATATCTGAGTTTTCTGAGATGCTCGCCATTCTCTTCAGCTATCCAGTACATGGCCATGTCACAGAGCTTGGAGGTGGTACATATTTTGGACACAAATCCATGAGCCTATTCTGGAGAGTGGCCAGAATTCAGGAAGAAAACTACAACTTAGAAAGATAGCACGTGTTGCACATCGATAAGAGAAGCTGCAGTCCATTCATATATTGGGCATGGGAAGATTTATACTAGACAGGACACATCCATTAATGCATTCTCTTTTCTAATGTCTACAACAACGGACACAGTGGGATACACAGAAAGAGAAACACTCGCCGTGTCAAATGACTTACTAGAAACTGTCCACTCCAAACCAAACAAACCGCCTTTCCTATCTATTCTCAGAACATGAGACAAAACAACAAACCCACACCCACTCCCACAAAGGCACCTCCTTCCCCCAAGTAGGTCTGTGACTATCTGGAGTGTCCTCTGACTGGTGGGCCATACTATGTTCCCCCGAAATGGCCTGTCTTCTCTCAGATCTTGTTTCCTTGACCAACTCTGTGAAGATGTCAGGAAAAAGTGGTTAGCCACTACCTGTTTTCTCAGGAAACGTCCATCTTCAGAGCTCTCCTGGTATTTGGCCATCCTCACATCATTAGGTACCAAGAAAACTGACTCTGTCCTTGGTAAATCCAAACAAGTGAGCCCACTGGGACTGGGACTGGGACTGCCTCTGGGTGCCTGGCTTCTTGGCCAAGTTCAGAGAGTTCCATCACCAAGGAAATGAGGTATGTCACATTCTTTGGAACTGAATGAGGTCACTGCCTTGGCAACCACTTTGTCCTAACAGTTGCTTCCAAGGGTAACATGAGATGGAGGTTGCCCCTACTTCCTGTGACACTTTCATAAGGTAGAATGTATATCACCATTGGCACCCGAGAACACCTATCCACTCAGCCCTGGTTTGGTCCATCTTCTGTACAATAAGAAGAGAGAGAGGCAGATTCAGACACATCCCTTCATCCTGACCAGGTTGTTTGCCATGGAAGATGACTTTTGCTCTCTCGGGTGCTTCATACCTGCCTACAACTTCTCCAGGTATCATTTGTGCACGGACATTTGAGGTTCTCATAAGGTGGAAGGTCCCCAATTTCCTGTATTGTAAGAACCACTCTGTCCCTGCTCTTCTGTAAAATGATTGAGGGAACAGTGTATACTTGGGGTTAAAAACATGTTTGATTTGGGTTACGAGTGTTTCTGCGTGATGAATAATGGTATTGGGAACCTGCAATATTTACAAGAATATAGAGGTAAAATATAAGTAGGAAAACAGAAATCTAGGTATGATTTGAAGCCCAGAGGGGTTTTGCCCTTGATTGGGATACTTAGCTTTGAATGATGTTCTGCAAAGATACTTCAGATAATTCGATATACAATGGCATAGGACCTTGTACATTGGATGATTGAATTTAGAAGAGAACATCCAGTCAAAAAGGGATATTCAGTAGGATTAGGAAGATAGTCGGTAGGTTTAGGAAAAAGAGTGAGTATAGGATTTGGACCAAAAGTTCTTTAGCAATAGACTTTCTGTTGTTGAGTGAATGTAAATATCAGCACATATGAAGAGTCAGTCACTATGTTGAACTGGGGAAAATATGTAGAAAAGCAGATATCAATAGAAACATTACGAAATCAGGCAAAGTATCAAGTGAGTGATAGAATTAGACATTTTCAACAGGGTTGAGTTTGAATATATAAATTAGGAAAAAAACAAATATGTAGTCACCAATAGGATTGACAATTGACAGCATTAGGCAACCTGGACATGGATGTTTTTAGAAATCCATGTTCACTTTCCATTTAGGCTTTGGTTCAATCATAAGTGTGACCTTTCCATATTTTGTCCAGAATATTACTGTGATAATGAGGTGACATGAGTATTTCTTTCACCATTTCTGGGAGCAATATATTGAAGATGTAAAATGAGAATCGGGGGTACAAAGAGGTGTACCCTGTTTCTAGGAACATAGAGAAAAAGCATGAATAGACCATACTGTGAATAAATAATATAACTTTTTGAACTTTAAATAATGAATTGAACTGATATCTGAAAAATTAAAGGAAATCGTATATTGATACACAATCATTCATTCCAACCAGTTATATATGTAATGGAAATATTAGTGTTTTGGTTTATCATGAAGAGTGTGTGAGTTTTGCTTCAAAATGATTATGGAAATTCAAAATAATATGTTTGGAAAGAAGTCTCATGAAAAGACCAGTCAAGAAACCCTGACAATACATGTGTTCTGAAGCAAGAAGTGGTGACAGTTGAAACAAATGCTTATTAATTTGTGAACTTGTGGATGAAATGTATATCCTGTGATGTGCAAAAACTGAAGAAACAATAATGTACCAGTGTCGAATACAAATGAATGACAAATTACATATCATGTCCCATAGGAGTCTACTTGCATTGATGTTAGACTGGGTCAGTTACTGTAGAATAATTAGGATTTGTATGCACCATTCACTGAAGTTAGTTTTCAGTACTAGGAAACAAATATGTATTTCAGGTGGATGAATATTTCTGATTGTAATCTAGTGAAAAGTGGATTATAAATCCACATACATGAACATGAATGAATTTAGAGAGTGTATATTAGACACATATATTTCATATTTTGAAAAATTTGGAGAGTATATCTATATCTATATCTATATCTATATACACACACACACACACACACACACACACAACTCACAGACATTAAAAAGTACCAATATAAATGCCAATCGAAATTCATCAGTAAATATGTATCATCCACAAATGCAAAAATATTTATTTTACTGAATATGAGTTAATGTATAATGTTGTTCTACTAGGACGCTCTCCTATAAGTTGAATTTTCATTTCCAACAGCATTTAGGAGGAGTGAACTCTTCTCACAATTTGTATCTGCCAAGTCAGCCACCTCACAAAAATGTACGTGTGATACTTGGTAGGATTCTATATATGCATATAAATATACATGTGTGAATAGACTACAGAAAAAGGAAAGAAGAATTCACATATTTGTTAAGTTTAAAACACATGGAGAATATTTCAAATAAATTTGACTAGATTTATAACTCCTACCTTATATAATGCAAATGTCAAGTCCAACTATACAACATGTCTCCTCTGAAGTACATGTATTTCTAATGTGTTGGGTTAATTTTCTCCATTATATTAGGATGAATAGTTTGAGTCTACTATTTATGGGTTAGTGTCAGGGATTCAGTATTTCGAATGGAAAATTGGAAAATGAATCCAATGTGTATGTAAATATATGCTGCACAAATATCCTCCCGCTCTCATCCAGAACAATGCCTTGACATTACCTTCACCCCAAGTAAGACACAATTAGAGGAGAAGAGTTACAAAATCAGTTAATACATATCTGGAATGGAAAATGCTCAGGAGTTCACAACCTTGGAGGTGGTAGAGGAGTTTCCAAAACTAAGGGACAGGGTAAACACAGCACAAACATGGAGCTCTGCTGGCCTAAAAACTTTTTGAGAAACTGCCTCTGAGCTTCCACACTTGAAATATATGTTGTTTTCAGGAGATTTGGCTTCCTCTGTAGTGAGACCATCAAAGCTGGGTCTGCATCTATGTGACCTGGAGGACATGGTTTCTTATTTTCCAATGAACAAGATGAAGCAGTGCTGAATCCTCTCTTTGTAGGTAAACTGAGGCCACTGGGGACTAAGTGTCTCCCCGTGTGGACTGTGAAGCCATTTGGTCCTCTTCCACTTTTTGTGGTGTTTTTGCTGCTGCACTGTGAGTTTGGTATTTGTTTCACGAAATACTAGGAGCTAAACTGGGACACAGTGCTGGAGGGAGTTCTGTCACGTGTGGTGGGTCAGGGTCTGCAAGAGAATGCACCAACTAGGCTCCTATCTCTCACAGCTTGCCCCATTGCCCCCTTGTCCATATCAACCTGATTCTTAATTTTCCTCTGAAAACTCTCCATGTAACAAGATGCCTTTACATATAATGGTCTGTTGGCTGCACCATGTCAGTTACAAGCCATTTGGAATCCAATGGTAGATGCACATGTCCCTACCACTGATGTTTTATCAAACACCTCCCCACCACTGCTCTAGACCCACTACTCAGCAGGCTCCAAATTTCTGGCATCTCTGTTCTACACCATTTTCATGAAACCCAGTCAAGCAAGGCACTGTCTGGTACTTCCATGATCAGCAACAGGACATCCAATGTTTCTCCAGTGCCACCTGGTCATAGGAATTTCAAAAATTTCATGGTATTTATCTAGCCATTTTTCAAGCATGAAGTTGGAGGCACTGTGGGTTTCAGTTCATTCAGCAAACATTAAATGGTGAGGAAGCTCATTTCAATGAAATCTCTGGAGAACTCTCACAGGCATGGCTTCCCAAAGAGTGGACAAAAGGTCACATTAGGCCAGGCACATTGAGGTCTACAATGTGAGGTCCATGTGTGTTTTGACTCTCAACTATGGCTGCCATTTCTTTAAGAATAAAATCATGTGATATCCTTCCTGAGATTCCCAGGCCTCTGTGGAAATCCACCCGGGGCCTAGGTCTCAGTTTCCAAGAGCGACTTTCATGCGTGGCTCCTTAAAATCCCAACAAAATTCATGGCAATGCTTCTCTGAGTTCAGTTCCAAAACCCAGTCTCTAAGGGGAATCACACCAGAGTTCAAGCCCACGTGGACCCAGTCATTTTTTCCAATGCCACACAAAAGACCAAAATTAAACCAAAACACTCCCACATGGCCCTCATCTTATTCCATATAGTCAATCATCTTAACCTCTGGCTGGAGGTTTCCATGAGGGGCGCAGCCCAAGACAGTGTCCAAAATCAGCTCGTTTGCCCCTCATTTGCCTAAAGTCAGGGTAGCCTGGACACCGTTTCTGTGAACCAGGAGTGAACAAATAAGCCTGCCTTTAATACTTCTGCGTTTCTCCAATTTGAGGCCTACTGATTTTAGGTATCCATTCTTTAGGTGATTTAGAGTCATGCGAAAACACAAGCACCTCTGCAGGGCTTTGAAGAACTCATTTGACCCAAAGAATCCCTATTGTCTTTTGATGGAGTGCAGGAACCTAACAGAGGAAGGCAAGAGACTTCATCCACAATGAATGAAATTTTTTGCCATTTTGGTTTTGGAAGCTCACATGGGAAAATTCTTAAGATCCATCAGGTGCTGAGAATCTAAGTCACAGCCAAACACAGGTCCAAGAGGCTGATAAAGACACATCCCTCTCCAAAACAATTAAGCAAAGAGCCACAGGTGAGGCCCATTCATTTCCATTTCAAAACTGTTTTCTTCAGGCTTCACAAAGGGGTGGCCTGAGGCAAAGACCTTCCTGACATTCAGTGCAACACAACAATAAGTAAGCAAAAGGCCCAAAGCAGGGATTCTGCACTGAGACTTTCCTGGTCACACTGATATCTGAGTTTTCTGAGATGCTCGCCATTCTCTTCAGATATCCAGTACATGGCCATGTCACAGAGCTTGGAGGTGGTACATATTTTGGACACAAATCCATGAGCCTATTCTGGAGAGTGGCCAGAATTCAGGAAGAAAACTACAACTTAGAAAGATAGCAGGTGTTGCACATCGATAAGACAAGCTGCAGTCCATTCATATATTGGGCAGGATGAATTATGGGAAGATTTATACTAGACAGGACACATCCATTAATGCATTCTCTTTTCTAATGTCTACAACAACGGACACAGTGGGATACACAGAAACAGAAACACTCGCCGTGTCAAATGACTTACTAGAAACTGTCCACTCCAAACCAAACAAACCGCCTTTCCTATCTATTCTCAGAACATGAGACAAAACAACAAACCCACACCCACTCCCACAAAGGCACCTCCTTCCCCCAAGTAGGTCTGTGACTATCCGGAGTGTCCTCTGACTGGTGGGCCATACTATGTTCCCCCGAAATGGCCTGTCTTCTCTCAGATCTTGTTCCCTTGACCAACTCTGTGAAGATGTCAGGAAAAAGTGGTTAGCCACTACCTGTTTTCTCAGGAAAGGTCCATCTTCAGAGCTCTCCTGGCATTTGGCCATCCTCACATCATTAGGTACCAAGAAAACTGACTCTGTCCTTGGTAAATCCAAACAAGTGAGCCCACTGGGACTGGGACTGGGAGTGCCTCTGGGTGCCTGGCTTCTTGGATACCAAGTTCAGAGAGTTCCATCACCAAGGAAATGAGGTATGTCACATTCTTTGGAACTGAATGAGGTCACTGCCTTGGCAACCACTTTGTCCTAACAGTTGCTTCCAAGGGTAACATAAGATGGAGGTTGCCCCTACTTCCTGTGACACTTTCATAAGGTAGAATGTATATCACCATTGGCACCCGGGAACAGCTCTCCACTCAGCCCTGGTTTGGTCCATCTTCTGTACAATAAGAAGAGAGAGAGGCAGATTCAGACACATCCCTTCATCCTGACCAGGTTGTTTGCCATGGAAGATGACTTTTGCTCTCTCAGGTGCTTCATACCTACCTACAACTTCTCCAGGTATCATTTGTGCATGGACATTTGAGGTTCTCATCAGGTGGAAGGTCCCCAACTTTCCTGTATTGTAAGAACCACTCTGTCCCTGCTCTTCTGTAAAATGATTGAGGGAACAGTGTATACTTGGGGTTAAAAACAGGTTTGATTTGGGTTACGAGTGATTCTGTGTGATGAATAATGGTATTGGGAACCTGCAATATTTACAAGAATATAGAGGTGAAATATGAGTAGGAAAACAGAAATCTAGGTATGATTTGAAGCCCAGAAGAGTTTTGCCCTTGATTGGGATACTTAGCTTTGAATGATGTTCTGCAAAGATGCCTCAGATAATTCGATATACAATGGCATAGGACCTTGTACATTGGATGATTGAATTTAGAAGAGAACATCCAGTCAAAAAGGGATATTCAGTAGGATTAGGAAGATAGTCGGTAGGTTTAGGAAGAAGAGTGAGTATAGGATTTGGACCAAAAGTTCTTTAGCAATAGACTTTCTGTTGTTGAGTGAATGTAAATGTCAGCACATATGAAGAGTCAGTCACTATGTTGAACTGGGGAAAATATGTAGAAAAGCAGATATCAATAGAAACATTATGAAATCAGGCAAAGTATAAAGTGAGTGATAGAATTAGACATTTTCAACAGGGTTGAGTTTGAATATATAAATTAGGAAAAAAACAAATATGTAGTCACCAATAGGATTGACAATTGACAGCATTAGGCAACCTGGACATGGATGTTTTTAGAAATCCATGTTCACTTTCCATTTAGGCTTTGGTACAATCATAAGTGTGACCTTTCCATTTTTTGTCCAGAATATTACTGTGATAATGAGGTGACATGAGTATTTCTTTCACCATTTCTGGGAGCAATATATTGAAGATGTAAAATGAGAATCGGGGGTACAAAGAGGTGTACCCTGTTTCTAGGAACATAGAGAAAAAGCATGAATAGACCATACTGTGAATAAATAATATAACTTTTTTGAACTTTAAATAATGAATTGAACTGATATCTGAAAAATTAAAGGAAATCGAATATTGATATACAATCATTCATTCCAACCAGGTATATATGTAATGGAAATATTAGTGTTTTGGTTTATCATGAAGAGTGTGTGAGTTTTGCTTCAAAATGATTATGGAAATTCAAAATAATGTGTTTGGAAAGAAGTCTCATGAAAAGATCAGTCAAGAAACCCTGACAATACATGTGTTCTGAAGCAAGAAGTGGTGAAAGTTGAAACAAATGCTTATTAATTTGTGAACTTGTGGATGAAATGTATATCCTGTGATGTGCAAAAACTGAAGAAACAATAATGTACCAGTGTCGAATACAAATGAATGACAAATTACATATCATGTCCCATAGGAGTCTACTTGCATTGATGTTAGACTGGGTCAGTTACTGTAGAATAATTAGGATTTGTATGCACCATTCACTGAAGTTAGTTTTCAGTACTAGGAAACAAATATGTATTTCAGGTGGATGAATATTTCTGATTATAATCTTGTGAAAAGTGGATTATAAATCCACATACATGAATATGAGTGAATTTAGAGAGTGTATATTAGACACATATATCTCATATTTTGAAAAATTTGGAGAGTATATCTATATCTATATCTATATCTATACACACACACACACACACACACACACACACACACACACAACACTCACAGACTTTAAAAAGTACCAATATAAATGCCAATCGAAATTCATCAGAAAATATGTATCATCCAAAAATGCAAAAATATTTATTTTACTGAACATGAGTTAATGTATAATGTTGTTCTACTAGGACGCTCCCCTACAGGTTGAATTTTCATTTCCAACAGAATTTAGGAGGAGTGAACTCTTCTCACAATTTGTATCTGCCAAGATAGCCACCTCACAAAAATGTACGTGTGATACCTGGTAGGATTCTATATATGCATATAAATATACATGTGTGAATAGGCTACAGAAAAGGGAAACAAGAATTCACATATTTGTTAAGTTTAAAAACACATGGAGAATATTTCAATTAAAATTTGACTAGATTTATAACTCCTACCTTATATAATGCATATGTCAAGTCCAACTATACAACATGTCTCCTCTGAAGTGCTAGTATTTCCATTGTGTTGGGTTAATTTTCTCCATTATATTAGGATGAATAGTCTGAGACTACTAGGTATGGGTTAGTGTCAGGGATTCAGTATTTCGAATGGAAAATTGGAAAATGAATCCAATGTGTATGTAAATATATGCTGCACAAATATCCTCCCGCTCTCATCCAGGACAATGCCTTGACATTACCTTCACCCCAAGTAAGACACAATTAGAGGAGAAGAGTTACAAAATCAGTGAATACATATCTGGAATGGAAAATGCTCAGGAGTTCACAACCTTGGAGGTGGTAGAGGAGTTTCCAAAACTAAGGGACAGGGTAAACACTCCACAAACATGGAGCTCTGCTGGCCTAAAAACTTTTTGAGAAACTGCCTCTGAGCTTCCACACTTGAAATATATGTTGTTTTCAGGAGATTTGGATTCCTCTGTAGTGAGACCATCAAAGCTGGGTCTGCATCTATGTGACCTGGAGGACATGGTTTCTTATTTTCCAATGAACAAGATGAAGCAGTGCTGAATCCTCTCTTTGTAGGTAAACTGAGGCCACTGGGGACTAAGTGTCTCCCCGTGTGGACTGTGATGCCATTTGGTCCTCCACCAATTTGTGGTGTTTTTGCTGCTGCACTGTGAGTTTGGTATTTGTTTCCTGAAATACTAGGAGCTAAACTGGGACACAGTGCTGGAGGGAGTTCTGTCACGTGTGGTGGGTCAGGGTCTGCAAGAGAATGCACCAACTAGGCTCCTATCTCTCACAGCTTGCCCCATTGCCCCCTTGTCCATATCAACCTGATTCTTAATTTTCCTCTGAAAACTCTCCATATAACAAGATGCCTTTACATATAAGGGTCTGCTGGCTGCACCATGTCAGTTACAAGCCATTTGGAATTCAATGGTAGATCCACATGGCCCTACCACGGATGTTTTATCAAACACCTCCCCACCACTGCTCTAGACCCACTACTCAGCAGGCTCCAACTTACTGGCATCTCTGTTCTACACCATTTTCATGAAACCCAGTCAAGCAAGGCACTGTCTGGTACATCCATGATCAGCAACAGGACATCCAAAGGTTCTCCACTGCCTCCTGGTCATGGGAATTTCAAAAATTTCATGGTATTTATCTAGCCATTTTTCAAGCATGAAGTTGGAGGCACTGTGGGTTTCAGTTCATTCAGCAAACATTAAATGGTGAGGAAGCTCATTTCAATGAAATCTCTGGAAAACTCTCACAGGCATGGCTTCCCAAAGAGTGGACAAAAGGTCACATTAGGCCAGGCCCATTGAGGTCTACAATGTGAGGTCCATGTGTGTTTTGACTCTCAACTATGGCTGCCATCTCTTTAAGAATAAAATCATGTGATATCCTTGCTGAGATTCCCAGGCCTCTATGGAATTCCACCCGGGGCCTAGGTCTCAGTTTCCAAGAGCGACTTTCATGCGTGGCCTCTTAAAATCCCAACAAAATTCATGGCAATGCTTCTCTGAGTTCAGTTCCAAAACCCAGTCTCTAAGGGGAATCACACCAGAGTTCAAGCCCACGTGGACCGAGTCATTTTTTCCAATGCCACACAAATGACCAAAATTAAAACCAAAACACTCCCACATGGCACTCATCTTATTCCATATAGTCAATCATCTTAACCTCTGGCTGGAGGTATCCATGAGGGGCGCAGCCCAAGACAGTGTCCAAAATCAGCTCGTTTGCCCCTCATTTGCCTAAAGTCAGGGTAGCCTGGAAACCGTTTCTGTGAACCAGGAGTGAACAAATAAGCCTGCCGTTAATACTTCTGTGTTTCTCCAATTTGAGGCCTACTGATTTTAGGTATCGATTCTTTAGGTGATTTAGAGTCATGCGAAAACACAAGCACCTCTGCAGGGCTTTGAAGAACTCATTTGACCCAAAGAATCCCTATTCTCATTTGATGGAGTGCAGGAACCTAACAGAGGAAGGCAAGAGACTTCATCCACAATGAATTATATTTTTTGACATTTTGGTTTTGGAAGCTCACATGGGATCATTCTTAAGATCCATCAGGTGCTGAGAATCTAAGTCACAGCCACACACAGGTCCAAGAGGCTGATAAAGACACATCCCTTTCCAAAGCAATCAAGCAAAAGCCACAGGTGAGGCCCATTCATTTCCATTTGAAAACTGTTTTCTTCAGGCTTCACAAAGGGGTGGCCTGAGGCAAAGACCTTCCTGACATTCAGTGCAACACAAAAATAAGTAAACAAAAGGCCCAAAGCAGGGTTTCTGCACTGAGACTTTCCTGGTCACACTGATATCTGAGTTTTCTGAGATGCTCGCCATTCTCTTCAGCTATCCAGTACATGGCCATGTCACAGAGCTTGGAGGTGGTACATATTTTGGACACAAATCCATGAGCCTATTCTGGAGAGTGGCCAGAATTCAGGAAGAAAACAACAACTTAGAAAGATAGCAGGTGTTGCACATCGATAAGACAAGCTGCAGTCCATTCATATATTGGGCATGGGAAGATTTATACTAGACAGGACACATCCATTAATGCATTCTCTTTTCTAATGTCTACAACAACGGACACAGTGGGATACACAGAAAGAGAAACACTCGCCGTGTCAAATGACTTACTAGAAACTGTCCACTCCAAACCAAACAAACCGCCTTTCCTATCTATTCTCAGAACATGAGACAAAACAACAAACCCACACCCACTCCCACAAAGGCACCTCCTTCCCCCAAGTAGGTCTGTGACTATCCGGAGTGTCCTCTGACTGGTGGGCCATACTATGTTCCCCCGAAATGGCCTGTCTTCTCTCAGATCTTGTTTCTTTGACCAACTCTGTGAAGATGTCAGGAAAAAGTGGTTAGCCACTACCTGTTTTCTCAGGAAACGTCCATCTTCAGAGCTCTCCTGGTATTTGGCCATCCTCACATCATTAGGTACCAAGAAAACTGACTCTGTCCTTGGTAAATCCAAACAAGTGAGCCCACTGGGACTGGGACTGGGACTGCCTCTGGGTGCCTGGCTTCTTGGATACCAAGTTCAGAGAGTTCCATCACCAAGGAAATGAGGTATGTCACATTCTTTGGAACTGAATGAGGTCACTGCCTTGGCAACCACTTTGTCCTAACAGTTGCTTCCAAGGGTAACATGAGATGGAGGTTGCCCCTACTTCCTGTGACACTTTCATAAGGTAGAATGTATATCACCATTGGCACCCGAGAACACCTATCCACTCAGCCCTGGTTTGGTCCATCTTCTGTACAATAAGAAGAGAGAGAGGCAGATTCAGACACATCCCTTCATCCTGACCAGGTTGTTTGCCATGGAAGATGACTTTTGCTCTCTCAGGTGCTTCATACCTGCCTACAACTTCTCCAGGTATCATTTGTGCACGGACATTTGAGGTTCTCATCAGGTGGAAGGTCCCCAATTTCCTGTATTGTAAGAACCACTCTGTCCCTGCTCTTCTGTAAAATGATTGAGGGAACAGTGTATACTTGGGGTTAAAAACATGTTTGATTTGTGTTACGAGTGTTTCTGTGTGATGAATAATGGTATTGGGAACCTGCAATATTTACAAGAATATAGAGGTAAAATATAAGTAGGAAAACAGAAATCTAGGTATGATTTGAAGCCCAGAGGGGTTTTGCCCTTGATTGGGATACTTAGCTTTGAATGATGTTCTGCAAAGATGCCTCAGATAATTCGATAAACAATGGCATAGGACCTTGTACATTGGATGATTGAATTTAGAAGAGAACATCCAGTCAAAAAGGGATATTCAGTAGGATTAGGAAGATAGTCGGTAGGTTTAGGAAGAAGAGTGAGTATAGGATTTGGACCAAAAGTTCTTTAGCAATAGACTTTCTGTTGTTGAGTGAATGTAAATGTCAGCACATATGAAGAGTCAGTCACTATGTTGAACTGGGGAAAATATGTAGAAAAGCAGATATCAATAGAAACATTACGAAATCAGGCAAAGTATCAAGTGAGTGATAGAATTAGACATTTTCAACAGGGTTGAGTTTGAATATATAAATTAGGAAAAAAACAAATATTTAGTCACCAATAGGATTGACAATTGACAGCATTAGGCAACCTGGACATGGATGTTTTTAGAAATCCATGTTCACTTTCCATTTAGGCTTTGGTTCAATCATAAGTGTGACCTTTCCATTTTTTGTCCAGAATATTACTGTGATAATGAGGTGACATGAGTATTTCTTTCACCATTTCTGGGAGCAATATATTGAAGATGTAAAATGAGAATCGGGGGTACAAAGAGGTGTACCCTGTTTCTAGGAACATAGAGAAAAAGCATGAATAGACCATACTGTGAATAAATAATATAACTTTTTGAACTTTAAATAATGAATTGAACTGATATCTGAAAAATTAAAGGAAATCGTATATTGATACACAATCATTCATTCCAACCAGTTATATATGTAATGGAAATATTAGTGTTTTGGTTTATCATGAAGAGTGTGTGAGTTTTGCTTCAAAATGATTATGGAAATTCAAAATAATATGTTTGGAAAGAAGTCTCATGAAAAGACCAGTCAAGAAACCCTGACAATACATGTGTTCTGAAGCAAGAAGTGGTGAAAGTTGAAACAAATGCTTATTAATTTGTGAACTTGTGGATGAAATGTATATCCTGTGATGTGCAAAAACTGAAGAAACAATAATGTACCAGTGTCGAATACAAATGAATGACAAATTACATATCATGTCCCATAGGAGTCTACTTGCATTGATGTTAGACTGGGTCAGTTACTGTAGAATAATTAGGATTTGTATGCACCATTCACTGAAGTTAGTTTTCAGTACTAGGAAACAAATATGTATTTCAGGTGGATGAATATTTCTGATTGTAATCTAGTGAAAAGTGGATTATAAATCCACATACATGAACATGAATGAATTTAGAGAGTGTATATTAGACACATATATTTCATATTTTGAAAAATTTGGAGAGTATATCTATATCTATATCTATATCTATATACACACACACACACACACACACACACACACAACTCACAGACATTAAAAAGTACCAATATAAATGCCAATCGAAATTCATCAGTAAATATGTATCATCCACAAATGCAAAAATATTTATTTTACTGAATATGAGTTAATGTATAATGTTGTTCTACTAGGACGCTCTCCTATAAGTTGAATTTTCATTTCCAACAGCATTTAGGAGGAGTGAACTCTTCTCACAATTTGTATCTGCCAAGTCAGCCACCTCACAAAAATGTACGTGTGATACTTGGTAGGATTCTATATATGCATATAAATATACATGTGTGAATAGACTACAGAAAAAGGAAAGAAGAATTCACATATTTGTTAAGTTTAAAACACATGGAGAATATTTCAAATAAATTTGACTAGATTTATAACTCCTACCTTATATAATGCAAATGTCAAGTCCAACTATACAACATGTCTCCTCTGAAGTACATGTATTTCTAATGTGTTGGGTTAATTTTCTCCATTATATTAGGATGAATAGTTTGAGTCTACTATTTATGGGTTAGTGTCAGGGATTCAGTATTTCGAATGGAAAATTGGAAAATGAATCCAATGTGTATGTAAATATATGCTGCACAAATATCCTCCCGCTCTCATCCAGAACAATGCCTTGACATTACCTTCACCCCAAGTAAGACACAATTAGAGGAGAAGAGTTACAAAATCAGTTAATACATATCTGGAATGGAAAATGCTCAGGAGTTCACAACCTTGGAGGTGGTAGAGGAGTTTCCAAAACTAAGGGACAGGGTAAACACAGCACAAACATGGAGCTCTGCTGGCCTAAAAACTTTTTGAGAAACTGCCTCTGAGCTTCCACACTTGAAATATATGTTGTTTTCAGGAGATTTGGCTTCCTCTGTAGTGAGACCATCAAAGCTGGGTCTGCATCTATGTGACCTGGAGGACATGGTTTCTTATTTTCCAATGAACAAGATGAAGCAGTGCTGAATCCTCTCTTTGTAGGTAAACTGAGGCCACTGGGGACTAAGTGTCTCCCCGTGTGGACTGTGAAGCCATTTGGTCCTCTTCCACTTTTTGTGGTGTTTTTGCTGCTGCACTGTGAGTTTGGTATTTGTTTCACGAAATACTAGGAGCTAAACTGGGACACAGTGCTGGAGGGAGTTCTGTCACGTGTGGTGGGTCAGGGTCTGCAAGAGAATGCACCAACTAGGCTCCTATCTCTCACAGCTTGCCCCATTGCCCCCTTGTCCATATCAACCTGATTCTTAATTTTCCTCTGAAAACTCTCCATGTAACAAGATGCCTTTACATATAATGGTCTGTTGGCTGCACCATGTCAGTTACAAGCCATTTGGAATCCAATGGTAGATGCACATGTCCCTACCACTGATGTTTTATCAAACATCTCCCCACCACTGCTCTAGACCCACTACTCAGCAGGACTCCAAATTTCTGGCATCTCTGTTCTACACCATTTTCATGAAACCCAGTCAAGCAAGGCACTGTCTGGTACTTCCATGATCAGCAACAGGACATCCAATGTTTCTCCAGTGCCACCTGGTCATAGGAATTTCAAAAATTTCATGGTATTTATCTAGCCATTTTTCAAGCATGAAGTTGGAGGCACTGTGGGTTTCAGTTCATTCAGCAAACATTAAATGGTGAGGAAGCTCATTTCAATGAAATCTCTGGAGAACTCTCACAGGCATGGCTTCCCAAAGAGTGGACAAAAGGTCACATTAGGCCAGGCACATTGAGGTCTACAATGTGAGGTCCATGTGTGTTTTGACTCTCAACTATGGCTGCCATCTCTTTAAGAATAAAATCATGTGATATCCTTCCTGAGATTCCCAGGCCTCTGTGGAAATCCACCCGGGGCCTAGGTCTCAGTTTCCAAGAGCGACTTTCATGCGTGGCCCCTTAAAATCCCAACAAAATTCATGGCAATGCTTCTCTGAGTTCAGTTCCAAAACCCAGTCTCTAAGGGGAATCACACCAGAGTTCAAGCCCACGTGGACCCAGTCATTTTTTCCAATGCCACACAAAAGACCAAAATTAAACCAAAACACTCCCACATGGCCCTCATCTTATTCCATATAGTCAATCATCTTAACCTCTGGCTGGAGGTTTCCATGAGGGGCGCAGCCCAAGACAGTGTCCAAAATCAGCTCGTTTGCCCCTCATTTGCCTAAAGTCAGGGTAGCCTGGACACCGTTTCTGTGAACCAGGAGTGAACAAATAAGCCTGCCTTTAATACTTCTGCGTTTCTCCAATTTGAGGCCTACTGATTTTAGGTATCCATTCTTTAGGTGATTTAGAGTCATGCGAAAACACAAGCACCTCTGCAGGGCTTTGAAGAACTCATTTGACCCAAAGAATCCCTATTGTCTTTTGATGGAGTGCAGGAACCTAACAGAGGAAGGCAAGAGACTTCATCCACAATGAATGAAATTTTTTGCCATTTTGGTTTTGGAAGCTCACATGGGAAAATTCTTAAGATCCATCAGGTGCTGAGAATCTAAGTCACAGCCAAACACAGGTCCAAGAGGCTGATAAAGACACATCCCTTTCCAAAACAATTAAGCAAAGAGCCACAGGTGAGGCCCATTCATTTCCATTTCAAAACTGTTTTCTTCAGGCTTCACAAAGGGGTGGCCTGAGGCAAAGACCTTCCTGACATTCAGTGCAACACAACAATAAGTAAGCAAAAGGCCCAAAGCAGGGATTCTGCACTGAGACTTTCCTGGTCACACTGATATCTGAGTTTTCTGAGATGCTCGCCATTCTCTTCAGATATCCAGTACATGGCCATGTCACAGAGCTTGGAGGTGGTACATATTTTGGACACAAATCCATGAGCCTATTCTGGAGAGTGGCCAGAATACAGGAAGAAAACTACAACTTAGAAAGATAGCAGGTGTTGCACATCGATAAGACAAGCTGCAGTCCATTCATATATTGGGCAGGATGAATTATGGGAAGATTTATACTAGACAGGACACATCCATTAATGCATTCTCTTTTCTAATGTCTACAACAACGGACACAGTGGGATACACAGAAACAGAAACACTCGCCGTGTCAAATGACTTACTAGAAACTGTCCACTCCAAACCAAACAAACCGCCTGTCCTATCTATTCTCAGAACATGAGACAAAACAACAAACCCACACCCACTCCCACAAAGGCACCTCCTTCCCCCAAGTAGGTCTGTGACTATCCGGAGTGTCCTCTGACTGGTGGGCCATACTATGTTCCCCCGAAATGGCCTGTCTTCTCTCAGATCTTGTTCCCTTGACCAACTCTGTGAAGATGTCAGGAAAAAGTGGTTAGCCACTACCTGTTTTCTCAGGAAAGGTCCATCTTCAGAGCTCTCCTGGCATTTGGCCATCCTCACATCATTAGGTACCAAGAAAACTGACTCTGTCCTTGGTAAATCCAAACAAGTGAGCCCACTGGGACTGGGACTGGGACTGCCTCTGGGTGCCTGGCTTCTTGGATACCAAGTTCAGAGAGTTCCATCACCAAGGAAATGAGGTATGTCACATTCTTTGGAACTGAATGAGGTCACTGCCTTGGCAACCACTTTGTCCTAACAGTTGCTTCCAAGGGTAACATAAGATGGAGGTTGCCCCTACTTCCTGTGACACTTTCATAAGGTAGAATGTATATCACCATTGGCACCCGGGAACAGCTCTCCACTCAGCCCTGGTTTGGTCCATCTTCTGTACAATAAGAAGAGAGAGAGGCAGATTCAGACACATCCCTTCATCCTGACCAGGTTGTTTGCCATGGAAGATGACTTTTGCTCTCTCAGGTGCTTCATACCTACCTACAACTTCTCCAGGTATCATTTGTGCATGGACATTTGAGGTTCTCATCAGGTGGAAGGTCCCCAACTTTCCTGTATTGTAAGAACCACTCTGTCCCTGCTCTTCTGTAAAATGATTGAGGGAACAGTGTATACTTGGGGTTAAAAACAGGTTTGATTTGGGTTACGAGTGATTCTGTGTGATGAATAATGGTATTGGGAACCTGCAATATTTACAAGAATATAGAGGTGAAATATGAGTAGGAAAACAGAAATCTAGGTATGATTTGAAGCCCAGAAGAGTTTTGCCCTTGATTGGGATACTTAGCTTTGAATGATGTTCTGCAAAGATGCCTCAGATAATTCGATATACAATGGCATAGGACCTTGTACATTGGATGATTGAATTTAGAAGAGAACATCCAGTCAAAAAGGGATATTCAGTAGGATTAGGAAGATAGTCGGTAGGTTTAGGAAGAAGAGTGAGTATAGGATTTGGACCAAAAGTTCTTTAGCAATAGACTTTCTGTTGTTGAGTGAATGTAAATGTCAGCACATATGAAGAGTCAGTCACTATGTTGAACTGGGGAAAATATGTAGAAAAGCAGATATCAATAGAAACATTATGAAATCAGGCAAAGTATAAAGTGAGTGATAGAATTAGACATTTTCAACAGGGTTGAGTTTGAATATATAAATTAGGAAAAAAACAAATATGTAGTCACCAATAGGATTGACAATTGACAGCATTAGGCAACCTGGACATGGATGTTTTTAGAAATCCATGTTCACTTTCCATTTAGGCTTTGGAACAATCATAAGTGTGACCTTTCCATTTTTTGTCCAGAATATTACTCTGATAATGAGGTGACATGAGTATTTCTTTCACCATTTCTGGGAGCAATATATTGAAGATGTAAAATGAGAATCGGGGGTACAAAGAGGTGTACCCTGTTTCTAGGAACATAGAGAAAAAGCATGAATAGACCATACTGTGAATAAATAATATAACTTTTTTGAACTTTAAATATTGAATTGAACTGATATCTGAAAAATTAAAGGAAATCGAATATTGATATACAATCATTCATTCCAACCAGGTATATATGTAATGGAAATATTAGTGTTTTGGTTTATCATGAAGAGTGTGTGAGTTTTGCTTCAAAATGATTATGGAAATTCAAAATAATGTGTTTGGAAAGAAGTCTCATGAAAAGATCAGTCAAGAAACCATGACAATACATGTGTTCTGAAGCAAGAAGTGGTGAAAGTTGAAACAAATGCTTATTAATTTGTGAACTTGTGGATGAAATGTATATCCTGTGATGTGCAAAAACTGAAGAAACAATAATGTACCAGTGTCGAATACAAATGAATGACAAATTACATATCATGTCCCATAGGAGTCTACTTGCATTGATGTTAGACTGGGTCAGTTACTGTAGAATAATTAGGATTTGTATGCACCATTCACTGAAGTTAGTTTTCAGTACTAGGAAACAAATATGTATTTCAGGTGGATGAATATTTCTGATTATAATCTTGTGAAAAGTGGATTATAAATCCACATACATGAACATGAGTGAATTTAGAGAGTGTATATTAGACACATATATCTCATATTTTGAAAAATTTGGAGAGTATATCTATATCTATATCTATATCTATACACACACACACACACACACACACACACACACAACACTCACAGACTTTAAAAAGTACCAATATAAATGCCAATCGAAATTCATCAGAAAATATGTATCATCCAAAAATGCAAAAATATTTATTTTACTGAACATGAGTTAATGTATAATGTTGTTCTACTAGGACGCTCCCCTACAGGTTGAATTTTCATTTCCAACAGAATTTAGGAGGAGTGAACTCTTCTCACAATTTGTATCTGCCAAGATAGCCACCTCACAAAAATGTACGTGTGATACCTGGTAGGATTCTATATATGCATATAAATATACATGTGTGAATAGGCTACAGAAAAGGGAAACAAGAATTCACATATTTGTTAAGTTTAAAAACACATGGAGAATATTTCAATTAAAATTTGACTAGATTTATAACTCCTACCTTATATAATGCAAATGTCAAGTCCAACTATACAACATGTCTCCTCTGAAGTACTTGTATTTCTAATGTGTTGGATTAATATTCTCCATTATATTAGGATGAATAGTCTGAGTCTACTAGGTATGGGTTAGTGTCAGGGATTCAGTATTTCGAATGGAAAATTGGAAAATGAATTCAATGTGTATGTAAATACATGCTGCACAAATATCCTCCCGCTCTCATCCAGAACAATGCATTGAGATTACCTTCACCCCAAGTAAGACACAATTAGAGGAGAAGAGTTACAAAATCAGTTTATACATATCTGGAATGGAAAATGCTCAGGAGTTCACAACCTTGGAGGTGGTAGAGGAGTTTCCAAAACTAAGGGACAGGGTAAACACTCCACAAACATGGAGCTCTGCTGGCCTAAAAACTTTTTGAGAAACTGCCTCTGAGCTTCCACACTTGAAATATATGTTGTTTTCAGGAGATTTGACTTCCTCTGTAGTGAGACCATCAAAGCTGGGTCTGCATCTATGTGACCTGGAGGACATGGTTTCTTATTTTCCAATGAACAAGATGAAGCAGTGCTGAATCCTCTCTTTGTAGGTAAACTGAGGCCACTGGGGACTAAGTGTCTCCCCGTGTGGACTGTGAAGCCATTTGGTCCTCTTCCACTTTTTGTGGTGTTTTTGCTGCTGCACTGTGAGTTTGGTATTTGTTTCACGAAATACTAGGAGCTAAACTGGGACACAGTGCTGGAGGGAGTTCTGTCACGTGTGGTGGGTCAGGGTCTGCAAGAGAATGCACCAACTAGGCTCCTATCTCTCACACCTTGCCCCATTGCCCCCTTGTCCATATCAACCTGATTCTTAATTTTCCTCTGAAAACTCTCCATGTAACAAGATGCCTTTACATATAAGGGTCTGCTGGCTGCACCATGTCAGTTACAAGCCATTTGGAATCCAATGGAAGATCCACATGGCCCTACCACGGATGTTTTATCAAACACCTCCCCACCACTGCTCTAGACCCACTACTCAGCAGGCTCCAAATTTCTGGCATCTCTGTTCTACAAAATTTTCATGAGACTCAGTAAATCAAGGCACTGTCTGGTATACTCATGATCAGCAATAGGACATCCAATGTTTCTCCAGTGCCACCTGTTCATAGGAATTTCAAAAATTTCATGGTATTTATCTAGCCATTTTTCAAGCATGAAGTTGGAGGCACTGTGGGTTTCAGTTCATTCAGCAAACATTAAATGGTGAGGAAGCTCATTTCAATGAAATCTCTGGAGAACTCTCACAGGCATGGCTTCCCAAAGAGTGGACAAAAGGTCACATTAGGCCAGGCCCATTGAGGTCTACAATGTGAGGTCCATGTGTGTTTTGACTCTCAACTATGGCTGCCATCTCTTTAAGAATAAAATCATGTGATATCCTTGCTGAGATTCCCATGCCTCTGTGGAAATCCACCCGGGGCCTAGGTCTCAGTTTCCAAGAGCGACTTTCATGCGTGGCCTCTTAAAATCCCAACAAAATTCATGGCAATGCTTCTCTGAGTTCAGTTCCAAAACCTAGTCTATAAGGGGAATCACACCAGAGTTCAAGCCCACGTGGACCCAGTCATCTTTTCCACTGGCACACAAATGACCAAAATTAAAACCAAAACACTCCCACATGGCCCTCATCTTATTTCATATAGTCAATCATCTTAACCTCTGGCTGGAGGTTTCCATGAGGGGCGCAGCCCAAGACAGTGTCCAAAATCAGCTCGATTGCCCCTCATTTGTCTAAAGTCAGGGTAGCCTGGACACCGTTTCTGTGAACCAGGAGTGAACAAATAAGCCTGCAGTTAATACTTCTGTGTTTCTCCAATTTGAGGCCTACTTATTTTAGGTATCGATTCTTTAGGTGATTTAGAGTCTTGCGAAAACACAAGCACCTCTGCAGGGCTTTGAAGAACTCATTTGACCCAAAGAATCCCTATTGTCATTTGATGGAGTGCAGGAACCTAACAGAGGAAGGCAAGAGACTTCATCCACAATGAATGAAATTTTTTGCCATTGTGGTTTTTGAAGCTCACATGGGATCATTCTTAAGATCCATCAGGTGCTGAGAATCTAAGTCACAGCCACACACAGGCCCAAGAGGCTGATAAAGACACATCCCTTTCCAAAGCAATTAAGCAAAGAGCCACAGGTGAGGCCCATTCATTTCCATTTGAAAACTGTTTTCTTCAGGCTTCTCAAAGGGGTGGCCTGAGGCAAAGACCTTCCTGACATTCAGTGCAACACAAGAATAAGTAAGCAAAAGGCCCAAAGCAGGGTTTCTGCACTGAGACTTTCCTGGTCACACTGATATCTGAGTTTTCTGAGATGCTAGCCATTTTCTTCAGCTATCCAGTACATGGCCATGCCACAGAGCTTGGAGGTGGTACATATTTGGACACAAATCCATGAGCCTATTCTGGAGAGTGGCCAGAATTCAGGAAAAAAACTACAACTTAGAAAGAAAGCAGGTGTTGCACATCGATAAGACAACCTGCAGTCCATTCATATATTGGGCATGGGAAGATTTATACTAGACAGGACACATCCATTAATGCATTCTCTTTTCTAATGTCTACAACAACGGACACAGTTGGATACACAGAAAGAGAAACACTCGCCATGTCAAATGACTTACTAGAAACTGTCCACTCCAAACCAAACATACCGCCTTTTCTATCTATTCTCAGAACATGAGACAAAACAACAAACCCACACCCACTCCCACAAAGGCACCTCCTTCCCCCAAGTAGGTCTGTGACTATCTGGAGTGTCCTCTGACTGGTGGGCCATACTATGTTCCCCCAAAATGGCCTGTCTTCTCTCAGATCTTGTTTCCTTGACCAACTCTGTGAAGATGTCAGGAAAAAGTGGTTAGCCACTACCTGTTTTCTCAGGAAAGGTCCATCTTCAGAGCTCTCCTGGCATTTGGCCATCCTCACATCATTAGGTACCAAGAAAACTGACTCTGTCCTTGGTAAATCCAAACAAGTGAGCCCACTGGGACTGGGACTGGGACTGCCTCTGGGTGCCTGGCTTCTTGGATACCAAGTTCAGAGAGTTCCATCACCAAGGAAATGAGGTATGTCACATTCTTTGGAACTGAATGAGGTCACTGCCTTGGCAACCACTTTGTCCTAACAGTTGCTTCCAAGGGTAACATAAGATGGAGGTTGCCCCTACTTCCTGTGACACTTTCATAAGGTAGAATGTATATCACCATTGGCACCCGGGAACAGCTCTCCACTCAGCCCTGGTTTGGTCCATCTTCTGTAAAATAAGAAGAGAGAGAGGCAGATTCAGACACATCCCTTCATCCTGACCAGGTTGTTTGCCATGGAAGATGACTTTTGCTCTCTCAGGTGCTTCATACCTGCCTACAACTTCTCCAGGTATCATTTGTGCATGGACATTTGAGGTTCTCATCAGGTGGAAGGTCCCCAACTTTCCTGTATTGTAAGAACCACTCTGTCCCTGCTCTTCTGTAAAATAATTGAGGGAACAGTGTATACTTGGGGTTAAAAACAGGTTTGATTTGGGTTACGAGTGATTCTGTGTGATGAATAATGGTATTGGGAACCTGCAATATTTACAAGAATATAGAGGTGAAATATAAGTAGGAAAACAGAAATCTAGGTGTGATTTGAAGCCCAGAGGCGTTTTGCCCTTGATTGGGATACTTAGCTTTGAATGATGTTCTGCAAAGATGCCTCAGATAATTTGATATACAATGGCATAGGACCTTGTACATTGGATGATTGAATTTAGAAGAGAACATCCAGTCAAAAAGGGATATTCAGTAGGATTAGGAAGATAGTCGGTAGGTTTAGGAAGAAGAGTGAGTATAGGATTTGGACCAAAAGTTCTTTAGCAATAGACTTTCGGTTGTTGAGTGAATGTAAATATCAGCACATATGAAGAGTCAGTCACTATGTTGAACTGGGGAAAATATGTAGAAAAGCAGATATCAATAGAAACATTACGAAATCAGGAAAGTATAAAGTGAGTGATAGAATCAGACATTTTCAACAGGGTTGAGTTTGAACATATAAATTAGGAAAAAAAACAAATATGTAGTCACCAATAGGATTGACAATTGACCTCATTAGGCAACCTGGACATGGATGTTTTTAGAAATCCATGTTCACTTTCCATTTAGGCTTTGGTACAATCATAAGTGTGACCTTTCCATTTTTTGTCCAGAATATTACTGTGATAATGAGGTGACATGAGTATTTCTTTCACCATTTCTGGGAGCAATATATTGAAGATGCAAAATGAGAATCGGGGGTACAAAGAGGTGTACCTTGTTTCTAGGAACATAGAGAAAAAGCATGAATAGACCATATTGTGAATAAATAATATAACTTTTTTGAACTTTAAATAATGAATTGAACTGATATCTGAAGAATTAAAGGAAATCGTATATTGATATACAATCATTCATTCCAACCAGGTATATATGTAATGGAAATATTAGTGTTTTGGTTTATCATGAAGAGTGTGTGAGTTTTGCTTCAAAATGATTATGGAAATTCAAAATAATGTGTTTGGAAAGAAGTCTCATGAAAAGACCAGTCAAGAAACCCTGACAATACATGTGTTCTGAAGCAAGAAGTGGTGAAAGTTGAAACAAATGCTTATTAATTTGTGAACTTGTGGATGAAATGTATAACCTGTGATGTGCAAAAACTGAAGAAACAATAATGTACCAGTGTCGAATACAAATGAATGACAAATTACATATCATGTCCCATAGGAGTCTACTTGCATTGATGTTAGACTGGGTCAGTTACTGTAGAATAATTAGGATTTGTATGCACCATTCACTGAAGTTAGTTTTCAGTACTAGGAAACAAATAAGTATTTCAGGTGGATGGATATTTCTGATTATCATCTTGTGAAAAGTGGATTATAAATCCACATACATGAACATGAATGAATTTAGAGAGTGTATATTAGACACATATATTTCATATTTTGAAAAATTTGGAGAGTATATCTATATCTATATCTATATCTATACACACACACACACACACACACACACACACAACTCACAGACATTAAAAAGTACCAATATAAATGCCAATCGAAATTCATCAGTAAATATGTATCATCCACAAATGCAAAAATATTTATTTTACTGAACATGAGTTAATGTATAATGTTGTTCTACTAGGACGCTCTCCTATAAGTTGAATTTTCATTTCCAACAGCATTTAGGAGGAGTGAACACTTCTCACAATTTGTATCTGCCAAGACAGCCACCTCACAAAAATGTACGTGTGATACCTGGTAGGATTCTATATATGCATATAAATATACATGTGTGAATAGACTACAGAAAAAGGAAACAAGAATTCACATATTTGTTAAGTTTAAAACACATGGAGAATATTTCAAATAAATTTGACTAGATTTATAACTCCTACCTTATATAATGCAAATGTCAAGTCCAACTATACAACATGTCTCCTCTGAAGTACTTGTATTTCTAATGTGTTGGGTTAATTTTCTCCATTATATTAGGATGAATAGTCTGAGTCTACTAGGTATGGGTTAGTGTCAGGGATTCAGTATTTCGAATGGAAAATTGGAAAATGAATCCAATGTGTATGTAAATATATGCTGCACAAACATCCTCCCGCTCTCATCCAGAACAATGCCTTGACATTACCTTCACCCCAAGTAAGACACAATTAGAGGAGAAGAGTTACAAAATCAGTGAATACATATCTGGAATGGAAAATGCTCAGGAGTTCACAACCTTGGAGGTGGTAGAGGAGTTTCCAAAACTAAGGGACAGGGTAAACACTCCACAAACATGGAGCTCTGCTGGCCTAAAAACTTTTTGAGAAACTGCCTCTGAGCTTCCACACTTGAAATATATGTTGTTTTCAGGAGATTTGGCTTCCTCTGTAGTGAGACCATCAAAGCTGGGTCTGCATCTATGTGACCTGGAGGACATGGTTTCTTATTTTCCAATGAACAAGATGAAGCAGTGCTGAATCCTCTCTTTGTAGGTAAACTGAGGCCACTGGGGACTAAGTGTCTCCCCGTGTGGACTGTGAAGCCATTTGGTCCTCTTCCACTTTTTGTGGTGTTTTTGCTGCTGCACTGTGAGTTTGGTATTTGTTTCACGAAATACTAGGAGCTAAACTGGGACACAGTGCTGGAGGGAGTTCTGTCACGTGTGGTGGGTCAGGGTCTGCAAGAGAATGCACCAACTAGGCTCCTATCTCTCACAGCTTGCCCCATTGCCCCCTTGTCCATATCAACCTGATTCTTAATTTTCCTCTGAAAACTCTCCATGTAACAAGATGCCTTTACATATAAGGGTCTGCTGGCTGCACCATGTCAGTTACAAGCCATTTGGAATCCAATGGTAGATCCACATGGCCATACCACTGATGTTTTATCAAACACCTCCCACCACTGCTCTAGACCCACTACTCAGCAGGCTCCAAATTTCTGGCATCTCTGTTCTACACCATTTTCATGAAACTCAGTAAATCAAGGCACTGTCTGGTATACTCATGATCAGCAACAGGACATCCAATGTTTCTCCAGTCCCACCTGGTCATAGGAATTTCAAAAATTTCATGGTATTTATCTAGCCATTTTTCAAGCATGAAGTTGGAGGCACTGTGGGTTTCAGTTCATTCAGCAAACATTAAATGGTGAGGAAGCTCATTTCAATGAAATCTCTGGAGAACTCTCACAGGCATGGCTTCCCAAAGAGTGGACAAAAGGTCACATTAGGCCAGGCCCATTGAGGTCTACAATGTGAGGTCCATGTGTGTTTTGACTCTCAACTATGGCTGCCATCTCTTTAAGAATAAAATCATGTGATATCCTTGCTGAGATTCCCAGGCCTCTGTGGAAATCCACCCGGGGCCTAGGTCTCAGTTTCCAAGAGCGACTTTCATGCGTGGCCTCTTAAAATCCCAACAAAATTCATGGCAATGCTTCTCTGAGTTCAGTTCCAAAACCCAGTCTCTAAGGGGAATCACACCAGAGTTCAAGCCCACGTGGACCCAGTCATTTTTTCCAATGCCACACAAATGACCAAAATTAAAACCAAAACACTCCCACATGGCCCTCATCTTATTTCATATAGTCAATCATTTTAACCTCTGGCTGGAGGTTTCCATGAGGGGTGCAGCCCAAGACAGTGTCCAAAATCAGCTCGTTTGCCCCTCATTTGTCTAAAGTCAGGGTAGCCTGGACACCGTTTCTGTGAACCAGGAGTGAACAAATAAGCCTGCCGTTAATACTTCTGTGTTTCTCCAATTAGAGGCCTACTGATTTTAGGTATCGATTCTTTAGGTGATTTAGAGTCTTGCGAAAACACAAGCACCTCTGCAGGGCTTTGAAGAACTCATTTGACCCAAAGAATTACTATTGTCATTTGATGGAGTGCAGGAACCTAACAGAGGAAGGCAAGAGACTTCATCCACAATGAAAGAAATTTTTTGCCATTTTGGTTTTTGAAGCTCACATGGGATCATTCTTAAGATCCATCAGGTGCTGAGAATCTAAGTCACAGCCACACACAGGCCCAAGAAGCTGATAAAGACACATCCCTTTCCAAAGCAATTAAGCAAATAGCCACAGGTGAGGCCCATTCATTTCCATTTGAAAACTGTTTTCTTCAGGTTTCACAAAGGGGTGGCCTGAGGCAAAGACCTTCCTGACATTCAGTGCAACACAACAATAAGTAAGCAAAAGGCCCAAAGCAGGGTTTCTGCACTGAGACTTTCCTGGTCACACTGATATCTGAGTTTTCTGAGATGCTCGCCATTCTCTTCAGCTATCCAGTACATGGCCATGTCACAGAGCTTGGAGGTGGTACATATTTTGGACACAAATCCATGAGCCTATTCTGGAGAGTGGCCAGAATTCAGGAAGAAAACTACAACTTAGAAAGATAGCAGGTGTTGCACATCGATAAGACAAGCTGCAGTCCATTCATATATTAGGCATGGGAAGATTTATACTAGACAGGACACATCCATTAATGCATTCTCTTTTCTAATGTCTACAACAACGGACACAGTGGGATACACAGAAAGAGAAACACTCGCCGTGTCAAATGACTTACTAGAAACTGTCCACTCCAAACCAAACATACCGCCTTTTCTATCTATTCTCAGAACATGAGACAAAACAACAAACCCACACCCACTCCCACAAAGGCACCTCCTTCCCCCAAGTAGGTCTGTGACTATCCAGAGTGTCCTCTGACTGGTGGGCCATACTATGTTCCCCCGAAATGGCCTGTCTTCTCTCAGATCTTGTTTCCTTGACCAACTCTGTCAAGATGTCAGGAAAAAGTGGTTAGCCACTACCTGTTTTCTCAGGAAAGGTCCATCTTCAGAGCTCTCCTGGCATTTGGCCATCCTCACATCATTAGGTACCAAGAAAACTGACTCTGTCCTTGGTAAATCCAAACAAGTGAGCCCACTGGGCCTGGGACTGGGACTGCCTCTGGGTGCCTGGCTTCTTGGATACCAATTTCAGAGAGTTCCATCACCAAGGAAATGAGGTATGTCACATTCTTTAGAACTGAATGAGGTCACTGCCTTGGCAACCCCTTTGTCCTAACAGTTGCTTCCAAGGGTTACATAAGATGGAGGTTGCCCCTACTTCCTGTGACACTTTCATAAGGTAGAATGTATATCACCATTGGCACCCGGGAACAGCTCTCCACTCAGCCCTGGTTTGGTCCATCTTCTGTACAATAAGAAGAGAGAGAGGCAGATTCAGACACATCCCTTCATCCTGACCAGGTTGTTTGCCATGGAAGATGACTTTTGCTCTCTCAGGTGCTTCATACCTGCCTACAACTTCTCCAGGTATCATTTGTGCATGGACATTTGAGGTTCTCATCAGGTGGAAGGTCCCCAACTTTCCTGTATTGTAAGAACCACTCTGTCCCTGCTCTTCTGTAAAATAATTGAGGGAACAGTGTATACTTGGGGTTAAAAACAGGTTTGATTTGGGTTACGAGTGATTCTGTGTGATGAATAATGGTATTGGGAACCTCCAATATTTACAAGAATATAGAGGTGAAATATAAGTAGGTAAACAGAAATCTAGGTGTGATTTGAAGCCCAGAGGCGTTTTGCCCTTGATTGGGATACTTAGCTTTGAATGATGTTCTGCAAAGATGCCTCAGATAATTCGATATACAATGGCATAGGACCTTGTACATTGGATGATTGAATTTAGAAGAGAACATCCAGTCAAAAAGGGATATTCAGTAGGATTAGGAAGATAGTCGGTAGGTTTAGGAAGAAGAGTGAGTATAGGATTTGGAGCAAAAGTTCTTTAGCAATAGACTTTCGGTTGTTGAGTCAATGTAAATGTCAGCACATATGAAGAGTCAGTCACTATGTTGAACTGGGGAAAATATGTAGAAAAGCAGATATCAATAGAAACATTACGAAATCAGGCAAAGTATAAAGTGAGTGATAGAATCAGACATTTTCAACAGGGTTGAGTTTGAATATATAAATTAGGAAAAAAACAAATATGTAGTCACCAATAGGATTGACAATTGACAGCATTAGGCAACCTGGGCATGGATGTTTTTAGAAATCCATGTTCACTTTCCATTTAGGCTTTGGTACAATCATAAGTGTGACCTTTCCATTTTTTGTCCAGAATATTACTGTGATAATGAGGTGACATGAGTATTTCTTTCACCATTTCTGGGAGCAATATATTGAAGATGTAAAATGAGAATCGGGGGTACAAAGAGGTGTACCCTGTTTCTAGGAACATAGAGAAAAAGCATGAATAGACCATACTGTGAATAAATAATATAACTTTTTTGAACTTTAAATAATGAATTGAACTGATATCTGAAAAATAAGAGGAAATCGTTTATTGATATACAATCATTCATTCCAACCAGGAATATATGTGATGGAAATATTTGTGTTTTGGTTTATCATGAAGAGTGTGTGAGTTTTCCTTCAAAATGATTATGGAAATTCAAAATAATGTGTTTGGAAAGAAGTCTCATGAAAAGACCAGTCAAGACACCCTGACAATACATGTGTTCTGAAGCAAGAAGTGGTGAAAGTTGAAACAAATGCTTATTAATTTGTGAACTTGTGGATGAAATGTATAACCTGTGATGTGCAAAAACTGAAGAAACAATAATGTACCAGTGTCGAATACAAATGAATGACAAATTACATATCATGTCCCATAGGAGTCTACTTGCATTGATGTTAGACTGGGTCAGTTACTGTAGAATAATTAGGATTTGTATGCACCATTCACTGAAGTTAGTTTTCAGTACTAGAAAACAAATAAGTATTTCAGGTGGATGGATATTTCTGATTATCATCTTGTGAAAAGTGGATTATAAATCCACATACATGAACATGAATGAATTTAGAGAGTGTATATTAGACACATATATTTCATATTTTGAAAAATTTGGAGAGTATATCTATATCTATATCTATATCTATATCTATACACACACACACACACACACACACACAACTCACAGACATTAAAAAGTACCAATATAAATGCCAATCGAAATTCATCAGTAAATATGTATCATCCACAAATGCAAAAATATTTATTTTACTGAACATGAGTTAATGTATAATGTTGTTCTACTAGGACGCTCTCCTATAAGTTGAATTTTCATTTCCAACAGCATTTAGGAGGAGTGAACTCTTCTCACAATCTGTATCTGCCAAGACAGCCACCTCACAAAAATGTACGTGTGATACCTGGTAGGATTCTATATATGCATATAAATATACATGTGTGAATAGACTACAGAAAAAGGAAACAAGAATTCACATATTTGTTAAGTTTAAAACACATGGAGAATATTTCAAATAAATTTGACTAGATTTATAACTCCTACCTTATATAATGCAAATGTCAAGTCCAACTATACAACATGTCTCCTCTGAAGTACTTGTATTTCTAATGTGTTGGGTTAATATTCTCCATTATATTAGGATGAATAGTCTGAGTCTACTAGGTATGGGTTAGTGTCAGGGATTCAGTATTTCGAATGGAAAATTGGAAAATGAATCCAATGTGTATGTAAATATATGCTGCACAAATATCCTCCCGCTCTCATCCAGAACAATGCCTTGACATTACCTTCACCCCAAGTAAGACACAATTAGAGGAGAAGAGTTACAAAATCAGTGAATACATATCTGGAATGGAAAATGCTCAGGAGTTCACAACCTTTTAGGTGGTAGAGGAGTTTCCAAAACTAAGGGACAGGGTAAACACTCCACAAACATGGAGCTCTGCTGGCCTAAAAACTTTTTGAGAAACTGCCTCTGAGCTTCCACACTTGAAATATATGTTGTTTTCAGGAGATTTGGCTTCCTCTGTAGTGAGACCATCAAAGCTGGGTCTGCATCTATGTGACCTGGAGGACATGGTTTCTTATTTTCCAATGAACAAGATGAAGCAGTGCTGAATCCTCTCTTTGTAGGTAAACTGAGGCCACTGGGGACTAAGTGTCTCCCCGTGTGGACTGTGAAGCCATTTGGTCCTCTTCCACTTTTTGTGGTGTTTTTGCTGCTGCACTGTGAGTTTGGTATTTGTTTCACGAAATACTAGGAGCTAAACTGGGACACAGTGCTGGAGGGAGTTCTGTCACGTGTGGTGGGTCAGGGTCTGCAAGAGAATGCACCAACTAGGCTCCTATCTCTCACAGCTTGCCCCATTGCCCCCTTGTCCATATCAACCTGATTCTTAATTTTCCTCTGAAACTCTCCATGTAACAAGATGCCTTTACATATAAGGGTCTGTTGGCTGCACCATGTCAGTTACAAGCCATTTGGAATACAATGGTAGATCCACATGGACCTACCACGGATGTTTTATCAAACACCTCCCCACCACTGCTCTAGACCCACTACTCAGCAGGCTCCAAATTTCTGGCATCTCTGTTCTACACCATTTTCATGAAACTCAGTAAATCAAGGCACTGTCTGGTATACTCATGATCAGCAACCGGACATCCAATGTTTCTCCAGTGCCACCTGGTCATAGGAATTTCAAAAATTTCATGGTATTTATCTAGCCATTTTTCAAGCATGAAGTTGGAGGCACTGTGGGTTTCAGTTCATTCAGCAAACAATTACTGGTGAGGAAGCTCATTTCAATGAAATCTCTGGAGAACTCTCACAGGCACGGCTTCCCAAAGAGTGGACAAAAGGCCACATTAGGCCAGGCCCATTGAGGTCTAAATGTGAGGTCCATGTGTGTTTTGACTCTCAACTATGGCTGCCATCTCTTTAAGAATAAAATCATGTGATATCCTTGCTGAGATTCCCAGGCCTCTGTGGAAATCCACCCGGGGCCTAGGTCTCAGTTTCCAAGAGCGACTTTCATGCGTGGCCTCTTAAAATCCCAACAAAATTCATGGCAATGCTTCTCTGAGTTCAGTTCCAAAACCCAGTCTCTAAGGGGAATCACACCAGAGTTCAAGCCCACGTGGACCCAGTCATTTTTTCCAATGCCACACAAATGACCAAAATTAAAACCAAAACACTCCCACATGGCCCTCATCTTATTTCATATAGTCAATCATCTTAACCTCTGGCTGGAGGTTTCCATGAGGGGCGCAGCCCAAGACAGTGTCCAAAATCAGCTCGTTTGCCCCTCATTTGTCTAAAGTCATGGTAGCCTGGACACCGTTTCTGTGAACCAGGAGTGAACAAATAAGCCTGCCGTTAATACCTCTGTGTTTCTCCAATTTGAGGCCTACTGATTTTAGGTATCGATTCTTTAGGTGATTTAGAGTCTTGCGAAAACACAAGCACCTCTGCAGGGCTTTGAAGAACTCATTTGACCCAAAGAATCCCTATTGTCATTTGATGGAGTGCAGGAACCTAACCTAGGAAGGCAAGAGACTTCATCCACAATGAATTATATTTTTTGCCATTTTGGTTTTTGAAGCTCACATGGGATCATTCTTAAGATCCATCTGGTGCTGAGAATCTAAGTCACAGCCACACACAGGCCCAAGAGGCTGATAAAGACACATCCCTTTCCAAAGCAATTAAGCAAAGAGCCACAGGTGAGGCCCATTCATTTCCATTTGAAAACTGTTTTCTTCAGGTTTCACAAAGGTGTGGCCTGAGGCAAAGACCTTCCTGACATTCAGTGCAACACAAGAATAAGTAAGCAAAAGGCCCAAAGCAGGGTTTCTGCACTGAGACTTTCCTGGTCACACTGATATCTGAGTTTTCTGAGATGCTCGCCATTCTCTTCAGCTATCCAGTACATGGCCATGTCACAGAGCTTGGAGGTGGTACATATTTTGCACACAAATCCATGAGCCTATTCTGGAGAGTGGCCAGAATTCAGGAAGAAAACTACAACTTAGAAAGATAGCAGGTGTTGCACATCGATAAGACAAGCTGCAGTCCATTCATATATTGGGCATGGGAAGATTTATACTAGACAGGACACATCCATTAATGCATTCTCTTTTCTAATGTCTACAACAACGGACACAGTGGGATACACAGAAAGAGAAACACTCGCCGTGTCAAATGACTTACTAGAAACTGTCCACTCCAAACCAAACAAACCGCCTTTCCTATCTATTCTCAGAACATGAGACAAAACAACAAACCCACACCCACTCCCACAAAGGCACCTCCTTCCCCCAAGTAGGTCTGTGACTATCCAGAGTGTCCTCTGACTGGTGGGCCATACTATGTTCCCCGGAAATGGCCTGTCTTATATCAGATCTTGTTTCCTTGACCAACTCTGTGAAGATGTCAGGAAAAAGTGGTTAGCCACTACCTGTTTTCTCAGGAAAGGTCTATCTTCAGAGATCTCCTGGCATTTGGCCATCCTCACACCATTAGGTACCAAGAAAACTGACTCTGTCCTTGGTAAATCCAAACAAGTGAGCCCACTGGGACTGGGACTGGGACTGCCTCTGGGTGCCTGGCTTCTTGGATACCAAGTTCGGAGAGTTCCATCACCAATGAAATGAGGTATGTCACATTCTTTGGAACTGAATGAGGTCACTGCCTTGGCAACCACTTTGTTCTAACAGTTGCTTCCAAGGGTAACATAAGATGGAGGTTGCCCCTACTTCCTGTGACATTTTCATAAGGTAGAATGTATATCAACCATTGGCACCCGGGAACAGCTCTCCACTCAGGCCTGGTTTGGTCCATCATCTCTACAATAAGAAGAGAGAGATTCAGATTCAGACACATCCCTTCATCCTGACCAGGTTGTTTGCCATGGAAGATGACTTTTGCTCTCTCAGGTGCTTCATACCTGCCTTCAACTTCTCCAGGTATCATTTGTGCATGGACATTTGAGGTTCTCATCAGGTGGAAGGTCCCCAACTTTCCTGTATTGTAAGAACCACTCTGTCCCTGCTCTTCTGTAAAATGATTGAGGGAACAGTGTATACTTGGGGTTAAAAACAGGTTTGATTTGGGTTACGAGTGATTCTGTGTGACGAATAATGGTATTGGGAACCTACAATATTTACAAGAATATAGAGGTGAAATGTAAGTAGGAAAACAGAAATCTAGGTATGATTTGAAGCCCAGAAGGGTTTTGCCCTTGATTGGGATACTTAGCTTTGAATGATGTTCTGCAAAGATGCCTCAGATAATTCGATATACAATGGCATAGGACCTTGTACATTGGATGATTGAATTTAGAAGAGAACATCCAGTCAAAAAGGGATATTCAGTAGGATTAGGAAGATAGTCGGTAGGTTTAGGAAGAAGAGTGAGTATAGGATTTGGACCAAAAGTTCTTTAGCAATAGACTTTCGGTTGTAGAGTGAATGTAAATGTCAGCCCATATGAAGAGTCAGTCACTATGTTGAACTGAGGAAAATATGTAGAAAACCAGATATCAATAGAAACATAACGAAATCAGGCAAAGTATTAAGTGAGTGATAGAATTAGACATTTTCAACAGGGTTGAGTTTGAGTATATAAATTAGAAAAAAGACAAATATGTATTCACCAATAGGATTGACAATTGACAGCATTAGGCAACCTGGACATGGATGTTTTTAGAAATCCATGTTCACTTTCCATTTAGGCTTTGGTACAATCATACGTGTGACCTTTCCATTTTTTGTCCAGAATATTACTGTGATAATGAGGTGACATGAGTATTTCTTTCACCATTTCTGGGAGCAATATATTGAAGATGTAAAATGAGAATCGTGGGTACAAAGAGGTGTACCCTGTTTCTAGGAACATAGAGAAAAAGCATGAATAGACGATACTGTGAATAAATAATATAACATTTTTGAACTTTAAATAATGAATTAACTGATATCTGAAAAATTAAAGGAAATCTTATATTGATATACAATCATTCATTCCAACCAGGTATATATGTAATGGAAATATTAGTGTTTTGGTTTATCAGGAAGAGTGTGTGAGTTTTGCTTCAAAATGATTATGGAAATTCAAAATAATGTGTTTGGAAAGAAGTCTCATGAAAAGACAAGTCAAGAAACCCTGACAATACATGTGTTCTGAAGCAAGATGATTAACGTTGAAAAAAATGCTTATTAATTTGTGAACTTGTGGATGAAATGTATAACCTGTGATGTGCAAAAACTGAAGAAACAATAATGTACAAGTGTCGAATACAAATGAATGACAAATTACATATCATGTCCCATAGGAGTCTACTTCATTGATGTTAGACTGGGTCAGTTACTGTAGAATAATTAGGATTTGTATGCACCTTTCACTGAAGTTAGTTTTTAGTACTAGGAAACAAATATGTATTTCAGGTGGATGAATATTTCTGATTATAATCTTGTGAAAAGTGGATTATAAATCCACATACATGAACATGAATGAATTTAGAGAGTGTATATTAGACACATATATTTCATATTTTGAAAAATTTGGAGAGTATATCTATATCTATATCTACATACACAAACACACACACACACACACACACAAACACACAACACTCACAGACATTAAAAAGTACCAATATAAATGCCAATCGAAATTCATCAGTAAATATGTATCATCCACAAATGCAAAAATATTTATTTTACTGAACATGAGTTAATGTATAATGTTGTTCTACTAGGACTCTCTCCTATAGGTTGATTTTTCATTTCCAACAGCATTTAGGAGGAGTGAACTCTTCTCACAATTTGTATCTGCCAAGACAGCCATCTCACAAAAATGTATGTGTGATACCTGGTAGGATTCTATATATGCATATAAATATCCATGTGTGAATAGGCTACAGAAAAGGGAAACAAGAATTCACATATTTGTTAAGTTTAAAAACACATGGAGAATATTTCAATTAAAATTTGACTAGATTCATAACTCCTACCTTATATAATGCAAATGTCAAGTCCAACTATACAACATGTCTCTGGAGAACCTTTGGATGTCCTGTTGTTTATCATGAGTATACTAGACAGTGCCTTGATTGACTGTGTTTCATGAAAATGATCTAGAACAGACATGCCAGTACGTTGGTGCCTGCTGAGTAGTGTGCCTAGAGCAGTGATGTGTATGTGTGTCATAATACATCTCTGATGTGGCCATATGGATTTGCCATTGGCTTCCAAATGGCTTGTGACAGACATGGTGAGGCCAGCAACACTAATATGTAAGGGTGTCTTGTTATATGGAGAGGTTTCATGGCAATGTTAAGAATCAGGTTGCAATAGACAAGGGAAAAAGCTATGTGGGATAGAAGCCTGGTTGGTGCATTCTCCTGCAGACCCTGACCCACCACATGTGGCAGAACTCCATCCAGCACTGTGTCCCTTTTGAACTCCTTGTATTTCGTGAAGCAAATACCAAACTCCCAATGCAGGAGAAAGAAAAACCATGAAAAAGTGGAGGATGACCAAATGGCTTCACAGCCCAGATGGGGAGAGACTTAGCACGCACTGGTCACATTTTACTTAAAAGAGAGAATTCACCACTGCTGCCTCATGTTCATTAGAAAATAAGAAACCATGTCCTCCAGGTCACATAGAATCAGACACAGCTTTGATGGTCTCACGACAAAGGAAGCTAAAGCTCCTGAAAACAACATATATTTCAATTGCCCAACCTCAGAGGCAGTTTATCAAGAAGTCCTTTAGGCCAGCAGAGCTCCATGTTTGTGGAGTTTTTAACCTGTCCCTTACTTATGGATACTTCTCTACCACATCCAAGGTTGTGAACTCCTGAGCATTTTCCATTCCAGTTATATATTCACAGATTTTATAACTCTTCTCCACTAATTGTGTCTTACTTGGGGCGAAGGTAATGTCAAGGCATTGTTCTGGATGAGAGAGGGAAAATATTTTGTGTAGCACATATTTGATAGACATTGGATTCTTTTTCCTATTTTCCATTCAAAATACTGAATCCCTGACACTAACACATACCCTACTAGACTCTGACTACTAATCCTAATATGATGGAGAAAAATAACCCAAATAGAACAGAAATACAAGCAGGTCCGAGGAGGCATGGTTTATTTTTGAACTTTTCTTTTGCATAATAAATGGTAGGTGTTATAAATCTAGTGAATTTTTATTTGGAATAGTTTTTCATGTGTTTTTAAAATTAACAAATATGTGAATCCCTGCCTCCCTTTCTCTGTAGCCTATACAGCACATGTATTTTTATATGTACATATAGAATCCTACCTGGTATCACACGTACATTTTTGTGAGGTTGCTGACTCGGCAGATATAAATTGTGTGAAGAGACTACCCCCTCTTAAACGCTGTTGGAACTAAAAATTCAACCTATGGGTGAGCTTCCTAGTACAACAACATTATACATAATTCCATGTTCAGTAAAGTATATATTTTTGCATCAGTAGATGTTATATATTTCATTATAAATTTCATTTGGCATATATTGCTACTTTTTTATGTTTCTCTGTGTGTTTTTTTGGTATATATATATATATATATATATATATATATATATATATACTCTCCTGATTTATCAAAACATGAAATATATGTGTCTTATATACACTCTCTACATTCATACATTCATTCATGTTCATGCATGAGGAAATATAATCAACTTTTGTCAAGATTATTATTGGAAATATTCATCCACCTGAAATACATATTTGTTTCCTTGTACTGACAACTCACTTCTGTGAATGGTGCATACAAATCCTAATAATTCTACAGTATCTGACCCAGTTTAACATCAATGCAAGTAGATTCCTATGGGACATGATGTGTATTTTGACGTTCATTTATATTCAACACTGCAACATTAATATTTCTGCAGTTTTTGCACATCATAGGATATATATTTCATCCACAAGTTCACAACTTTATAGGTATTTTTTCACTTTTAATCATTTCCTGCTTCAGAACACATGTATTCCTCCCGGTTTCTTGACTGGTCTTTTCATGAGACTTCTCTGCAAACACATTTTTTTTTTAATTTCATAATCAGTTTTGAAGCAAAACTCACACACTTTTCATGATAAACCATAAATCTAATATCACCATTAGATGCATAACTGTTTGGAATGGATGATTGTATATCAATATTAGGTTTCCTCTATATTTTCAGAAATCAATTCAATCCATTATTTAAAGTTCGAACCAGTTATATTATTTATTCACAGTATGGTCTATTCATGCATTATCTCTATATTCATAGGCACAAGGTACACCTATTTGTACCCCCAATTAATTTATACGTCTTCAAAATATTGCTTTCCTACATATTTTACCCAGTTCATCATTGTGACTGACTCTTCACATGTGCTGACATTTACATTCACTCTCTACCTGAAACCCTATTGCTAAAGAACTTTTGGTCCAAATCCTATACTCACTCTTTTATCTAAACCAACCGACTATTTTCCTAATCCTACCGAATATCCCTTTTTGACTGGATGTTCTCTTCCACATTCAATCATCCAAATTAGAAGGTCCTATGCCATAGTATATTGATTTAACTGAGACAACTGTGCAGGACATAAATCAATGCTAAGTATCCCAATCAAGGGCCTAATGCCCTTCTGGGCTTCAACACTTACCTAGATTTCTGTTTTCATACTTATATTTCACCTATATATTCTTATAAATATGGCAGGTTCCTAATACAAATATTCATTCCAGAGAATGATTCCTAACCCAAATTGAACATGTTATTAACCCTAACCATACACTTTTCCCTCAATCTAATTTTACAGAAGAGCAGGGACAGAGTTGGTCTTACAATACACGAATATAGGCGATCTTCCAGCTGCTGAAAACCTAAAAGGTCCATGCTGAAATGATCCTTGGAGAAGATGTAGGCAGCTATGAAGGACATGAGAGAGCAAAAGTCATCTTCCATGGCAAACAACCTGGTCAGGTTGATGGGATGTGTCTGAATTAGCCTCTCTCTTCCTAATGTAGAGAAGATGGACCAAACCATGCCTGTGTGGAGAGCTGTTCCCCGGTGCCTATGGTTGATATACCATTCTAACATATGAATGAGTCACAGCAAGTAGAGGCAGCCTCCATCTTTTGGGAACCATGTAAGCAACTATTAAAACAAAGTGGTTTCCAAGGCAGTGACTTCATTCAGATCTTGAAGAAAGTGACATCACCTTACAGTTTTGATAATGAAAGTCTATGATCTTGGGATCCAGGAAACCAGGCACACAGAGTCAAACCCACTCCATGTCCCAGTGGGCTAACTTGTTTGGATTTAACAAGACAGAGTCACTCTTTCTTTGTACCTACAGATGTGAGGACAGCCAAATGCCTGGAAACTATGAAGACTGGCCTTTCCAGAGAAAGCAGGTAGTTTCTCACCATGGGCTCCTGACAACTTCACAGAGTTGGCCAAAGAGACCAGATTGGAGACAGGACACGCCATTTTGGGGGAACATAGTATGGCCCACAAGTCAGAGGACACTCCGGATAGTCACAGACCTACTTGGGGAAAGGAGATGACTTTTTGGGTGTGAGTGTGAGTTTGTGGTTTTGTCTCATGTTCTGAGAATAGTTAGGAAAGCTGGTTTGTTTGTTTTGGAGTGGACTGTGTCTAGTAAGTCCTTTGACAAGGTGAGTGTTTCTGTGTCTATATATCATTCTGTGTCCGTGATTGTAGACATTAGAAAAGAGAATGCATCAATGGATGTGTCCTGTCTACGAGAAAGCTTCAAAGCATTCATCCTGTGCAATTTATGAATGGACTGCAGCTTGCCGTATGGATGGGCAACTCCTGCCATCTTTCTAAATTCCTGTTTTCTTCCTGAATTCTGGACACTCTCCAGAATACACTCATGATTTTGTGTCCAAGATATGTATCACCTCCATCTCTGTGACATGGCCATGTACTGGATAGCTGATGGGAATGGCGAGTATCTCAGAAAACTCAGATATCAGTATGCCCAAGAAAGTCTCAGTGGAGAAACCCTGCTTTGGGCCTTTTGCTTACCTATTCTGTTGCCCTGAATGTCAGGAAGGTCTTTGCCTCAGGCCACACTTTGTGAAGCCTGCAGAAAATAGTTTTCAAATGGAAAAGAATGGTCATTACCTGTGCCTCTTTGCTTAATTGCTTTGGAAATGGATGTTCTGAATCAGCCTCTCAGCCCTATGTGAGGCTGTGGCTTAGATTCACAGCACAAGATGGGTCTAAAGAAAAATCCCATGTGTGCATCCCAAACATAAATGGACAAAAGAGCTTTCAGAGTGGTTCTTACAATACAGGAAAGTTGGGGACCTTCCACCTGATGAGAACCTCAAATGTCCATGCACAAATGATACCTGGAGAAGTTGTAGGCAGGTATGAAGCACCTGAGAGAGCAAAAGTCATCTTCCATGGCAAACAACCTGGTCAGGATGAAGGAATGTGTCTGAATCTGAATCTCTCTCTTCTTATTGTACAGAAGATGGACCAAACCAGGCCTGAGTGGAGAGCTGTTCCCGGGTGCCAATGGTTGATATACATTCTACCTTATGAAAGTGTCACAGGAAGTAGGGGCAACCTACATCTTATGTTACCCTTGGAAGCAACTGTTAGGACAAAGTGTTTGCCAAGGAAGTGACCTCATTCAGTTCCAAAGAATGTGACATACCTCATTTCCTTGGTGATGAAACTCTCTGAACTTGGTATCCAAGAAGCCAGGCACCCAGAGGCAGTCCCAGTCCCAGTCCCAGTGGGCTCACATGTTTGGATTTACCAAGGACAGAGTCAGTTTTCTTGGTACCTAATGATGTGAGGATGGCCAAATGCCAGGAGAGCTCTGAAGATGGACCTTTCCTGAGAAAACAGGTAGTGGCTAACCACTTTTTCCTGACATCTTCACAGAGTTGGTCAAGGAAAGAAGGTCTGAGAGAAGACAGGCCATTTCGGGGGAACATAGTATGGCCCACCAGTCAGAGGACACTCCGGATAGTCACAGACCTACTTGGGGCAAGGAGGTGCCTTTGTGGGAGTGGGTGTGGGTTTGTTGTTTTGTCTCATGTTCTGAGAATAGATAGGAAAGGCGGTTTTTTTGGTTTGGAGTGGACAGTTTCTAGTAAGTCATTTGACACGGCGAGTGTTTCTGTTTCTGTGTATCCCACTGTGTCTGTTGTTGTAGACATTAGAAAAGAGAATGCATTAATGGATCTGTCCTGTATAGTATAAGTCTTCCCATAATTCATCCTGCCCAATATATGAATGGACTGCAGCTTGTCTTATCGATGTGCAACACCTGCTATCTTTCTAAGTTGTTGTTTTCTTCCTGAATTCTGGCCACTGTCCAGAATAGGCTCATGGATTTGTGTCCAAAATATGTACCACCGCCAAGCTCTGTGACATGGCCATGTACTGGATAGCTGAAGAGAATGGCGAGCATCTCAGAAAACTCAGATATCTGTGTGACCAGAAAAATCTCAGTGCAGAAACCCTGCTTTGGGCCTTTTACTTACTTATTGTTGTGTTGCTCTGAATGTCAGGAAGGTCTTTGCCTCAGGCCACACCTTTGTGAAGCCTGAAGAAAACAGTTTTCAAATGGAAATGAATGGGCCTCACCTGTGGCTCTTTGCTTAATTGCTTTGGAAAGAGATGTGTCTTTATCAGCCTTTGGACCAGTGTGTGGCTGTGACTTAGATTCTCAGCACCTGATGGATCTTAAGAATGATCCCATGTGAGCTTCCAAAACCCAAATGGCAAAAAATATCATTCATTGTGGATGAAGTCTCTTGCCTTCCTCTGTTAGGTTCCTGCACTCCATCAAATGAGAATAGGGATTCTTTGGGTCAAATGAGTTCTTCAAAGCCCTGCAGAGGTGCTTGTGTTTTCGCATGACTCTAAATCACCTGAAGAATTGATACCTAAAATGAGTAGGCCTGAAATTGGAGGAACAAAGAAGTATTAAAGGCAGGCTTATTTGTTCACTCCTGGTTCACAGAAACGGTGTCCAGGCTACCCTGACTTTAGGCAAATGAGGGGCAAACGAGCTGATTTTGGACACTGTCTTGGGCTGCGCCCCTCATGGAAACCTCCAGCCAGAGGTTAAGATGATTGACTATATGGAATAAGATGAGGGCCATGTGGGAGTGTTTTGGTTTTGATTTTGGTTATTTGTGTGGCATTTGAAAAAATGACTGGGTACACGTGGGCTTGAACTCTGGTGTGATTCCCCTTAGAGACTGGGTTTTGGAACTGAACTCAGAGAAGCATTGCCATGAATTTTGTTGGGATTTTAAGAGGCCACGCATGAAAGTCGCTCTTGGAAACTGAGACCTAGGCCCCGGGTGGATTTCCACAGAGGCCTGGGAATCTCAGCAAGGATATCACATGATTTTTTTCTTAATGAAATGGCAGCCATAGTTGAGAGTCAAAACACACATGGACCTCACATTGTAGACCTCAATGGGCCTGGCCTAATGTGACCGTTTGTCCACTCTTTGGGAAGCCGTGCCTGTGAGAGTTCTCCAGAGATTTCATTGAAATGAGCTTCCTCACCATTTAATGTTTGCTGAATGAACTGAAATCCACAGTGCCTCCAACTTCATGCTTGAAAAATGGCTAGATAAATAGCATGAAATTTTTGAAATTCCTATTACCAGGTGACACTGGAGAAACATTGGATGTCCTGTTGCTGATCATGGATGTACCAGACAGTGCCTTGCTTGACTGGGTTTCATGAAAATGGTGTAGAACAGAGATGCCAGTAAGTTGGAGCCTGCTGAGTAGTGGGTCTAGAGCAGTGGTGGGGAGGTGTTTGATAAAACATCCGTGGTAGGGCCATGTGGATCTACCATTGGATTCCAAATGGCTTGTAACTGACATGGTGCAGCCAGCAGACCCTTATATGTAAAGGCATCTTGTTATATGGAGAGTTTTCAGAGGAAAATTAAGAATCAGGTTGATATGGACAAGGGGGCAATGGGGCAAGCTGTGAGAGATAGGAGCCTAGTTGGTGCATTCTCTTGCAGACCCTGACCCACCACACGTGACAGAACTCCCTCCAGCACTGTGTCCCAGTTTAGCTCCTAGTATTTCGTGAAACAAATACCAAACTCACAGTGCAGCAGCAAAAACACCACAAAAAGTGGAAGAGGACCAAATGGCTTCACAGTCCACACGGGGAGACACTTAGTCCCCAGTGACCTCAGTTTACCTACAAAGAGAGGATTCCTCACTGCTTCATCTAGTTCATTGGAAATAAGAAACCATGTCCTCCAGTTCACATAGATGAAGACCCAGCTTTGATGGTCTCACTACAAAGGAAGCCAAATCTCCTAAAAACAACATATATTTCAAGTGCAAAACTCAGTGGCAGTTTCTCAAAAAATTTTTAGGCCAGCAGAGCTCCATGTTTGTGGAGTGTTTACCCTGTCCCTTAGTTTTGGAAACTGCTCTACTACCTCCAAGGTTGTGAACTCCTGAGCATTTTCCATTTCAGATATGTATTCACTGATTTTGTAACTCTTCTCCTCTAATTGTGTCTTACTTGGGGTGAAGGTAATGTCAAGGCATTGTTCTGGATGAGAGCAGGAGGATATTTGTGCAGCATATATTTACATACACATTGGATTCATTTTCCAATTTTCCATTCGAAATACTGAATCCCTGACACTAACCCATACCTAGTAGACTCAGAGTATTCATCCTAATATAATGGAGAAAATTAACCCAACACAATAGAAATACAAGCACTTCAGAGGAGACATGTTGTATTGTTGGACTTGACATTTGCATTATATAAGGTAGGAGTTATAAATCTAGTCAAATTTTCATTGAAATATTCTCCATGTGTTTTTAAACTTAACAAATATGTGAATTCTTGTTTCCCTTTTCTGTAGCCTATTCACACATGTATATTTATATGCATATATAGAATCCTACCAGGTATCACACGTACATTTTTGTGAGGTGGCTGTCTTGGCAGATACAAATTGTGACAAGAGTTCACTCCTCCTAAATGCTGTTGGAAATGAAAATTCAACCTATAGGAGAGCGTCCTAGTAGAACAACATTATACATTAACTCATGTTCAGTAAAATAAATATTTTTGCATTTGTGGATGATATATATTTACTGATGAATTCGATTGGCATTTATATTGGTACTTTTTAATGTCTGTGAGTCTTGTGTGTGTGTGTTTTTGTGTGTGTGTGTGTGTATATATAGATATAGATATAGATATACTCTCCAAATTTTTCAAAATATGAAATATATGTGTGTAATATACACTCTCTAAATTCATTCATGTTCATGTATGTGGATTTATAATCAACTTTTCACAAGATTATAATCAGAAATATTCATCCACCTGAAATACATATTTGTTTCCTAGTACTGAAAACTAACTTCAGTGAATGGTGCATACAAATCCTAATTATTCTACAGTAACTGACCCAATCTAACATCAATGCAAGTAGACTTCTATGGGACATGATATGTAATTTGTCATTCATTTGTATTCGACACTGGTACATTATTATTTCTTCAGTTTTTGCACATCATAAGATATACATTTGCCAAGGCAGTGACCTCATTCAGTTCCAAAGAATGTGACATACCTCATTTCCTTGGTGATGGACCTCTCTGAACTTTGTATCCAAGGAGCCAGGCACCCAGAGGCAGTCCCAGTCCCAGTCCCAGTGGGCTCACTTGTTTGGATTTACCAAAGATAGAGTCAGTCATTCTTGGTACCTACTGAAGTGAGGATTACCAAATGCCTGGAGAGCTCTGAATAGGGAGCTTTCCTGAGAAAGCAGGTAGAGGCTCTCCACTTTTTCCTTACAACTTTACAGAGTTGGCCAAGGAAAACAGATCTGAGAGAGGACAGGCCATTTCGGAAGAACAGAGTATGGCCACCAGTCAGAGGACACTCTGGTTAGTCATACACCTATGGGGAAGGAGGTGCCTTTTTGGGAGTGGGTGTGGGTTTGTGGTTTGTCTCATGTTCTGAAAATAGGTAGGAATGGCGGTTTGTTTGTTTTGGAGTGAACTGTTTCCGGTAAGTCGTTTGAAGAGGTGAGTGTTTCCATGTCTGTGTATCCCACTGTGCCTGTGGTAGTAGACATGAGAAAAGAGAATGCAGCAATGGATGTGTCATGTCTAGTATAAAGCTTCCCAGCATTCACCCTGCCCAATTTATGAATGGAGTGTGGCTTGCCTTATGCACGGGCAACACCTAATACCTTCCTAAGTCACTGTTTTCTTCCTGAATTCTGGCCACTCTCTAGAATAGGCTCATGGTTATGTGTCCAAGATACGTACCAAATCCAAGGTCTTTGACATGGCCATGTACTGGATACCTGAATGGAATGGCCCGCATCTCAGAAAACTCAGATATCAGTGTGACCAGGAAAGTCTCAGTGGAGATACCCTGCTTTGGGCCTTTTGCTTACCTATTATTCTGTTGCCCTGAATATCAGGAAGGTCTTTGTCTCATGCAACCCCTTTGTTAAGCCTGAAGAAAACAGTTTTCAAATGGAAACGAATGTGCATCACCTCTGGCTCTTTGCTTAATTTCATTGGAAAAGGATGAGTCTGATTCAGGCCCTTTGCCCTGTTTTAGGCTGTGACTTAGATTCTCAGCACCTGATGGATGTAAAGAAAGATCCCATATGTGCATCTAAACCAAAATGGAAAAAACGTTCAATCAATGTGCATGAATTATATTGCCTTCCTTTGTTAGGTTTCTGAAATCCATAGGGATTCTTTGGGTGAAATGAGTTCTTCAAATCTCTGCAGAGGGGCTTGGCTTTTCTCATGACTCCAATTCACAAAAAGAATCTAGACCCCACAGTCAGAGAGCCTCAAATTGGAGAAGCGAAGCAGTATTAAGGGCAGGCCTATTTGATCACTCCTGGTTCACAGGAAGGGTTCCAAGCCACCCTGACATTCGGCAAATGAGGGGCAAGGGAGCTTATTTTGGACACTGTCTTGGGATGTGCCTCTCATGAAAACCTCCATCCAGATGTTATGATGAGTATCTTTATGGTAGAAGATGAGGGCCATGTAGGAGTGTTTTGGTTATAATTGTGATCATTTGTGTGGCAGTTGGAAGAGTTGACTGGGTAAACCTGGGCTTGAATTCTGCTGTGATTCCCCTTAGAGACTGAGTTCTGGAACTGACCTCAGAGAAGTATTGACATGAATTGTGTTGGGATTTTAGGAGGCCAGGAATGAGAGTTGCCATTGGAACCTGGGATCAAGGCCCAGAGTGGCTTTCCACAGAACACTGGGAATCACAGCCAGGATATTACATGATTTTATTCTGAAAGACTTGGCAGGCATAATTGAGATTCAAAACACACTTGGACCTCGCTTTGTAGACCTCAATGGGCGTGGCTTCACGTGACTTTTTGGCCACTCTTTGGGTAGACTTGCCTGTGAGAGTGCTCCAGAGATTTCCCTGAAATTAGCTTCCTCACCATTTAATGGTTCCTGAATGAATTGAAACCAACATTGCCTCCAAATGCATCTGTGAAAAAATGCTAGATAATAACCATGAAATTTTAGAAATTCCGATGACCAGCTGGCACTGGAGGACCTTTGATGTCCTGTTGATGATCATGAGTATACCAGACAGGGCCTTGATTGACTGGGTTTCATGAAAATGGTGTAGAACAGAGATGCCAGTAAGTTGGGGCGTGGTAAGTAGTGGGCGTAGAGCTGTGTTATGCAAATGTGTGATAAAACATCTGTGGTGGGGCCATGTGGATCTTCCATTGGCTTCCAAATGGCTGTGACTGACATGGTGCAACCATCACACCCATATATGTAAAGGCATATTTTTATATGGAGAGGTTTCAGGGCAATGTTCAGTATCATGTTGCTATTGTCAAGGGGGCAAGCTACTTGAGATAGAACCCTGGTTGGTGCATTCTCCTGGAGACCCTGCCAACCACACCTGACGGAACTCCCTTCAGCACTGTGTCCCATTTGAACTCGTTGTATTTCATGAAGCAAATACCAAACTCCCAGTGCAGCAGCAAGAAACACCACGAAAATTGGAGGATGACCATTGGTTTCACAGTCCACACGGGAAGACCCTTAGCCCTCAGTGGCCAAAGTTTACCTACAAAAAGAGAATTCATCACTGCTGCCTCATTTTTATTTGAAAATAAGTAACCATTTCCTCCAGGTCACATAGATGCAGATCCAGCTTTGATGGTTTCACTACAAATAAAGCTAAAGCTCCTGACAACAACATATATTTCAAGTGCCCAACCTCAGAGGCAGATTCTCAAAAAGTCTTTTGGCCAGCAGAGCTCCATGTTTGTGGAGTGTTTACCCTGTCTCTTACTTTTGGAAACTCCTCTACCACCTCCAAAGATGTGAAATCTGGAGCATTTTCCATTCTAGATATGTATTCACAGATTTTCTAACTCTTCTCCTCTAATTGTGTCTTACTTGGGGTGAAGGTAATGTCAAGGCATTGTTCTGGAGGAGAGTGGGAAGATTTTTCCGTAGCATATATTTGCATACACATTGGATTCAGTGTCCTATTTTCAATTCAAAATACTGAATACCTGACTCTAACCCATACCCTACCAGACTCTGACTACTAATCCTAATATGATGGAGAAAAATAACCCATAAAGAATAGAAATACAAGCAGTTCAGAGTAGGCATGGTGTATAGATGGACTTGCCTTTTGCATGATACAGAGTTGGAGTTATAAATCTAGTCAATTGTTTGTTGAAATAGTTGTCCTAGTATTTTTAAGGTTAACAAATATGTGAATTCCTATCTCCCTTTCTCTGTATTCTTATATGCACATATAGATTCCTATCTGGTACCACACGTACATTCTTGTGAGGTGGCTGACTTGGCAGATACAAATTGTTAGAAGAGATCACTCCTACTAAACCCTGTTGGAACTGAATATTCAACCTATGGGTGAGCTTGCTAGTTGAACAGCATTATACATAAATCCATGTTCAGTAAAATGAATATTTTTAGATCTGTTGATGGTATATATTTTATAATGAATTTTGATTGACATATATATTGCTACTTTTTTGTCTGTGTGTGTGTTTTATGTATATGTATATATATGTGTATATATATATATATATATATATATATATATATATATATATATATACACTCTCCAGATTTTTCAAAATATGAAATATATGTGTCTTATATTCACTCCCTAAATTCATTCATGTTCATGTATGTGGATTTATAATCAACTATTCACAAGATTATTCTCAAAATATTCATCCACCTGAAATTTGCCCAATGCTCTCAAATGTCATTCCTATTTGTGACTACATATTTGTTTCTTCCTAAGATTATATATTTAAACTCAACCCTGTTCAAAATGTCTAATCCTATCACACACTTTATACTTTGCCTGATTTTGTAATGTCTCTATTGATATATGCTTTCCTACATATTTTCCCCACTTCATCATTGTGACTGACTCTTCACTTGTGCTGACATTTACATTCACTCTCTAATCGAAATCCTATTGCTAAGAAACTTTTGTTCCAAATCTTATACTCACCCTTCTTCCTAAACTTACTGACTATCTTCCTAATGCTACAGACTATCCCTTTTTGACTGGATGTTCTCTTCTACATTCAATCATCCAAGTAAACGTGGTGCGAGCTTCAGAGGAGGAGACTACCAACAGGCTATCTCATGCAACATCAAAGGGTTTATTGGGTGTCCAGAATGCTGGGGTTCAGAGCTCACCTGAAAAGAGCAGATAGCCCTGAGAATAGCTGAAGTAGAGCTTATATACTTTCCCTGGAGAGAGAAGGGAGGGAATTGTATTGATGGGTCAGGGCGAGTGGGCGGTTTGCATGCAACTTGGAGAGGGAGTACATTCTGCAATTTGGCAGCTGGGGATAGAACATTCTGGGAACAAGTTTTGCAAACATTTCTCAAGATTTCAACAGTGTTCTGTTAAGCATACAGAAAAACAAGATGTGACAAGTACCTATTTTATTAATATTTCATTCCCCACTTCTTTTTCTGGCTAATTTTAATCATAAAAATGATCATTGGAGGGTGTCACATTCAATGTCTGCTAGTGGGGTATTACCATAAGTTTAACTCCTCCAATTTGAGCCTGGAGAAAACACATTACACGGTTGAGCAAACAGGGTTTTATAGTTAGCAATAATATGAGGATTATTATTGGACCGGCCAGGGTTGATAAAAACGTAGTTAACCAGGGGGACTGTGTGAACCAATACTCAAGCCACCCTTTTGGGCCCTCTCTCACTTGTTGATGCTCTTCAAGGTGTCTTTTAAATTTACTCATAGATTTTATTACGACTCCAGTATAGTCAGCATAAAAACAACATTCTTCCCTCAATGCAGCACAAAGGCCCCCTTCTCTAATGAAGAGGAGGTCCAACCCTCAACTGCTCTGTAAAAAAACTTCAGAGAGAGAGGTTAAAGTTTCATGCAAAGCCCTGAAGGAGGTTTCTAATATCTTACTTTTGCTCTATTGCTGCTTCTAATTGGGTCATCTTTTGTGTCCCATGGACAATGCCACTGGTTCCTCTGCCCACCCGTGCAGCAACTCCTATTCCTAATAGGATGGCTAAAGTGAGGGATATATGTTCCCAGTGGAACCGGTTGTATGCCCCCCCTATTTGATCTTCAAATGAACCTGCGTCATGATAGAGCACTCTGGGAAACATCTGCACCATTACACAATTTATCACATATCTTGATCATTTCATGAAAACATAAACGATGTTTAAGTATATACAATTATGCTGTTGTAGGCACTGACAAAGCAAGGCACCTAAGATAGCACTCAAGAGAGGGAAACAGTCCTATTTGGTTGCAACCGGATTCAGAGGGCATTGCTTCTATTGTAATCAATTAATCCCCTGAAACTCAAGTTTAGGTAGTTTCAGAAATTTGTACCCAACATATAAGGGATGGGGCTCAGAAGTTCACAGTCTTCAGAAGTTTGAAAAAGCAGTATTTGTTTCTGTTTTTCCTTCTGTTCTGGGCAAGTTAACTTTTCAAGGACACCTGGGAGGAGGAGAGCTTTTTCTTCCCTTTCTTATTTTCCCCCTGCCAGCTGTTACCATGGAGCCCGGTTGGTAATTTCTTTATCTTAGAAATGTAGCCATCTCTGTGAAGCCCCAGCTGAAGGCCAGAGGACTTGTTCACATATTTTGTGAAAAACTAGTTAGGGGTTGTCTAGCTTAGAAGTACTGAGATTTTTAGCCAGTGGCCAAGTAGAACAGGGCAATACGAAAGAGAAAGTTTATCTACATTAAAGTCTTTATTGGGACTGTTTTGCTGAAAGGTCAAAACTCAGCCATGGTGAAGACTTCTGAAGAAGGTCATTTAAGACTTTTCTGTGGGCCTGGTACAGAGGGGGAAAGACGGGAAGGTGGGGCTGAGAGCACCTCCGAGGATCTGAGAATGAGGGAAAAGAGAGATGTAAAAGAATAATGCGAAAGGGTATTGGGAATTTCCTAGCAGCAAACTTGAGCAGTAGATCAGGTAGAGCAGAGTGATAGACGGGAGTGAGGATCCCAAAATCCTGTGAGGGACTTTAAATTTTAGTAACCTGTTTTCAGTGATGACAAAGCAACTTTAAAGGCCAATTATGTTACATCTTGGATAAGGGTCTCAGGGCTCTCCTCAGCTCGTTTGAGCATTGGGTTAGCTGGTAAGAGGACCTGGTGGGACCCGGTGAGGGCACTGACAGGAGATGAGAGGAATGAGTCGGTGGAGCGGTACCTATGTACCTGCTACCTCAGCAAGGGGCCGATGGTCTGAGAACTGGTGGAGCTTTGGGTTTCTGATCTAGTTATTGGAGGGGAGAAATCAAGTTGCTGAGATGTGAGTGACTTCAGAGGGTCTGGAGCAGAAGGCTGAGGATAATGATCTACTGGAGAAGCATAGTTCAGGATGTGAGTGAGGGAGGGAAAAGGCTTCCACATAGGGGAATTTCCTTTCACTCTTTTGAGCACTTGCAGAAGTTAAAAAGGTCACGCAAAATTTGAGGATCTAGAGACTCCTCTGGGTGCCATAGTTTTTGGTTGTCTAATTGGTAATGTGGCCAATGCTGTGTACTGAATTTGATGAAGAATTGGGGTTCCATCAGGCAGCCCCTGTATGCACACATTCCCATGACATACAGAAAAAGTCAGCTTTTCCCCCACACAGCCATTACTCTTTGTGGCTTTGATAGTCTGCCAGGCAAACTTAGTAATCTAGACTAGCCAACCTGCATCTGGCTCGCGTGTCCCTACATCCATAATGTTTGTTTCCATTATCTATGGTACAGAAGGGATTTAATGGTATTTTAGTGGGATCCTCTTCATCAGGGATATCACAATAGGAAATACCTATAGCCAGCTAACAAATGTCTGGGTGGAGAGATGGCCACCAGGTCCCTAAGGGGGCTGTATGCGAGATAGACCATACTTCTTTTCCAGTAGGATTTGTGATCAGCCATCACTGCTTAATGGGCTGATGAGGGTTAGGACTACTTGTAGCCAAGGGGAGAGTATATAACCTTATTCACATTGCCAATGCACAATTTGAAACTGTTACCAGTCTTTTTCAGTTTCCAGAAAGATTCTGTATAGGCAGCAGGCTTGAGATGAGAGGTATGGATCCAGGAAGTGATTCTGTTTACGTTTACCACTGTAGGTGTTATAATAGCACCTGGTATGGTCCTTTTCAGCGGGGTACCAGGGATGACACCTGATATCATCTTACATAGATGAAATCTCTTACTTGATATGGATGTGGAATCCCCTGGTTCCCAGTTGGGTAGGCAGTGGCCAGCTGTTTTCACAGGTATTACTGAGTTCTTTCAAGATCTGTAAGTCTGTCAAGCAAGGGGGTGTGGAAAGGATCTTTAGGTCTTACAGTTGGGCTTAGGTCCCCTACTGGAGGAGGGCCACCATAAAGAATTTCACATGTGGTAAGGTTACTCAAAGAAACAAAGAGATTTTTTCTTTCATGAAACATTGCATAAGGCAGGAGCATAGTCCAATCTTATGCTGGTGTCTAAGCTTAATTTCGTTAAGGTCTCTTTAATGGTTCTATTCATTCTTTCTACTTGTCTTGAACTCTGTGGTCTATAAGCACAATTTAACTTCCAATTAATCCCCAGGTTCCTGGCTAACCCCTGACTTACCTGGGTCATGAACATCGGTCCATTGTCAGATCCTATTACCGGCTTAGCTTCCTCAAATGGTAGAGAGGCTTAGTCAGCAGCAGCGGAATCACTTAGAGTGTGTTGTGTGTTAGGGGACGAGGGCAGGGGATAAGGAGGGGGAGATGAGTCCAGCAGAGTCAAATCTGTGACTCAGGGAGAACAGAGGGTGGAGGAGGAGGAGGTTGAGAGGGTTTGAGAGATCATGGGGGAAGGAGTAGGAGCAGAGGTAGGGGCAAGGAAAGGCTTCACCCATGGAGGAGGAGATTTGCAGAGGTCCTGCTAAGTTAAGATATATGGCTGTTGATCCGGATGGCTATGTGGTGCTGGCTGAAAGACAATACCTCTGACTTTTTAAATTAGTGGGAAGTAGAAAGATCCTTCTAGGGGCCATACGACTCCAAAGATGGGCCATTCTGAGGCACAGAGATTCTGCCAGGTCCAGTGTTTTACTAAAAAAAGAAAGATTCTGAGCCCTTAAGCGGACTTTGGTCCAGTGATCAAGGGTCAGGGACAGAGGCATTGACGTGCTCTGTTCCATAATGAAAGTTCCACAAACAGTAAAAGCAAGGACACATGACACAGATAAGACAAGACCATAAAGACAGGCAATGAACGTCCAACACTGAGACCAGGAATGAGTAGCCGGCAAAACCCAATGGTATGGCAATAACGAATCTAAAAGAAAATATCACTGAGTCGAGAAGACTATTGTTCCTTGATTTCCCTAGTTCTCTGCGGGGTCCTCCAGAGAGGTGCCCTTTGTCTCTGTGACATGTCTCTCAGCCACCGTTGGAGAGAGCCCAGGCTCTTCATCGCCAGCAATTTTGCCAAGCCCTAACAAGAAACCTGAAACCAGAAAGAGGCGCCTTACTTGCTCTGAGAGGAGCCCGTTGGGGTCTCTCGTCCGCCACTGCTGGAACTCAGTGGAACCTCAATATGTAAAGGTCAGGCGAGTGTCAGAGGAAGATACTACCAAGAGACTGTCTCATGCAACAGCAAAGGGTTTATTTGTGGTCCAGCATGCTGGAGCTCAGAGCTAAATTAAATAGAGCAGAGACCTCTGAGAACAGCTTAAGCAGAGCTTATATACTTTCCTTGGAGAGGGAAGAGAGGGAAGTTTAGTGATGGGTAAGGGCGAGTGGGCGGTTTGCATGACACCGAGTGAGGGAGTACATTCTGCAGTTCGACTGTTGGGAACAGTACATTCTAGAACAAAATTAGCAAACATTTCTCAAGATTTCAACAGTGTTTTGTTAAGCATACAGAAAAACAGGAAGTGACAAGTACCTATTTTATTAATTTTATTAACCTTTCACTACCGACTATGCCTTTTTGACTTGATGTTCCTTCTACATTAATTCATGCAACGTACAAGGTGCTATGCCATTGTATATCGATTTATCTGAGACAACTCTGCAGAACGTAATTCAACACCACGTATCCCTATCAAGGGCCCAATGCCCTTCTGGGCTTCAAATCAGACTTAAATTTCTTTTTTCATACATATATTTCACCTATATATTCTTCTACACATAGCAAGTTCCCAATACGATCATTCATCCAGCAAAATGATTTCTAACCCAAATCGAGCATGTTTTTAACCATAACCGGACACTGTTCCCTCAATCTAACTTTACAGAAGAGCAGGGAAGGAGTTGATATTACAATACAGACATGTAGAAAAACTTCCACCTGCTGAGAACCTCAAAGGTCCATGCAGAAATGATCCCTGGAGAAGATGTAGGAAGCAATAAAGGACCTGAGAGACCAAAAGTCATCTTCCATGGCAAACAACCCGGTCAGGATAAAAGGTTGTGTCTGAATCAGATTTTTTTTTAATGTAGAGATCATGGACCAAACCAGGCCTGTGTGGAGATCTATTCCTGGGTGCCTTTGGTTGATATACCATTCTAACTTGTGAAAATGTCACAGGAAGTAAGGGCAGCCTCAATCTCTTGGGACCCTTGGAAGCAACAGTTAGGACAAAGTGGCTGCCAAGACAGTGCCCTCATTCAGTTCAGGAAGGAAGTGACCTCACCTCACTTTCTTGGTGATGGAACTCTCTGAACATGGGATCCAGGAAGCCAGGCACACAGAGACAGTCCCAGTCCCAGTCCCAGTGGTCTCACTTGTTTGGATTTACCAAGGACAGGGTCAGTATTTTTTGGTACCTACAGATGTGAGGAAGGCCAAATGCCAGAAAAGCTCGGGTGCAGGGCTTTTCATGAGAAAGCAGGTAGTAGCTCACCGTTGGCACCTAAGAAGTTCACAGAGTTGGCCCAGGAGACAAGATCTGAGACAAGAAAGGCCATTTTGGGGGAACATATTATGGCCCACTAGTCAGAGGACACTCTGGATAGTCACAGACCTACTTAGGGGAAGGAGGTGCCTTTGTGGGTGTGGTTGTGGGTTTGTGGTTTTGTCTCATTTTCTGAGAATAGGTAGGACAGTCGGTTTGTTTCATTTGAAGTGGACTGTTTCTAGTAAGTCTTTTCACAGGGCGAGTGTTTCTATGTCTGTGTATTCCACTGTTTCCGTGGTTGTAGACATTAGAAACGAGAATCCATCAATGGATGTGTCGTGTCTAGTAGAAATCTTCTCAGCATTCATATTGCCCTGTTTATGAATGGACTGTAGCTTGCCTTATCGATGAGCAACACCTGCTACCTTCCTAAGTTTCTATTTTCGTCCTGAATTCCGGCCAATCTCAAGAATAGGCCCATGGTTTTGTGTCCAAGATATGTACCACCTCCAAGCTCTGTGACATGGCCATGTACTGGATAGCTGTAGGGGATGGCGAGCATCTCAGAAAACTCAGATATCAGTGTGACCAGGAAAGTCTCAGAGGAGAAACCCTGCTTTCGGCCTTTTGCTTACCTATTGTTCTGTTGCCCTGAATGTCAGGAAGGTCTTTGCCTCAGGCCACCCCTTTGTGAAGCCTGAAGAAAACAGTTTTCAAATGGAAATGAATGGGCATACCTGTGGCACTTTCCTTAATTGCTTTGGAAAGGGATGTGTCTGAATCAGGCCCTTGGCCCTGTGTGTGGCTGTGGCTTAGATTCTCAGCACCTGATGGATCTAAAGAAAGTTACCATGTGTGCATCCAAAAGAAAATTCGCCAAAAGAGCAATTATTGGGATGAAGTCTCTCGACTTCCTCTGTAAGGTTCCTGACTTCCATCAAGTGAGAATGGGATCCTTTGGGTCAAAAGAGTTCTACAAATCCTGCAGAGGTTAGCCCATTGTGCTTGGGTTTTCTCATGACTAAAATTCACATAAAGAATCTAAACCCCACAGACAGTAGTCCTCAAATTGGAGCGGTATTAACGGCAGGCCTATTTGATCACTTTTGGTTCACAGGATGGGTGTCCAGGCCACCTTGACTTTAGGCAAATGAGGGGCAAAGGAGCTTATTTGGGACACTGTCTTGGTCTGCACCCCTCATGGAAACCTCCAGCTAGATTATGATGAGTGTCTATATGAAAGAAGATGAGGGCCATATGGGAGGGTTCTTGTTTTAATTGTGGTAATTTGTGTGGTAGTTGGAAGAGATGACTGGGTCCAGCAGGGCTTGAACTCTGGTGTGATTCCCCTTAGAGACTGAGTTCTGGAACTGACCTCAGAGAAGTATTGCCATGAATAGTGTTGGGATTTTAAAAGACCACGCATGAGAATCGCTTTTGGAAACTGAGATCTAGGCCCAGGATGACTTTCCACAAGGCTCAGGGATTCTGAGCCAGGATATCACATGATTTAATTCTTAAAGACTTGGTAGCCATAGTTGAGAGTCTAAACACACATGGACCTCACATTGCATACCTCAATGGGCCTGGATTCATGTGTCCTTTTGGCCACTCTTTGGGAAGGCTTGCCTGTGAGTGTTCTCCAGAGCTTTCATTGAAATGAGCTTCCTCACCATTTAATGGTTCCTGAATTAAATGAAACCCACAGTGCCTCCAACTTCATCCATGAAAAATGACTAGATTAATACCATGAAATTTTTGAAATCCCCATGACCAGGTGGCACTGGATAACCTTAAGATATCCTGTTGCTGATCATGAGTATAACAAACAGTGCCTTGATTGACTGAGTTTCGTGAAAATGGTGTAGAACAGAGATGCCAGTAAGTTTTAGCCTGCTGGGTAGTGGGCGTAGAGCAGTGGACTATAGGTGTGTAAATAAATATTTTTGGTAGGACCACCTGGATCTTCCATTGGCTTCCAAATCTTGCGACTGACATGGTGCAGGCAGCAGACCTTTATATGTAAAGGCATCTTGTTATATGTAGAGGTTTCAGGGCAATGTTCAGAATCAGGTTGCTATAGTCAAGGGGAAAGCTATGTGGGATAGAAGCCTGGTTCGTACATTCTCTTGCCGACCCTGACCAACCACACATGACAGAACTCCCTCCAGCATTGTGTCCCAGTTGAACATATTGTATTTCATGAAGCAAATACCAAATTCCCAGTGCAGCAGTAAGAAACACCCTGAAAAGTGGAGGATGACCAAATGGCTTCACAGACCACACGGGAAGACACTTAGCTCCCAGTAGCAACAGTTTACCTACAAAGGGAGATTTCAGACCTGCTGCCTCATGTTCATTACAAAATAAAGAACCATGTCCTCCAGGTCACATAGATGCAGACCCAGATTTTTGGTGTCACTACAAACGAAGCTAAATCTCCTGACAATTACATATATTTCTTTTTCTTTTTTAAATTAATTTTTATTGTAGGTTGTTCAAAACAGTACATACTTCTTGATATATCAAATTTCACACTTTGATTCAAGTGGGATATGAGCTCCCATTTTTACTCCATATACAGATTGCAGAATCACATCAGTTGCAGAACCATTGATTTACATATTGCCATACATATATTTCTTGTGCCTAACCTCAGAGGAAGTTTCTCAATAAGTCTTTAGGTCAGCACAGCTCCATGTTTCTGGAGTGTTTACCCTCTCCCATACTTTTGTAAACTGTTTTACCACCTCCAGTGTTGTGAACTCCTGAGCATTTTTCATTCCACATATGTATTCACAGGTTTTCTAACTCCTCTCCTCTAATTGTGTCTTACTTTTAGCGATGGTTATGTCAAGGTATTGTTCTGGATAAGAGAGGGAAGATTTTTGTGTATCACATGTTTGCATACACATTAGATCCATTTTCCTATTTTCCATTTGAAATACTGAATCCCTGACACTAACCCATACCCTACTAGACTCTGACTACTAATCCTAATATCATGGAGAAAAAAAAACCTAACTGAATAGAAGTACAGTCCTTTTATAGGAAGCATGGTGTATATTTGTATTTGTCTTCCTCTTTATCAAGAGTATGTGTTTTAAATTTAGTAAACTTTTCATTTTAATATTCTCCATGATTTTTTAAAGTTATCACATATGTAAATTCCTGTCTCCCTTTCTCTGTATCCTATTCAGCACATGTAATTTTTTTATGCATATACAATATCCTACCTGGTATCACACGTACATTCTTTTAAGATCACTGACTTTGGAATATAAAAATTGTGAGAAGAGATGACTCTCCCTAAATAATGATGGAACTGAAAATTCCACCTATGGGTGAGCTTCCTAGTGAAAAACACTATACATAAATCCATGTTCAGTAAAATGAATATTTTTGGATTTGTGAATGAATTATATTTCATGATGAATATCGATTGGCATATATATTGCTAAATATTAATGTGTGTGTGTGTGTGCATTTGTGTGTGTGTGTGCGTGTGTGTGTGTGTGTATATTCTATGGATTTTAAAAAAAAATATGAAAAATATGTGTCTTATTATACACTCCCTAAATTCATTCATATACATTTATGTTCATTTAAATTCAAATTTTCACAAGATTATTCTCAGTAATATTCATACACCTGAAATATATTTTGGTTTCCTACTACTGAAAACTAAGTTCAGTGGATGGTGCTTAAAAATCCTAATATTTCTACAGTAGCTGACCCAGTTTAACATCAATGCAAGTAGATTGCTATGGGACATGATGTGTAATTTGAAGTTCATTTTTACTCAACACTGGTACATTACTATTTCTTCAGTTTATGGACATCATAGGATGTATTTTTTCATCCACAACTTCACAAATTTTTTTGGCATTTGGTTCACTTTCAATTACTTACTACTTCAGAACACATGTATTCCTCCATGTTTCTTTACTGGTCTTTTCACTAGACTTCATTCTAAACACATTATTTTTGATTCCATAATCATTTTTGAAGCAAAACTCACTCTTCACGATAAACCGTAACCCTAATAATACCATTGCATATATAACTCGTTGGAATGATGGTATATATATCAATATAAGATTTCCAATATATTTTCAGATGCAAACTCAATCCATTATTTAATGTTGGATCCAGTTACATACTTTATTCACAATATGGTCTATTCATGCATCATCTCAATAATCATCAACACAAGGTACACCTATTTGTATCCCCAGTACTAATTTATAAGTTTCCAGAATATTACTCCCCTTTATGGTGGAAGAAATACTTATGTCACCTGATCTACATATACATTTTACCACAGTAGTATTCTGGACACAAAATGCAAAGGTCACACATATGATTGTACCAAAGCCTAAATGGGAAGTGACCATGGATTACTAAAAGCATCTATGTCCAGGGTGCCTACTGCTCTCAAATGTCAATCCTATTGGTTACTACATATTTGTTTCTTCCTAAGATAATATATTTAACCTCAAGCCTTTTGAAAATATCTAATCCCATCACTCACTTTATACGTTTCCTGATTTCCTAATGCCCCTATTGATATCTGCTTTCCTACATATTTTTCCCAGTTCATCATTGTGACTGTCTCTTCACATGTGCTGACATTTACATTCACCCTCTAACTGAAAACCAATTGCTAAAGAACTTTTAGTCCAACTCCGAGACTCACTCTTCTTCCTAAACCTACTTACTATCTTCCTAATCCTACAGACTATCCCTTTTGACTGGATGTTCTCTTCTACTTTCAATCATCCGAGGTATAGGGTCCTATGCCATTGTATATCGATTTATCTGAGACCTCGGTGCAGAACATGATTCAATCTAAGTATACCAATCAAGGGCCCAATGCCTTTCTGGGCTTCAAATCTTTCCTAGATCTCTGATCTCATACATATATTTCACATTTATATTCTTATCAATATCACAGGTTCCCAATACCATAATTCATCCAGCAGAATGACTCCTAACCCAAATCGAACATGCTATTAACACTAACCATACACTATTCCCTCAATCTCACTTTACAGAAGAGCAGGGACAGAGTTGGTCTTAAAATCCAGGAAGGTAGGGTATCATCCACCAGCTGAGAACCTCAAAAGTCCCTGCAGAAATAATCCCTTGAGTAGGTGTAGGCAGGTATGAAGGATCTGAGAGAGCAAAAGTCATCTTCCATGGCAAACAACCTGGTCAGTTTGAAGGGATGTGTCTGAATTAGCCTCTCTCTTCCTAATGTAGAGAAGATGGACCAAACCATGGCTGTGTGGAGAGCTGTTCCCCGGTGCCTATGGTTGATATACCATTCTAACTTATGAATGAGTCACAGCAAGTAGAGGCAGACTCCATCTTTTGGGAACCTTAGAAGCAACTGTTAAAACAAAGTGGTTTCCAAGGCAGTGACTTCATTCAGTTCTTGAAGGAAGTGACCTCACCTTACATTATTGGTGATGAAAGTCTGTGATCTTGGGATCCAGGAAACCAGGCACACAGAGTCAAACCCACTCCATGTCCCAGTGGGCTCACTTGTTTGGATTTAACAAGACAGAGTCACTCTTTCTTGGTACCTACTGATGTGAGGACAGCCAAATGCCTGGAAACTATGAAGACTGGCCTTTCCAGAGAAAGCAGGTAGTTTCTCACCACGGGCTCCTGACAACTTCACAGAGTTTGCTAAAGAGACCAGATCGGAGACAGGACACGCCATTTTTGGGGAACATAGTATGGCCCACAAGTCTGAGGACACTCCGGATAGACACAGACCTACTTGGGGGAAAGAGGTGCCTTTTTGGGTGTGAGTGTGAGTTTGTGGTTTTGTCTCATGTTCTGAGAATAGTTAGGAAAGCTGGTTTGTTTGTTTTGGAGTGGACTGTTTCTAGTAAGTCCTTTGACAACGTGAGTGTTTCTGTGTCTATATATCATAGAAAAGAGAATGCATCAATGGATGTGTCCTGTCTACGAGAAAGCTTCAAAGCATTCATCCAGTGCAATTTATGAATGGACTGCAGCTTGCCGTATGGATGGGCAACTCCTGGTATCTTTCTAAATTCCTGTTTTCTTCCTGAATTCTGGACACTCTCCAGAATACGCTCATGATTTTGTGTCCAAGATATGTACCACCTCAATCTCTGGGACATGGCCATGTACTGAATAGCTGATGGGAATGGTGAGTATCTCAGAAAACTCAGATATCAGTATGCCCAAGAAAGCCTCAGTGGAGAAACCCTGCTTTGGGCCTTTTGCTTACCTATTCTGTTGCCCTGAATGTCAGGAAGGTCTTTGCCTCAGGCCACACTTTGTGAAGCCTGAAGAAAATAGTTTTCAAATGGAATTGGATGGTCATTACCTGTGCCTCTTCGGTTAATTGCTTTGGAAATGGATGTGTCTGAATCAGCCTCTTGGCCCTATGTGAGGCTTTGGCTTAGATTCACAGTACATGATGGGTCTAAAGAAAAATCCCATGTGTGCATCCAAAACCAAAATGGACAAAAGAACTGTCATGGTGGATAGAGTCTCTCGCCTTCCTCTGTAAGGTTCCTGACCCCCATTAAGTGAGAATAGGGATCATTTGGGTCAAGTGAATTCTTTAAAGTTCTGCAGAGGCTATCCCATAGGTTCGTGGGTTTTCTCATGACTCCAATTAACATCTATGTTTACAGAAGAGCAGGGACAGTGTTGGTCTTACAATACAGGAATGCAGTGGATCTTCCATCTGTTGAGAACCTCAAAGCTCCATGCAGAAATGATCTCTGGAGAAGATGTAGGCAGCTATGTAAGACCTGAGAGAGCAAAAATCATCTTCCATGGCAAACAACCTGGTCAGGATTAAGGGTTGAGTCAGAATGAGCCTATCTCTTCTTAATGTAGAGAAGATGGACCAAACCCGGCCTGTGTGGAGAGCTGTTCCCTGTTGCCTACGGGTGATATACCATTCTAACTTGTGAAAGTGTCACAGGAAGTAGGGGCAGCCCTCATCTCATGGGACCATTGGAAGCAATTGTTATGACAAAGTGCTTGCCAAGGCAGTGATCTCATTCAGTTCCTGAAGGACGTGATCTCATCTCACTTCCATGGTGATGGAACTCTCTGAACTTGGGATACAGAAAGCCAGGCACCCAGAGCCAGTCTCAGTTCTAGTCCCAGTGGTCTCACTTTTTTGGATTTACAAAGGACAGAGTCACTCTTTCTTGATACCTACTGATGTGAGGATGGCCAAATGCCTGAAAGCTCGGAAGAGGGGCTCTTCCTGAGAAAGCAGATAGTGGCTCACTCCTGGCTTCTAACAACTTCACATTGTTGGCCAAGAAGACCAGATCTGAGACAGGTCAGGCCATTTCGGAGGATCATAGTATGGCCCAACAGTCAGAGCACACTCCGGAGAGTCACAGACCTATTTGGGGGAAGGAGGTGCCATTGCGGGTGTGGGTTTGTGGTTTTGTCTCATGTTCTGAGAATAGTTAGAAAAGGCGGTTTGTTTGGTTTGGAGTGAACTGTTTCTAGTAAGTCGTTTGACAATGCAAGTGTTTCTATGTCTGTGTATCCCACTGTGTCCGTGCTTGTAGACATTAGAAAAGAGAATGCATCAATGGATGTGTCCTGTCTCATAGAAAGCTTCCCAGCATTCATCCAGCACAATTTATGAATTGAATGCGGCTTGCCTTATTGATGGGCGATCCCTGCTACCTTCCTAAGTTGCTGTTTTCTTCCTGAATTATGGCCAATCTCCAGAATAGGCTCATGGTTTTGTGTCCAAGATATGTACTACCTCCAAGCTCTGTGACATGGCCATGTACTGGATAGCTGAATGGAATGGCGAGCATCTCAGAAAACTCAGATATCAGTGTGACCAGTAAAGTCTCAGTGGAGAATCCCTGCTTTGGGCCATTTGCTTACCTATTGTTCTGTTGCCCTGAGAGTCAGGAAGGTCTTTGTCTCAGGCCAACCCTTTGTGAATCCTGAAGGAAAGATTTTTCAAATGGAAATGAATATGCTTTACCTTTGGCTCTTTCCTTAATTGATTTGGAAAGAGATGTGTGTGAATCAGCCTCTTGGCCCAGTGTGATTCTTTGACTTAGATTCTCAGTACCTGATGGATCTAAAGAAAGATCCCATGGGTGCATAAAATCCAAAATGGCAAAAAGAGCAGTCATTGTTGATGAAGTATTTTGCCTTCCTCTGTAAGGTTCCTGAATTCCATCAAGTGAGAATAGGGATCTTTTGGGTCAAATGAGTTCTTCAAATCTATTCAGAGGCTATCCAATAGGTGCTTGAGTTTTCTCATCTTTCCAATTCACATAAAGAATCTGTACCCGACACTCAGTAGGACTCAAATTGGAGAAGCAGAGCAGTATTAAGGACAGGCCTATTTGATCACTCCTGGTACACAGGAAGGGTGTACAATCCACTGGGAATTTAGGCAAATGAGGGGCAACAGAGCTTATTTTGGACACTGTCTTGGGCTACGCTAAAGCTATCAAATGTCAATCCTATTGTTGACTTCATATTTGTTTTATCCTAAGCTCATATATTCATCCTCAACCCTGTTGAAAATATCTAATCCCATCACTCACTTTATTCTTTTCCTGATTTCCTAATGTCTCTATTGATATCTGCTTTCCTACATATTTTGCCCTGTGCATCATTGTGACTGACTCTTCACTTGTGTTGACGTTTACATTGACTCTCTAACCAAAACCCTATTGCTAAAGAACTTTTGTTCCAAATCCTATACTCACTTTTCTTCCTAAACTTACCGACTATCTTTCTAATCCAACTGACTATAACTTTTTGAATGGATGTTCTCTTCTACATTCAATGATCCAAGTACAGTTCAGGTTTCTATTCAACCGGGTGAGGGAGTAGATTCTGCACTTTGGCAATTGGGGACAGCACATTCTGGCAACAAGATTAGCAAAGAGTTCTCAAGATTTCAACAGTGTTTCGTTAAGTGTACAGAAAAACAGGAAGTGACAAGTACATATTTTATTAACCTTTCATTCCCCACTTCTTTTTCTGGCTACTTTTAATCATAAAAGTGATCTTTGTGGGGTGTCACATTCTATGTCTGCTAGTGGGGTATTACCATAATTTTAATTTGTCCAATTTGAGCTTGGAGAAAAGAAATTACATGGTTGAGGAAACAGGGTTTTATAGTTAGTAATAATATGAGGATTATTATTGGACCGGCCAGGGTTGATAAAAACGTAATTAACCAGGGTGACTGTGTAAAAAAAGACTCAAACTACCCTTTTTGTGCCTCTCTCTCTCGTTGATGCTCTTCAAGGCATCTTTTTAATTTACTCATAGATTTTTTTACAACTCCAGTATTGTCGACAGAAAAACAACATTCTTCCCTCAATGAAGCACAAAGGGCCCCCTCTGTCATGAAAAGGAGGTCCAACCCTCGACTGTTCTGTAAAACAACTTCAGAGAGAGAGGTTAAAGATTCCTGCAAAGCTGTGATGGAGGTTTCTAAAATCTTTAAGTTTTGATCTATTGCTGCTTCTAATTGGGTCACTTGTTGTGTCCCATGGACCAGAGCAGTGGTTCTTGTGCCCAACCCTGCAGCAACTCCTATTCGTAATAGAATGGCTAAGGTGAGGGACATATGTTCCCAGCGGAACCGGGTTGTATGTCCCCCTCTTTGATCTTCAGATGAACCTGCGTCATGATAGAGCACTCTGGGAAACATCTGCACCATTTCACAATTAATCACATCTGTTGACCATTTCATGAAAACATAAACAATGTTTAAGTATATAGAATTATACTGTTGTAGGGACGGACAAGGCAAGGCACCTAAGATAGCACCAAAGACACGGAAACAGTCTTTTTTGGTTTCAACCAGATTCAGAGGGCAGTGCTTCTGTTGTAATCAATTAATCCCCTGAAACCCAAGTTACGTAGTTTCAGAATTTTGTACCCAACACGTAAGGGAAGGGGCTCAGAAGTTCACAGTCTGCAGAAGTTCACAAAAGGCAGTTTTTGTTTCTGTTTTTTCCTCAGTTTGGGCAAGTTAACTTTTCAAGGACACCTGGGTGGGGGTGTCTTCCCTTTCTTTTTTTCCCCCTTCCAGCTGTTTCCATACAGCCCAGTTTGTAACTTCTTTATCTTAGAAATGTAGCCATCTCTGTGAAGCCCCAGCTCAAGGCCAGAGGACTTTTTTTCAAATATTTTGTGAAAAACTAGTAAGGGTGTGTCTAGATCAGGAGTGCTGAATTTTTTAGCCAGTTGCCAAGGAGACCAGGGCAACACAAAAATAGGAAGTTTATCTACAGTGAACTCTTTTATAGGGACTCTTTTGCTGAAAGTCCTAAATCAGCCATGGTGAAGACTTCTGGAGAAGGTCAGTTAAGACTTTTCTGTGGGCCTGGTACAGAGGGGGACAATTTGGAAGGCAGGGATAAGAGCAGCTCTGTGGATCTGAGAATGAGGAAGGAGAGATGTAAAAGAATATTGGGAGAGGGCTTTGGGATCTTAATAGCAACAAAAACTTGAGCAGTAGAACAGATAGAACAGAGGGGGAGACGGGAGTGAGATTCCAAAAAGCCTGTGAGGGACTTTAAATTCTTAGTAACCTGTTTTTAGTGATGACAAAGCAACATTAAAGGCCATTTTCATTACATCTTGTATTAGGGTCTGAGGATTCTTCTCAGCGGGTTTGAGCTTTGCATTAGGTGGTAAGAGGACTGGGTGGGACCCGGTGCGGGCACTGACAGGAGAGGAGAGGAGTGAGTGAATGGAGTGGTACCTCAGTACCTGCAACCTCAGCAAGGGAGCAATGGTCTGAGAACCAGTCGAGATTTGGGTTTTTGATCTAGATATTGGAGGGGAGAAATCAAGTTGCTGAGGTGGGAGTGACAGCAGAGAGTCTGGAGCACAAGGCTGAGGGTGAGCATCTATTGGAGAAGCATAGTTCAGGATGTGAGCAAAGGAGAGAGAAGGCCTCCACATAGCGGAATCTCCTTTCACCCTTTTGAGCACTTGCAGAAGTTAAAAAGGTCACACAGAATTTGAGGATCTAGAGACCCCTCTGGGGGCCATCGGTTTTGGTTATCTAATTCGTAATATGGCCAATGCTGTGTACAGAATTTGATGAGGAGTTTGTGTTCCATCTGACAGTCCCTGTATGCTCACATCCCCATGACTTACAATAGAAGTCTGCTCTCCCCCCCCCACAGCCGTGGCTGTGGCTTTGATAGTCTGCCGGGCAAACATAGTAATCTAGGCTAGCCAACCTGCATCTGGCTCACGTGTCCCTACATCTATAATGTTTGTTTCCATTATCTATGGTACGGAAGGGATTTAATGGAATTTTAGTGGGATCCTGTTAATCAGGGATATCCCAATAGGAAAGACCTATAGCCAGCTGACAAATGCCTGGGTGGAGAGATGGCCACCAGGTTCGTAAGCTGGCTGTATTTGAGATAGGCCATACTTCGTGTCCAGTAGGATTTGTGATCAGCCATCGCAGCTTAAGGGGCTGATGAGGGTTAAGACTACTGGTCGTCAAGGGGAGAATAAATATCTTCCAGGATCTTCTTTACAACCATTTGCAATGTTTCTTTTTTCTTCTTTTTTATTTCTTTTTTTTTGTGTGTGTGGGGAAGGCTTCAATACATCCTGAAAATGTATGTTCAAAGACTAGGAGTTATTTAAGTCCATACCTTACTGGCTTAATTTCAGTAAAGTCCACTTCCCAGAATTGTCCTCGTCTGGTTCCTCATAGGTGCTTTCCTGCAGGAAGCTTGGAAGTGTAAGCATTAACCAATTAATGGACCTGACAGGCTTTTGTTACCCATTCAGTTATTTCCTTTTGCTGTGAGTAGGTTAGTGGAAAACTGTGTTCTTGATCCTTCACAAATGAATGCAGTTTCTTTGAACAAAGGTGAGTGAGTCGATGAACATTTGCTACTGACATAGTTAGAGCCATGATTATAGGAGTAGTTACTGAAGGATTAAAAAATTCCACTTGGGGGCCTTCAGGGTTAAAAGTTATTTTGGCCCAGAGCTTGGTGAGCAGAACTCTGCCCATCAATGGGGCCAGGGATTACTAGGAAGGAGTGATGGATTTTTCCTTTTCCCTGGTCCATGGTCCTCGTAGTTGTCAAAGCCCGATATTTACTTCTGTTAGACTCTTGAATTAGAGACCTTTTATTCGGTAGAGGGCCCAATGGGCCTTACGGGCTGAGTATATTGCCCCTGCATCTACTTCAAAGTTTATTGTGTTCCCCTCCACTTCAAAAGTTACCTTGAGGTCAGGGAGAGGATCTGAGCCCGGACTTTCTTAGTATTCCTCCAGAGTCAGAATATCTGACTGGCATGGCTGTCTCTTTCTAGGGCACTCTTTGGCCCAGTGTCCTTTTTCTTTAGAGTAGGCACATTGATCTGAGGCCAGGGGTGGCCTCTAGTGTGTGCCCAGATATCCCTTCCTGTCTCTCTGTTTCTTAGTTTCTGGCCTATTTGTTGTTGTGACCAGGACCTTAGTCAATGCCTTAGTCTGTCTTTTGTTTCTTTTATCCTCACTCAGCTCCCTTCTCTTCCTCAGTTTCTCTCTTAAAGTATACCTTCTCGGGTTCTCTGACTAAATCCCTCAAAGTCATATCTTGTAATCCATCTAAGCATTGTAACTTTCTTTTAATATCCAGGGCAGCTTTCCCAATAAAGGCCATTGTGACAGATGCCTTTTGATCCTCTGCCTGAGGATCAAAAGGAGTATGTCTCTTATATGCCTACATAATTATCTCTAGGAACATACAGGGAGATTCATCAGGCCCTTAAATAATCTCTCTTACTTTGGCCAAATTAGTTGGTCACCTAGCGGCCACTAAGATACCCACTATTAGACCCCGGCGATAAGTGGACAGATGCTCCCTACCTTCAAAGGTGTTGGGGTCCCAGTTGGGTCGTTTCAAGAGAAAGCCGGCTTTGAATATATTGGGAAGTTTTGTCGGTCACGCATTTGGTCCGAGGATACTTTTTTCTAGCATCCAGGAGGATTCTCTTTTGTTCCTCTGTCATGAAGAGAGTCCCTAGGAGTTGTTGGCAGTCATCTCAAGTAGGTTGGTGTGAAAACATCAATGACTTCACCAGACCTGAGAGCCAGGTTGGGTCCTCGGTAAAAGGGGGATTGTTATTTTTTCATTTATATAGGTCTGAAGAGGAGAAGGCCAATACTGGTAGGCTTGCATTTTTTCCCTATGGCCATCGTCAATCATTGGTCCTTAGGGATGGAGGGAAGCAACACGGGAGTTAAAGGGTTTTCAATCATTTGCCACCGGCGAGTTCCTTTAGCAACTCCAGCTTCCTCCAGGGGAGGAGGGGCTGTGTGTGACGCAGGGGAGTTATCTGGAGGGCCCTGGGCTGGCTTAGCTTCCTCCAATTGCGGAGAGGCTGAGTCAGCAGCTGGAGAATCACTTAGAGGGTGTTGGGGGTTGTGGGACAAGGGTAGAAGATAAGGAGGGGGACGAGAGTCCAGTAGAGTCAAATCTTGTGACTCAGGGAGAACAGAGGGTGGAGGAGGAGGAGGAGCAGAGGGGTTGAGAGATCGTGGGGGAAGGAGTAGGAACGGGGACACAGCAAGGAAAGGCTTCACCCACGGAGGAGGAGATTTGCAGAGGTCCTGCCAAGTTAAGGTATATTCCTGTTTATCAGTATGGCTATGTGGCCCTGGCTGTTAGACAATATCTCTGTCTTTTTAAATTAGTGGGAAGTAGAAAGATCCTTCTAGGGGCCATCCAAATCTAAAGGTGGGCCATTCTGTGGCACACAGAGTCTGCCAGGTCCAGCGTTTTACTGAAAAAGAAACATTCTGAGCCCTTAAGCGGACTTTGGTCCATAGATCAAGGGTCAGGGACAGAGGCATTGAAGTGATCTGTCCCATAATGAAAGATACACAAACAGTAAAAGCAACGACACAGGACACAGAAAAGAGAAAACAATAAAGACAGGCAATGGACGTCCAACACTGAGACCAAGACTGAGCAGGTGGCAAAACCCGATGGGCTGGCAATACCGAATCTGAAACAAAGTATCACTGAGTCGAGGAGACTATTATTCCTCGATTCCCGAGTCCTCTGTGGCGTCCCCCAGGGACTTGGCTTGTGGCTCTGTGACACGTCTGCCAGCCACCATCAAATAGAGCTCACACACTTCATCGACAGCCATTTTGCCAAGCCCTAACCTGAAACCTGAAACCAGAAAGAGGTGCCTTACTTACCCTTAGAGTAGCCTATTGGGGTCTCTCGTTCACCACTGCTGGATTTCGGTGGAACCTCCATATATAAATATCGGAAGAGCATTGGGGTAAGAGACCACCAAGAGACTCTCTCATGCAAAAACAAAGGGTTTATTGGGGGTCCAGCATGCTGGGGCTCAGAGCTCATTTGAATAGAGCAGAGAACCCTGAGAACAGCTTAAGCAGAGCTTATATACTTTCCTTGAAGAGGGCAGGGAGGAAAGTTTATTGATGGGCCTGGGCGGGTGAGCAGTTTGCGTGCAACTGGGTGAGGGAGTACATTCTGAAGTTTGGCAGTTGGGGACAGCACATTCTGGGAAAAAGATTAGAAATCACTTCTCAAGATTTCAACAGTGTTTTATTAAGCATACAGAAAAACAGGAAGTGACAAGAATCTATTTTATTAACATTTCACTACCGACTATACTTTGCCAGATTTCCTAAAGTCTCTATTGATATCTGCATTCCTACATATTTTCCCCAGTTCATCATTGTGATTAATTCTTCACATGTGCTGACATTTACATTCACTCAATACCCGAAACCCTATAGCTAAAGAACTTTTGGTCCAAATCCTATACTCACTCTCCTTTATAAACATACCGACTATCTTCCTAATACTACTGACTATCCATTTTGACTGGAAGTTCTCTTTGAAAATCAATCATCCAAGTTACAAGGTCCTATGCTTAATACCCAATCAAGGGCCCAATGCCCTTCTGGGCTTCAAATCTTACCTAGATTTTTGTTTTCAGATTCATATATTTTACCTATATATTCTTGAAAATATCGCAGGTTCCCAATACCATTATTCATCCAGCAGAATGATTTCTATTCCAAATCAAACCTGTTATTAACCCTAACCATACACTGTTCCCTCAATCTAACTTTAGAGAAGAGCAAGGACAGAGTTGGTCTTAAAATACAGGAATTTAGGGGATCTTCCAACTGCTGAGAAACTCAAAGGTCTATGCGCAAATGATTCCTAGAGAAGTTGTAGGCACCTATGAAGGAACTGAGAGAGCAAAAGTCATCTTTCATTGCAAACAACCTGGTCAGCATGAAGGGATGTGTCTGAATCAGCCTCTCTCTTCTTTATTTAGAGAAGAAGGACCAAACGAGGCCTCTGTGGAGAGCTGTTCCCGGTTACCAATGTTTGATATACCATTCTAACTTGTGAAAGTGTCAAAGGAATTAGGGACAGCCTCCATTTCATGGGACCATTGGAAGCAAATGTTAGGACAACGTGCTTGCCAAGGCATTGACCTCATTCAGTTCCTGAAGGAAGTGACCTCACCTCACATTCTTGGTGATGGAACTCTCTGAACTTGGGATCCAGGCATCCAGGCACACAAATCTAGTCCCAGGCCCAGTCCCAGTGGTCTCACTTCTTTTGATTTACCAAAGACAGAGTCAGTCTTTCTTGGTATCTACTGATGTGAGGATGGCCAAATGCCAGGAAAGCTCTGAAGAGTGGCCTTTCCTGAGTAAGCAGGAAGTGGCTCACCGTTGTCTCCTGACAACTTCACAGAATTGGCCAAGGAAACCAGATCTGAGACAGAACAGGCAATTTGATGGAAACATAGTACGGCCCACCAGTCAGAGGTCACAAAGGATAGTCAGAGACCTACTTTGGGAAAGGAGGTGAATTTGTGGGTGTGAGTGTGTGTTTGTGATTTTGTCTCATGTTCTGAGAATAGGTAGGAAAGGCAGTCTGTTTGGTTTGGAGTGGACGATTTCTAACAAGTGATTTGACAAGGCGAGTGTTTTTATGTCTGTGTATCCCACTGTGTCCATGGTTGTAGACATTAGAAAAGAGAATGCATCAAAGGATGTGTCCAGGCTAGTAGAAAGCTTACCAGAATTCTTTCTGCCCAATGTATGAAAGGAATGCGGCTTGCCTTATTGATGGGTAACACCTGCTATCTTCCTAAGTTCCTGTTTTCTTCCTGAATTCCGGCCACTCTCCAGAATAGGCTCATGATTTTGTGACCAAGTTATGTACCACCTCCAAGCTCTGTGACATGGCCATGTACTGGATAGCTGAAGGAAATGGCGAGCGTCTCAGAAAATTCAGATATCAGTGTGACCAGGAAAGTCTCAGTGGAGAAACACTGCTTTGGGCCATTTGCTAACCTAATGTTCTGTTGCCCTGAATGTCAGGAAGGTCTTTGCCTCAGGCCACCGCTTTGTGAAGCCTGAAGAAAACAGTTTTCAAATGGAAATGAATATGGATCACCTGTGGCTCTTTGCTTAATTGCTTTGAAAAGGAATGTGTCTGAATCAGCCTCTTGGCCCTGTGTGAGGTTGTGGCTTAGATACTCAGCACGTGGTGGATGTAAAAAGAGATCGCATGTGTGCATCCAAAACCAAAATGGCCAAAAAGCAGTCCTTGTGGATGAAGTCTGTCGCCTTCCTCTTTAAAGTTCTTGAACTCCATCAAGTGAGAATAGGGATCCTTTGGGTCAAATGGGTTCTTCAAAGACCTGCAGAGGAGCTTGTGTTTTCTCATGACTGCAAATCACATAAAAATATATACCTGACACTCAGTTTTCCACAAATTGGAGAAGCATAGAAGTATTAACGTCTAGCATATTTGATCACTCCTGTTTCATATGAAGGGTGTCCAGACCACCCTGAATTTACGCCAATGAGGGGCAAGGGAGTTATTTTGGACACTCTCTTGGACTCCGCCACTCATGGAAACCTTCTGCCAGAGGTTGTGATTAGTGTCTATATGGAAGAAGATGAGGGCCATATGGGAGGGTTTTGGTTTTAATTTTGGTCATTTGTGTCCGGTTGGAAGACATGACTGGGACCACCTGGGCTTGAACTCTGGTGTGATTCCCCTTAGAGACTGAATTCAGAGAAGTATTGCCATGAATTTTGTTGGGATTTTAGGAGTCCACCCATGAGAATCACCCTTGGAAACTGAGATCTAGGCCCAGGGTGGCTTTTCACAGAGCCCGGGGTATCTCAGCCAGAAGATCACATGATTTAATTCTGAAAGACTTGCCAGCCATTGTTGAGAGTCACAACACCCATGGACGTCACATTGTAGACCTCAATAGGCCTGGCTTCATGTGACATTTTGGCCACTCTTTGGGAAGCCTTGCCTGTGAGAGTTCTACAGAGCATTCATTGAAATGAGCTTCCTCACCATTTAAAGGTTCCTGAATGAATTGAAACCCACAGTGCCTGCAACGTCATCCTTGAAAAATGCCTAGATAAATACCATGAAATTTTTGAAATTCCCATGACCAGGTGGCACTGGAGAAACTTTAGATGTCCTGTTGCTGATCGTAAATATGCAAGACAGTGCCTTGATTGAGTGGGTTTCATGAAAATGGTGTAGAACAGAGATGCCAGTATGTTGGAACCTGCTGAGTAGTGGGCCTAGAGCAGTGGTAGGCAGGTGTGTGATAAAAAATTTGTGGTGGGGCCATGTGGATCTGCCATTGGATACCAAATGGCTTGTGACTTACATGGTGCAGCCAGCAAACCCTTCCATGTAAAGGCTTCTGGTTATATGGAGATGTTTCCGGGCAATGTTTAGAATCAGGTTACTATGGACATGGGGCCAAGCTATGTGGGATAGAAGCCTGGTTGGTGCATTCTCCGGCAGACCCTGACCAACCACACATGAAAGAATTGCCTCCAGAACTGTGTCCCAGTTGAACTTCTTTTATTTCATGAAGCAAATGCCAAAGTCCCAGTGCAGCAGCAAGAAACACCACGAAAAGTGGAGGATGACCAAATGGCTTCCCAGTCCACATGGGAATACCCTTAGACCCCAGTGGACACAGTTTACTTACAAAGAGAGAATTCAGCACTGCTGCCTCATGTTCATTGGAAAATAAGAAACCATGTCCTCCAGGTCACATAGATGCAGACACAGCTTTGATAGTCTCACTAAAAAGAAGCTAAAGCTCCTGACAACAACATATATTTCAAGTGCCCAAACTCAGAGGCAGTTTCTCAAGAAGTATTTAGGCCAGCAGAGCTCCATGTTTATGGAGTGTTTACTCTGTCCCATACTAGGGAAACTCCTCTACCACTTCCAAGGTTGTAAACTCCTGAGCATATTATTCACAGATTTTATTACTCTTCTCCTTTAATTGTGTCTTACTTTGGGCGAAAAAAATGTCAAGGAATTGTTCTGGATGAGAGTGGGAAGATTTTGTTTAGCACATATTTGCGTACACATTGGATTCATTTTTCTATTTTACATTTGAAATACTGAATCCCTGACACTAACACATGCCCTGCTAGATTCTGAATACTAATCCTAATATGATGGAGAAAAATAACGGAAACAGAATAGAAATACAAGCAGTTCAGAGGAGGCATGTTGTATACTTGGACTTGCCTTTTGCATTATATAGGGTAGGAGTTATAAATCTAGTCAATTTTTTGTTGAAATAGTTTTCCATGTGCTTTTAAAGTTAACAAATATGTGAATTCCTGTCTCCCTTTCTCTGTATTCTATTCAGCACATGTATTTTTATATGCACATATAGAATCCTACCTGGTATCACACGTACATTCTTGTGAGTTACATGACTTGGCAGATACAAAGTGTGAGAAGAGATCACTCCTCTTAAACGCTGTTTGACCTGAAAATTCAACCTATGGGTGAGCTTCCTAGTTGAAAAAAGTTATACATAAATCCATATCCAGTAAAATGAATATTTTTGGATCTGTGGATGATACATATATCACGGTGTAATTCGATTGGCATATATATTGCTAATTTTTAAAATCTGTGTGTGGATATATATATATATATATATATATATATATATATATATATATATATTTTCTCTCCAGATATTTCAAAATATTTAATATATGTGTCTTATTATACACTCCCTAAATTCATTCATGATTATGTATGTGGATTTATAATCAACTTTTCACAAGATTATTCTCAGAAATATTCATTCACCTGATATATGTATTTTTTTCCTAGTATTGAAAACTAACTTCAGTGAATGGTGCATATAAATCTTAATATTTCTACAGTAACTGATCCATTTTCACATCAATGCAAGTAGATTCCTATGGGACATGATAAGTATTTTGAAGTTCATTTTTATTCAAAACTAGTACATTACTATTTCTTCAGTTTATGCACATTATTGGATATATATTTCATCCACAAGTTCACAAATTTATAGGCATTTATTTCACTTTCAATCACTTTCTGCTTCAGAAAACACGTGTTCCGCCATGTTTCAAACTGGTCTTTTCATGAGACTTCTTTCCAAACACATTATTTTTGATTTCCATAATCACTTTTGAAGCAAAACTCACACACTCTTCATGATAAACCATAACCCTAGGATTACAATTAGACGTATAACTAGTTGTTATGAATGATTATATATCAATATATGATTTCTTATGTATTTTCAGATATCAATTCAATACATTATTTAAAGTGGAACCAGTTATATTATTTATTAACTGTATGGTCTATTCATGCATTATCTCTATATTCATAGACACAGGGTACACCTATTTTTACCCTCAATACTAATTTATACGTTTTCAAAATATTCCTCAAAAAATGGTGGAAGAAATACTCATGTCACCTGATCTATATATACATTTTATCACAGTAATATTCTGGACAAAAAAATCAAAGGTCACCCTTAAGGTTGTACCAGAGCCTAAATGGAAAGTGAGCATGGATTACTAAAACTTTCCATGTCCAGGTGGCCTAATGCTCTCAAATGTCAATCTTATTGGTGACTACATTTTTGTTTCTTCCTAAGATTATATATTCAACCTCAAGCCTGTTGAAAATGTCTAATCCTATCACTCACTTTATACTTTGCCTGATTTAGTAATGTCTCTATTTATATCTATTTTCCTACATATTTTCCCCTGTTCATCATTGTGACTGAGTCTTCACTTGTGCTGACATTTACATTCAATGTCTACCTGAAACCCTATTGCTTAAGAACTTTTGGTCTAAATCCTATTCTCACTCTTCTTTGTAAACCTACTGACTATCTTTCTAATCCTACCGACAATCCCTTTTTGAGTGGGTGTTCTATTCGACATTCAATCATCCAAGGTACAAGCTCCTATGCCATTGTATATAGATTTATCTGAGACATTTTTGCAGAAAATAATTCAAAGCTAAGTGTACCAATTAAGGGCCCAATGCCCTTCTGGACTTCATATCTTCCCTAGATTTCTGTTTTTATACTTATATTTCACCTATATATTCTTGTAAATATCATAGTTTCCCAATACCATTATTCGTCATGCAGAAGGATTCCTAACCCCAAATTGAACATGTTACTAACCCAAACCATACACTGTTCTCTCAATCGAACTTTACAGAACAGCAGGGACAGGGTTGCTCTTAAAATACAGGAATGTAGGGCATGTTCCACCTGTTGAGAACATCAAAGGTCCATGCAGAAATGATCCCTTGAGAAGATGTAGGCAGCTACGAAAGACCTGAGAGAGAAAAGTCATCTTCTATGGCAAACAACCTTGTCAGCATGAAGGGATGTGTATGAATCAGCCTCTCTCTTCTTAATGTAGAGAAGATGGACCAAAACAGTGCTAGGTGGAGAGCTGTTCCCGGGTGCCCATGGTTTATATACCATTCTAACTTGTGAAAGTGTCACAGGAAGTAGGGGCAGCCTCCATCTCATGGGACTCTTGAAAGCAACTGTTAGGACAAAGTGGTTGTCAAGGCAATGACCTCATTCAGTTCCTGAAGAAGTGATCTACCTCACTTCCTTGGTGATGGAACTCTCTTAACTTGGGATCCAGGAAGCCAGGCACCCGGAGCCAGTCCAGTCCCAGACCCAGTAGGCTCACTTGTTTGAATTTACCAAGGAGAGTGTCAGTCTTTCTTGGTACCTACATATGTGAGGATGGCCAAATACCAGGAGAGCTCTGAATAGGGGCCTTTACTGAGAAAGTAGGTAGTGGTTCACCGCAGGCTCCTGACAACTTCACAGAGTTGGCCAAGGAGACCAGATCTGAGATAGGACAGGCCATTTTGGGGGAACATAGGATGGCCCACCACTCAGAGGAAACTCTGGATAGTCACAGAGTTACATGGGGGAAGGAGGTGTCTTTGTGGGGTGGGTGTGATTTTGTGGTTTTGTCTCATGATCTGAGTATAGGTAGGAAAGACGGTTTGTTTGATTTGGAGTGGTCTTCTTCTAGTAAGTCGTTGGACAAGGCAAGTGTTTCTATTTCTGTGTATCCCACTGTGTCCGTGGTTGTAGACAATAGAAAATAGAATGCAACAATTGATATGTCCTGTATAGTAGAAAGATTCCCGGCATTCATCCTGCCCAATTTATGAATGGACTGCAGCTTGCCTTATCCATGGGCAACACCTGCTACCTTCCTAAGTTCCTGTTTCTTCCAGAATTCTCACCACTCTCCAGAATAGTCTCATGGTTTTGTGTCCAAAATATGTACCACCTCCAAGCTCTGTGACATTGCCATGTCCTGGATAGCTGAAGGGAATGGCGAGCATCTCAGAAAACTCAGATATCAGTGTGACCAAGAAAGTCTCAGTGGAGAAACCATGCTTTCGGCCTTTTGCTTATCAATTGTTCTGTTTCCCTGAATGTCAGGAAGGTCTTTGCCTCAGGCCACCCCTTTGTGAAGCCTGAAGAAAACAGTTTTCAAATGGAAATGAATGGGCATCACCTGTGGCTCTTTGCTTAATTGCTTTGGAAAGGGATGTGTCTGAATCAGCCTCTTGGCCCTGTGTGAGGTTGTGGCTTAGATTCTCAGCACCTGATGGATGTAAAGAGAGATCCCATGTGTGCATCCAAAACCAAAATGGCCAGAAGAGCAATTATTGTGAATGAAGTCTCTCGCATTCATTTGTAAGGTTCCTGACCACCATCAAGTGAGAATACGGATCCTTTGGTTCAAATGAGTTATGCACAGCCCTGCAGAGGCTAACCCATAGGTTTTTGGGTTTTCTCATGGCTCCAAATCATATAAAGAATCTATACCTGACAGTCAGTAGGCCTCAAATTGGAGATGCAGAGCAGTATTAACAGCTGGCCTATCTTATCACTCCTGGTTCACCGGATGGGTGTGCAGGCCACCTTGACTTTAGGCAAATGAGGGGCAAGGGAGCTTATTTTTGACACTGTCTTGGGCTGCACCCCTCATGAAAAACTCCAGCCAGAGGTTATGATAAGTGTCTATATGGAAGAAGATGAGGGCCATGTGGGAGTGTTTGGTTTTAATTGTGGTCATTTGTTTGGCGGTTGGAAGAGATAACTGGATCCACCTGGGCTTGAATTCTGGCATGATTCCTCTTAGAGACTGAGTTCTGGAATTTACCTCAAAGAAGTATTGCCATGAAATGTGTTGGGATTTTAGGAGGCCACGCATGAGATGCGCCCTTGAAAACTGAGATCGAGGGCCAGGGTGTCTTTCCACAGTGCAGTGAGAATCTCAGCCAGGATATCACATGATTTTATTTTGAAAGACTTGGCAGCCATAATTGAGAGTCTAAACACAAATGGAACTCATATTGTAGACCTCAATGATCCTGGCTTCATGTGACCTTTTGGCCACTTTTTGGGAAGCCTTGCCTGTGAGATTTCTCCAGAGATTTCATTTAAATGAGCTTCCTCACCACATAATGGTTCCTGCATTAATTGAAACGCACAGTGACTCCAACTTCATCCTTCAAAAATGGCTAAATAAATACTATCAAATTTCTGAAATTCCCATTACCAGGTGGCAATGGAGAACCTTTGGATATCCTGTTGCTGAACATGAGTGAAATAATTCCCCACGCAATGACACTTCACCGGGAGAATTCCAATTTTATTGCTAAAAGCTGTGTGCTTATATAGAACTAAGGGGGAGATGGTATGGCTTAGATAAATTTCAGCAACCCGTTTATTGACAAGTTCTTTCAAATATCAGCTCCAGAGCCCAGGAATTAGTTCTAATTGGGGCTAAGGTTCCCCACAAGCGAGATTTGAAATTGGTGCTGGCGGGAGAGTTCACAAGGCTGGGAACTTTTTGCGCCACTGCAGAAATGAAGAAGGTAGGAAGAAAAAGTCCTTAGGCGCCATGTTGGGGTTTTTCTCTGGGGTATGGCTGCCATTTATTCTTTTCCCAACATTGCACCCTTTTTGTTTTCTTAGGAAGTGGGGCGTCGTTTGTCAGATCTGGCTGCTTCCTGCTGTGTGGGGGTGGTGTGGGGCCTAGAAAGAGAAGTGGAGGAATGCTCAGGGGGCAGGTATGGGGATATCATGGCAGCCAGAAATAAACCCAGTGGCTATAGACAGCTATTTTCATAGGGGTGAAGTCAATGAATGTTCCCTGAAGCCAAAGATGTCGATGGCATGGAACCAGTCCTGGATGGAAGAGATTGTTGGTATCAGCCACTGGTCCTGTAACAGAGACTCAAGGAAATATTGGAAGCGTTGCCTGGACATGGTGTCGCCAGCACCTGAAGAAGATCAGAGCCTATAAAAACAGAATGAAGTTAAAAATTAAAGCAAATGTCAATTTTTGGCAGAAGTTCCATGTGGGGGGACTGACATAGAAGAGGCCAAGGGCCATGAGAAATCTTAGAAGGTGGTAAAGACTATGAATCCAGGATGGCAGATTAAGAGGTTCTCAGAGCTCGTTGTCTCCCGCTGTCTAATACCCGTTGCATTCCATCGTGCCTGGTATTGAGCTTCATCACTGAGTGAACTGTTCTCTTGGAGATGTTGGGTATTCATCGGTCATCAGAGGCTGGTAGTGACTAAGCAAAAGCTGGTTGAAAGTTTGATTAGGAATTTTATGCAGTTGGGTTTGAAGGCACTTCATTATGCAGGGCAAGAGAGCACAAAAAAGGAGCATCCAAATAAGGGGATCCAAGATATGTAGTAAGTACATGGCAAGATAGGATTGGAAGAACCCCGTTATGGGATTGGAGGAGGTAGGTTTGAGCAATTGGGTCAATAATTCCTGCAATTTAACAACATTTTTTTTATTAGCCCAGATTCATTAACATAATAGCAAAATTCCTCTCTGAGGAATAGGCATGTAACCCCTTTTTCTGCAGTGAGAAGATCAATTGCCCTTTGGTTCTGTAAAGCCACTTGTGCCAATGAAGTAACGTGCCGCTGCAAGGAACCCAGAGACTCAGCCATGGTATTGAGTGTTTCCTGCAGTTTTTGTTGATGGTCATTGGATCCCATAGAGCATGACCTATAGCTCCACCATAGAGTCCGAGACCCGTCACTGAGGTTGTTAAAATGAGGCCTACCAGAACCGGCAGAAAGACTACCCTACGGGTGCGGGAAGGTAGGGCCAACTGTCAGAATTTGGTGGGAGTATACAAAGATAGCTGAGGAACTACAGTAACCAAGAAACAGGCGCCAGAGACATTGATGGTTGAGGTACTTAAAGAACCATTACACCAGAGGAAATGTCCAGGTTGCATAAACACAGGGCTCTATGGGGTGCTGTAGCTCAAGGAACAAATGGGTAAAGGATTCATTATTGGCAGGTGGAAACAGATGAAAGGAAATAAAGTATTGGTGGAATAACTTTCCCACAGTGGGATACGTGTCACATGTAGGGGTTGTCCTTTTTAGAGAAATTGTAGGGTTTTGCTGGAATATTTCCTGCCGCTAATGGGACTGCTGCTAGAAGTGGACGACTAAGTGAAGCACAGAGAAAGCACTGAGAAGTAGGCACAGAAAGAGGGGTGGAGTTTAATAATCAAAAAGTTTGGTGTAGCAAATTGAGCCATGTGGGAGGGGGACCTGAGAGGTTTGAAGGCTCTGAATCCTCTTTGGATGAGCTATGGATATGATCTCGAAGTTTTGATTCTGAGTCCTTAATGTGTTCGACTATCTGGATGGTTGCTTAGATTGCATAATCAGGGTGCGGCCAATAGTCATCCACCCTGTGGGTCTGACTGAGGTTGTCCGAGCATAGACAGCAAACTCAACATAGCCCCATCGTTTGGCCTTGGGGTCAGGTTTATCTAAAGTATACCATCCATTGTTACTGGATGAAGAGCCTTTATGCCACTTTATGTAACTAGAAGTCCACCCTTCAGGGTAACCAAATGAGTGGTAAGAATAGCTACCACGTTCATCATGGAACATGCATGACCAATAGGGGCACCCATTATATATCTCAGGCCACCAATGACAATAGTCTTTTGTTTGATCAAAAAGGAAGCAAATGAAAGGCCAGTTCCAGCTACCAGGGACGAAGGTCCTTGAAGGTGACAATTTTAGGGAAATAGAGGTGCAGTTGTGGATGAAGCAAGTAGTTGCATCCACTGCGCAGACCTTCTGCATGCCATGTTCTGAGTATCGTTCCCGAAAAGTGAATAAATGCATGGTAGGTGAGGAGGGTAAAGACCAGTGCTGACAGAGCACAGAAAATAAGCAGAGCACAAAAAACAAGCAGTTAGAGAAGACTAGGGTGTTGGGAGAGCTCATTGTGCCTTCTTTAAGAGGAATTGGGCTGCAAGGAAAACCGTGTGAGCCACAACTAAAATGGGTGAGATGGGTGTGGAGAGCAGGAGTAAAGGGGAGGTTCAGTAGGTGATTCTTGGAGTTCCTCTGGGGTGGCACTGTCTTCAGCAGGTGGGGCCTCCTGGTGATGTGGCTTCAACCTAGACATGTGAATCCAGGGAGTGAGACAGTTGTCTGGTAAGGAGAGTTTGGCGGCGGTAAGGGTAAAGAGAATGACAGGATAGGGGCCTTCCCATTTTGCGGCAAGAGTCCCTTTCTCCTCTGGGGTATTATAATAGACTAGACTAACAGGTGTTAAGGGAGGAGTGTTTGGAGAGGAGACTGGGTCCGGAAGAAGCCAGTCCTGATATTTCCAGAGTTCCGAGCGGAGATGGAGCAAGAGAGGCAAAGACAAATCTCGGGTGAGAGGTCCTTGTGAAATGACCAACCCAGGGGTTATAAGAGGTCTTCCATACATTATCTCAAAAGGAGACAGTAAAGATGGTTTCTTAGGGAGAGCTCTGATTCGAAGCAAAGTCAAGGGAAGGAGTTTGAACCAGTCTATGTTTAATTCCATTGTCAATTTGGTAAGGACTTCCTTTAGAGTACGATTTACCCTTTCCACTTTCCCTGAAGCCTGGGGGAAATATGGACAGTTGAACTGCCACTTGAAGGAGAGGGCTTGAGAGACCTTTTGTGTGATCCTAGAAGTAAACTCAGGGCCATTGTCATATTGTAGGGAAGTGGGCATACCAAACCTGGGGATGATGTCTGTCAGTAAGGTTGAAGCTACAGTGGAAGCCTTTTTATTGGAAGTGGGAAATGCCTCAACCCAACCAGAGAAAGTGTCCACAAAGACAAGGAGGTATTTAGTGCGCCATACTGTGGGCATGTTGGTGAAGTCTACCTGCCAGTCAGCAGCGGGAATGTTTCCCCAGGCTTGGTGGAAAGGGAAAGGTTTGGGCCTTAAAGGAGTATGAGGGTTGGTCCGCTGACAGATCTTACAATTAGAGGCTATATTCTGTAGCATGGCTTGTCAGAGGGGGTGAGGGAAAAGAAACTCTGTAAAAAGAGGGTCAAAGACTGAGTATTGGAAAGGAATAGAGTATGAAGGAACTTGAAAAGATGCTTGTTCTTACTGAAAGACGTAGGGGCTTCAGATGAGCTGTCTAAAGTGGCCATTATATGTCCCCCATGGAGGCCATAATTGAAAGTGGTAGCAGCCATTCGTGCCGCCTGGTCAGCTTTGGCATTGCCCTCAGTGATAAGAAACCCGTCCTTCTGATGGGACCTACAATGGACAACTCCCAACTGGGTGGGTAAGTGGCCTCTATTAGATTGGTTATAAAAGCTGAATTAGTGATCGCATTACCTTTGGTGGTAAGTAGGCCTCACTACTTTCAAATATCAGCATGGGATAATAAGATATGGAAGACATATTTTGAATCAGTTTAGAGGGTGAGGGATTTGCCTTGTGCTAGAAGGAAGGCACGAGTGGATGCTATAAGTTCAGCCTATTGTCTGTAGTTCCTGAAGGCAAAACTTTGGTCTCTATAATCTCAGTGGCTGAAAATACAGCGTATCCAGAGTAATGAGTTTCGTTCTCCCTAAAGGAACTGCTGTCAGTAAACCAGATAAGGTCAGGCTTGCTGAGTGGTCTCTCAGAAATGGAAGAATGACAGGGGAGGAAATCATCTAAGGTTTCCAAGCAATTATGAGTTGGTATGTGAGACATGGGAGTCATTGGGAGCAGTGAGGCAGGGTTCAGTGCAGAGCAGGGGAGGAAAATAATATTAGGGTTTTCCAGAAAGGAAGTGAGGGGCGACAGAAATCTGGATGTAGGGAGAGTTTGAAGGCCCTTTTAAGCTAAAAGATCCTTCAAGTGATGTGGGGAGTGGATAGTTCAAGGGCCCCCAAAAGTCAGCTTAGAGGCTTCTTTGTGTAAAATTTGTCCAGTAGCCAGAGCTCTTAAGCAAGGGGCCCACCCACGGATGGTAGGGTCTAGTTGCTTGGACAAATATGACACAGGTGCAAATGTACGCCCATAGTTTTGACCTAAGACCCCAAGTGCTTGCCCCCCTTTTTCATGGACATATAGATGAAATGTTCTTGAAAGATCTGGAAGGTGAAGGGTAGGTGCCTTTAAGAGGAGTTGCTGAAGCCTGCGGAAGTGGTAGATGGGAAAGGAGGCAAGAGATTCACTAGGGGGTCCCTTTGCTAGGTCATACAGGGGTTTGGAGAGAAGAGAATAATTTGGGATCCAGGCCCTAAAATAACCTGCTAATCCTAGGAATGATAGTATTTTGGCTTTCGTATAGGGCACTGAAAGATCACAGAGGAGTTGCCTCCTATCCAGTGTTATTTCCTTTTTCCCGGGTGTAAGGCAAAAACCAAGATAGGTGACCGAAGACTGGGAAACCTGGGCCTTGTGGGGAGACTCCCTATATCCCTTGTCTTCTAGGAATTTATGAAGCTGAGCGGTGTGGGATTGAGAGTGTTCCAGAAAGACTACATAGAAGAAGGTCATAGACATATTGAAGTAGAGTAGAGTCAGGACAGGTCAGGTGAAAGGATGTGAGGTCCTGGGCAAGAAATTGGCCAAAGAGATGGGGGCTATCCCTGAATCCCTGTGGCAGGACAGTCCAGGTAAGCTGATGAGAATTGCGGGTGTGAGAGTCAGTCCATGAAAAAGCAAAGATATCCTGAGATTCTGAGAACAAGGGAATAGAAAAGAATGCATCTTTTAAATCTAGGACTGAGAAGTGAGTAGTAGTGGCATGGATCTGAGAGAGGAGGGTGTAAGGGTTGGGCACTAGCGGGTGGATGGGGTCCACAGAGGAGTTGACAAGGCGAAGTTCTTGAACCAGCCTGTAGGACACGTTAGGTTTCTTAACTGCCAGAATGGGTGTGTTGAAAGGAGAGTGTGTAGGCCTAAGATACCCCTTTCATAATAAATCCTGGATGATGGGTTCTAATCCAAGGAGGGATGTGGTTGTGAGTGGATATTGTGGTTGACTAACATATCTTGAAGGGTCCCGTAAGACAATATGAATATTACTGCATTTAGCCATAAAGGGTGTAATTGTGTCCCAAACCTCAGGGTTAAATGGTTTAGATAGTCGTGGGAGAGTGCATGAAGGAGGTGTATCTGCCCCTAGGAATATCATGAGGAAATGAGAGGTAGGAGAGGTGTGGGGTGATAAGTGAATGGTGACTTTTAATAGTGAGAGTATGTCCCTTCCCAGAAAGGGAATGGGGCAATGGCTCATAACAAGAAAGGAGTGAGTGAAGGACAAAAGGGATCGCTGCATATAACATGATTGGGGGGGGGGGTTTGAGGAAAAATCTTTTTACCTCCTACCCTGACAATAGGAGTTTTTGAGGGTGTGGTAGGACCCTAATACTCCCTCAAAATCAAAAAAGCGGCACCAGTATCCAAGAGGAAGTTAATGAAGCGTCCATCCACCATGAAGGTGACCCTAGGCTCTTGATTCTTGATGGTAATAGTCTGGAGGGAAGGCCCAGGACTCCATCAATCCTCCTCTGCCAAGCCCAGGTGAGGCTGGGGTTGCTGGGCAGCAGACCAACCTCCCTTCTGGGTTGTTGGGCAGTCTGCCCCCCAGTGTCCACTTTGATGGCATTTTGCGCAGGGGTTGTAGGGTGTCCTCGGCGAAGAACAATTCCTGGTCCAATGTCCCTCCTTACCTCATTTGAAGCAAGCTCCAGGGGGGGTCATATTGGGATGGCATGGTGATGGCCTTCTCTGAATGAGCTGGGCCAACATTTGGAATTCGGCATTTTCAGCCCTCTGCCTACGGAATTCACTTTAATCCTCTCTACCATGAAAAACCTTGAAAGTGACAGCGAGGATTTTGGTCTGAGGAGTAGCAGGGCCCTGTTCAAACTTTTTAAGCTTGGCTTTAATGTAAGGGTAGCTTTGGGCCAGAATATATGTCATTAAGACATGACGGCCATCAGGGTTTTCTGGGTCGAGGTTTGTGTACTGCTGAAGGGACTTGGTTAGTCTATCCAGGAATTCTGAAGGTGTTTCCTCCTTCCTTTGAATGACCTCCTGCATCTTTTGAAAGTTAACAGCCTTGCGGGTGGCCTTTTTCAGTCCCGCCAAGAGGCAGGATGTAAAAAGGTCACTAGACTGTAAGCCCATAGGGGATCCTGCTCTGGGACAGCATGAGGGCCTGTGGGTGGTTATGATTGGTCCTATGATTTTCATCAGCATGGGCTTGGGCTAGCTCCCAGAACCATTGCCTTTCCTTGGGGAGAAGTTTATTGGCCAAGAGCATGTAGATGTCATGATGAGTGAGGCTATATGCTTGCAGTACCCATTGAAACTCCCGAATGTAAGTGGTGGGGTCAGTGGTGAAAGAGCCTAACTTCCTCTCTAGCTGAGTAATGTCCGACATGGAGAAGGGCACGTGGACTCTGATGACACCCTTGGGACCAGCTACCTCACGAAGGGGTGCGATTGTCTTGGGGGTGGGAAGGAGTCCCTTAGACCTGGTAACAGGAGGACTGAAAGAGGCAGGCGGTCGACAGGAAGGAGAGGGAGGGGAATGGAATGTCTCTGTGGAAGAGGAGGAGGTGGAGCAGGCAGAAGAGTGGGGAAGGGAGGGGGATGAAATGGAAGGTTGAGGATCCGTGGAATCAGGCAGAGGAAGAGGAGGATTTTGCGGGAGAGAAGGGTCAGTTGGGGCTGGGGGATAAGGTGGGGGTTGATCTTCTGGGTCGAATGAGGAAGAATCTGCGAAGTCAGGAGTAGATCTAGGGGAAGAGAGGGGTTTGCAAGCAAGAAGGACCTGAGAGGGAGGGCAGGAGGAGCAGAGACAGGGTGCTGTGCGAGAAGGCTAAAACATTCAATACAGGGAATCTCACTCCACTTTTTCAGAAGCTGGCAGTAATTAAAAAGGTCCAAGAGGAGGTTTGGATCTAAGGAGCCTTCTGGACGCCAATGATTGCCATTATCCAGTGGATATGTAGGCCAATCTTGGGTACAGAATTTGATTAGAAGTTTGGGCTTGATGTCTGGTGTGAGGGAGAGTGTGGCCAGATTTTTTATTAAACTTTTGAGAGGTGAGGTTTCAGGTACAGATAAAGAGGTGTCCACAGTCACAGGGAGAGATGGAAGAGAGAGAGAGAGAGAGAGAGAGAGAGAGAGAGAGAGAGAGAGAGAGAGAATAAGTGTAAGCAAGAGAGACAAAGAGAAAACCCGGCCTGGAACGGACTCCGGAAAGTGCTCAGGGCGAATGGGGGTCAGGTGGGCATCCCCAAAATGACCAGCCGTCATGAGGAAATACAGAGGGCACTACCTGATCGTCACCAGTGAAGTGCGATCTGTGAGATGCAATGGGTTCGGAGCCACGGGCAACCTGACATCAGGAAAGTTTTCGAACGCAGCAGAAGAAGTAAGTAATGAAAACAGAACTCCGGCTCCAGCAGAATGCAGTTCCAGGATGGGAGTTCAGTTTTCCCCGAGCAGAGAGGCAGCTTCAGCCAGACACAGCAGGCCCGCAGGAAACAGCATCTCTAGCCGGCAGCGGCAGCAGCAGCAGAGGAGGAAAAACCACAGAGCCTCTCATGTAAACTCAGAAGCCTCACACCCCAAAGGGAAACGGATCACCAGAGGGTCCACTGCAACCAGTAAAGGTCTTAGTGGGAGGAATTCCCTCCCCCCTACCAGGCGTCTAGAGTGTGACAGACGATCATGGTCACAAAGCCAGCGGTAGCCCGAAGGGAGTTGGCGAGCCGGGGTCAGGGGAGGCTTACATACAACAAATCAGTGGTGAGTGCAGGAAGCCTGCATCTGAAAAGAGCAGACCAGGGCAGAGTGCCACGGTGGAGCAGTGGACGGGGCTCTTGTTGGAAAGAGCTCACCCATATCCTCACACGGGGCACCAGAATGAAAGAACTCCCCACGCAAAGGCACTTCACCGGGAGAATTCCAATTTTATTGCAAAAAGCTGTGTGCTTATATAGAACTAAGGAGGAGATGGGAGGGCTTAGATAAATGGCAGGCAATCCGTTTATTGGCAAGTTCTTTCAGATATCAGCTCCGGAGCCCAGGAATTAGTTCTTATTGGGGCTAAGATTCCCGGCCAGCAAGATTTGAAATTGGCACCAGCAGAAGAGTTCACATGGGCGGGAACATTTCGCACCACTGCAGAAAAGAAGAATGTAGGAAGAAGAAGTGCTTAGGCGCCATGTTGGGTTTTTTTTTCTGGGGTATGGCTGCCGTTTACACTTTTCCCAACAATGAGTATACCAGACAGTGCCTTGATTGACTGGTTTTTATGAAAATGGTGTTTAACAGAGATGCCAGAAAGTTGGATCCTGCTGATTAGTGGGCCAAGAGCAAAGGTGGGCATGTGTGTGATATAACATCAGTGGTGGGACCATGTGGATCTGCCATTGGCTTCCAAATGGCTTGTGACTGACATGGTGAAGCCAGCAGACCCTTATATGTAAAGGCATCTTGTTACATGGAGAGGATTCAGGACATTGTTCAGAATCAGGTTGCTATGTTCAAGAGGGCAAGCTATGTGGAATAGAAGCCTGGTTCTTGTATTCTCCTACAGACCCTGACCCACCACATGTGACAGAAATCCCTCACGCACTGTGTCCCCGTTGAACTCCTTGTATTTCATGAAGCAAATACCAAACTTCCAGTGAAGCACCAAGAAACACCACGAAAATAGAGGATGACCATATGGCTTCATAGTCCACACTAGAGACATTTAGCCCCAAGGGGCCACAGTTTACCTTCAAAGGGAGAATTCAGCACTGGTGTCTCATGTTCAGTGGAAAATAAGAAACCATGTTCTCCAGGTCACATAGATGCAGACCCAGGTTTATGGTTTCACTAGAAAGGAAGCTAAAGCACGTGACAACAACATATATTTCAAGTGCCCAACCTCACAGGCAGTATCTCAAGAAGTCTCTAGGACAACAGACCTCCATGTTTTTGAAGTGTTTACACTGTCCCTTACTTTTGGAAACTCCTCTAACACTTCCAAGGTTGTGAACTCCTGATCGCATTCCATTCCAGATATGTATTCATGGATTTTCTAACTCTTCTCCTCTAATTGTGTCTTACATGGGGTGAAGGTGTTGTCAAGGTATTGTTCTGGATGAGAGTGGGAAGATTTTTGTGTAGCACATATTTACATACACATTGGATTCATTTTCCAATTTTCCATTCGAAATACTGAATCCCTGTCAGTAACCCATCCCTAAGAGACTCTGACTACTAATCCTAATATGATGGAGACAAATAACCCAAACATAATATTAATACAAGCAGTTCAGAGGAGGCATGGTGTATAGTTGGTCTTGCCTTTTGCATGATATAGTGTAGGAGTTATAAATCTTGTCAATTGTTTGTTGAAATAGTACTCCATGTGTTTTTAAAGTTAACACATAGTGAATTTCTGTCTCCTTTTTTCTGTAGCCAATTCAGCACATGTATTTTTATATGCACATAAAAAATCCTACCTGGTATCACACGTACATTTTTGTGAGGTGGCTAACTTAGCAGAAACAAAGTATGAGAAGAGATCACCCCTCCTAAACGCTTTTGGAACTGAAAATTCAAACTATGAGTGAGATTTTTAGTTGAACAACATTAAACATAAATCCATGTTCAGTAAAATTAATATTTTTGGATCGGTGGATGATATATATTTCACGATTAATTTTGATTGGCATATATATTGCTACTTTCTAATGTTTCTCTGTGAGATATATATATATATATATATATATATATATATATATATATATATATAATATATATATATATTCTCTAGATTTTTCCAAATATAAAATATATGTGTCCTATTATACACTCCCTAAATAATTCACTCATGCTCATGTATGTGGTTTTATAATCAAATTTTCATCCGATTATTTTCAGAAATATTCATCCACCTGAAATACATATTTGTTTTCTAGTACTGAAAACTCACTTCACTGAATGGTGCAAACAAATTCTTATATTTCTACTGTAACTGACCCAATTTAACATCAATGCAAGTAGATTCCAAAGGGGCATGATGTGTATTTTGACGTTCATTTTTATTTAACCCTGGTACATTACTATTTCTTCAGTTTTTGTACTTCATAGTATATACATTTCATCCACAAGTTCACAAATTTAAAGACATTTGAAACACATTCAATCACTTCCTGCTTCAGTACACATGTATTCCTCCTTGCTTTTGACTGGTTATTTATTGAGACTTCTTTCCAAACACATTATTTTCGATTTTCATAATCAATTTTGAAGCAAAACTCACACACACTTTATGATAAACCACAACCCTAATATTACCATTAGATGTATAACTGGTTGGAATGAATGTATGTATGTCAATATAACATTTCCTGTGTATTTTCAGATATCAAATTATTCCAATTTCTAAAGTTGGAATCAGTTATATTATATATTCACACAAGGTACACCTATTTGTGCCCCCAATACTAATTTATATCTCTTCTAAATATTGCTCCCAGAAATGGTGCAAGAAAGACTCATGTCACCTGATCTACATATATATTCTGTCAACAAAATGCAAAGTCACACTTACAATTGTACCAAAGCCTAAATGGAATGTGAGTATGGATTATGAAAATCACCCATGTCCAGGTTGCCTAATGCTCTCAAATGTCAATCCTATTGGTGACTACATATTTGTTTCTTCCAAAGATTATGTATTCAACCTCAAGCCTGTTGAAAATGTCTAATCCTATCAATCACTTCATCATTTGCCTGATTTCCTAATGTCTCTAATGATATCTGCTTTCCTACATATTTTCCCCAGTTCATCATTGTGACTGACTCTTCACATGTGCTGACATTTACATTTTCTGTCTACCTGAAACCCTATTGCTAAAGAACTTTTTGTCCAAATCCTATACTCACTCTTTTTTTTCTAATCCTACCAACTATCTTCCTAATCCTACCAAGTATCCTTTTTTGACTGGATGTTCTCTTCGACATTCAATTATCCAAGGTACAAGGTCCTATGCCATTATGTATAGATTTATCTGAGACACATGTGCACAATATAATTCCGAGTGAAGTATCCCAATCAAGGATCCAATGCCCTTTTGGGCTTCAAATCTTACCTAGATTTGTGTTTTCATACATATATTTCACCTCTATATATACTTATAAATATTGCAGGTTCCCAATACCATTATTCATGCAGCAGAATGATTCCTAACCCAAATCAAACATGTTATTAACCCTAACCATACTTTGTTTCCTCAATCTAACTTTACAGAAAAGCAAGGACAGAGTTGGTCTTATATAGAAATGTAAGAGATCTTCCACCTGCTGAGAACCTCAAAGGTCCATGCAGAAGTGAACCCTGGGGAAGATATAGAAAGCTATGAAGGACCTGAGAGAGCAAAAGTCATCTTTCATGACAAAAAAAAAAAAACAGGTCAGGATGAAGGGGTGTGTCTGAAGCAGTCTATCTCTTCTTAATGTAGAGAAGATGGACCAAACCAGGCCTGTGTGGAGAGCTGTTCACGGGTGCCTATGTTTGATATACCATTCTTACTTGTGAAAGTGTCACAGGAAGTAGGGGCAGCCTCCATCTATTGGGACACTTGGAAGCAACTGTTAGGACAAAGAGGTTGCCAAGGCAGTGACCTCATTCAGTTCCTGAAGGAAGTGACCTATATCATTTTCTTGGTGATGGAACTCTCTGAACTTGGGATCCAGGATGCCAGGCACCCAGAGGCATTCCCAGTCACAGTCCCAGTGGCCACACATGTTTGGATTTACCAATTACAGAATCGGTCTTTCTTGGTAACTACTGATGTGAGGATGGCCAAATTCCAGGAGAGCTCTGAAGAGGGGTCTTTCCTGAGAAAGCAGGTAGTGTCTCACTACTGAACTGAAACCCACAGTGCCTCCAACTTCATCCATGAAAAATGGCTAGATAAATACAATAAAATTTTTTAAATTCCCTTAACCAGGTGGCACTGGAGAACCTTTGGATGTCTTTTTCCTGGTCATGAGTGTACAAGAGAATGCCATGATTGACGGTATTTCATGAAAATGGTGTAGAACAAAGATGCCAGTAAGTTGGACCCTGCTGAGTAGTGGGCCTTTTGCAGTGGTGGGCAGGTGTGTGATAATACAGCTGTGGTGTGGCCAGGAGGATTTTCCATTGCCTTCAAAATGGCTTGTGACTGATATGGTGCAGCCAGCAGACACTTCTTGTTATATGGAGAGGTTTCCGGGCAAAGTTCAGAGTCAGATTTCTATGGACAAAGGGGCAAGCTTTGTGAGATAGAAGCCTGGTTGTTGCATTCTCCTGCAGACCCTGACCCACCACAAGTGACAGAACTCCCTCTAATACTGGGTCCCAGTTGAACTCATTGTATTTCATGAAGCAAATACCAAACTCCCAGTGCAGTAGCAAGAAACACCACGAAAAGTGGAGGATTACCAAATGGCTTCACAGTTCACACGGGGAGACACTTAGCACCAAGTGGCCACAGTTTACCTACAAATAGAATATTCAGCACTGCTGCCTCATGTTCATTAGAATACAAGAAACCATGTCCTCCAGGTCACGTAGATGCAGACCCAGATTTTATGGTGTCACTAGAAAGGAAGCTAAATCTCCTTGCAGCAACATATATTTCAAGTGCCCAAACTCAGAGGAAGTTTCTCAAGAAGTCTTTAGGCCGGCAGAGCTCCATGTTTTTGGAGTGTTTACCTGTTAGACCAGGACGCTAGAAAAGACCACTGACTCAAATTAAAATCAAATAAAATTAAGCTTATTATTTCCACCGGCCATGCTGCCTCTCCCTCCCAAAACGAAGGGAACAAACAGCAACCCCAGCTTTCCTACAGCCCAGCTTTATAGCCCAGAAAGTTACACAAAAGGGGGGTTACAGATAACAGAACTCTGATAAACATCACACTAAAGGTAGTTTACAATTTTTTTGCTGTCCCTACATGAGAATTCATGAGGACCATTAGAGCCTCAGAGAGGGTTGTTGTCTTGCCAGAGAAGGCAAATATTTATGATGTGTCACTAAAGTTTCAGAGAGGGCTGCTATCTGGTCAGAGAGCCAGGCATGTGTGAGTTCAAGGCGCGGGCAGGCATTCCACGCAGGTTCAGAATTTGAAGTAATTAATGGTAAAGCCAAAATTATCTTTTCATGGCTTTGTGGCATGATGGCTCCCAATTTTAATAAAAGATCAGGTTGGGTCTACAATTCCCCCCTTTTCTCTGTGTCCCTTTCAAATCTTTGATAGATTATGGGAAGAGCACTGAGGAAATTTTAATCCCTCAGGTAAGAGTCTCCAAATTTTTAGAACTCACCCAAAACCGATCTCGCTGATTTTACCCTTCTTAATTACTTATATTGATAGTCTATTTATCTTTCTCTCCATTGTTGTAAGAAGAGTGGCATCACTAATTTTTTCTTCTTCTGCCCTGAGACAGGGTGACGTGAGTGGGCTCGGTGTGAGGGACATTAGTTGCCTATTAGAAGTCAGTTGAGAGACATGAGTTGCCTTTTAGAAGTCAGTTCGGTTTGAAGTCAGGTTGGGCAAGAACAGGTTGTAAAGTAATCTGTGAATGGGTTCTTCTATGAGTGAAACAAAAACCATGAGTACTGGATAAATGTTGCAGCAGCTAGAACATGTCACTGTATAGAAATTCCCTCACCAGTCTTTAATATCCCCAGTTATCAGGACTGTCAACTTAATATTTAACTTTAAGTGTTACAGTTGGCCCTCCCAATAAGACACAGTTTAATAATTTAATGTCATCTGATCTTGTAAAATCCTTTTACTAGTATGACCTCTGCGTCTAATAGAGAAACCTTTAATTCTGTTACTCAGGGCTGGATAATCGTACTAGCAAACACCAAGCCTACCTTTGTAGGTTAGGAATATCTGTAGGTCTTAAACTGAAAACTTCTGCCTGTGGCAGCTCTTCTTGATAGTCTCTTTTTATAAGTATTAGGCATTCCTGTGTGAGAATCCTTCTTTGTAGCCTCCAGTCTTACTTGTTTTGGGAGGATAAGATAAAGTGCATACCTTAAAATTTTATTATTATTATTATTATTATTATTATTATTATTATTATTTAATATGCCCAGGAGTGGCTGTATTTTGGTCTTAACTGTCTTTGCTAAGTGTTTAAGATGAAGCAGTCAAACTGACTTTTGTTTCTATCTATTGTTAACAGTCAGCTGAGCTTTTGTGGGAATCAATTCTGGGGAAATTTGAGAGGAGATTCTCAGTTCTGCTAGTGCCATTTGCGCTAGGTGGGTCCAGGTCTTGCTTGACCATTTGGCTTCCCTCAGAAGCATCAGGGATGTCTCCTTTCTCTGATGACTCTCCTCTTTGTAACAAATGCACTGATTGGCTTTCTGTTCTCCAGTGGTCTCATTAATCTCCCTGATCAGGAGGTTATGTGGCTCAGAGTTGCAAAGCTCTTTAGAGAAGTCCCCTGTTCCCTGGATTCAGACTGACTCAGAGGGCAAGAGCCAAATATTGGTTTTCTTGGCCCTTTTCATTTAACATTAATTTTAAATCCTAATCTTAAACATCCAGCAAATAAATTTTAACAGCCTTATATTAAGAGTACTGGGCTTTAATGTCTATAACTTTATAATTACCTTTTTATTAATTGGGATCTGTATTATTCTGTCTGTATTGTAGTTGATGACTTATTATCTTGAATAAACCCATGTTGTGTTCTTAAAGCAACGCATTTGTAAAACACTAACAGGGAATCTTTAGATCACTGATAAGAAAATTTCAAACTAAAATTAACAAAAGTAAAAATACTTAGTTCGTGTAATATCTTCCCTGAATTTTTTGGCTGAGTTATACATTATATCCCCTGTTTGAGATCCTAGGAATATTGACAATAAAAAAAAACTTTTTAACATAACTTTAAAGAAATATTATCTGACCTACATGTTTCATAGTCATTCTCACATGTAGTAAGATGGGACACACAGCCTTATCTCAGGTAAGGCAGGGCTCTTTATAAATCTTATGTATTTTAATTCTAAAGCTGATCTTTATTTTTAAATATCTTTTGACAAAGTTTACATAAATTATTTGAGGTCACATGAACATTAGCTAACACCATATGATATCACATTTAAAACATGAATTAAAGAAATGCTGAAAGTTTTTAACCTTTACAAAGATTAGGCTCTAATTAACTTAAAAATACATTTAAATTGTTCCCCAATGTAAAAAGTAACATAAAAATTTACATATCTTATTGATAACAGGTAAATAAATCCACAATATATTTTTTACCACACAACTTCAGAGCACCAGCTTGATATAATGCTCTTTTAAGGTTTCTACATTACAGACTTGCATACCTGTAAGATATGAAAACATTAATAGCATAACAATTACATTTATGTTTCTACATTAATCAAGTTTGGCTTTTAAAGAAATGGCAGTACAGTGCTCTAAAATAACAGTTCTTATTTAATCAGTTGTTTAATTTTTATGGTTGCTTGCTCTAGAAAACATAAATCTTAATAAACTCAATGTTATGGGTAAACTTATGTTTTAAGAAATTTTTGCCTCATTAACACATGACTGATTTTTACAATCTTATACAGAGTTTACTAAAAAAAATACAGATCTTAGTAAATCAATCAGATATCTAACTAAAGTACTCATGAATGAGTAATCCCATATCAAATTTACTTTACTTATTTATCAAAAAGTTAGAGAAACGTATTGAACAGTGTAAACCATTTTTATGTTGAAGGAAAGGTACTAGAGCCAAGGCATATTAGACATTTTGTAGATGTTAATATTTTGTTAGATGTTTGAACACCTAGAAAACTTTGTAAGCTTAAATTTAAAGACATTTGTTTTTATCTCTTTATCCAATTTAAATTGAAACATTTAAATCACGTGAATTAAAGATCTTTGGATCCACTTTTTAAAATTTGTTTTTATGAGCGCTTTTTTTTATGAGCGCTCCTTATATATGTTAATTTATGTATCATATATATGATATACGGACATATGTATATATAGACATAAAACACATAACAAAATTGTGCACACATAATAATAGTAAAGGCCTCGTAGCATTTCGCAGGTGAAATCTTTATTGCAATGTTTCAAGAAGTCCACAGTTGGTCAAAGATATAACTGATCAGAAAAACATTAACCTAGGTCTGTATGCTCAAAATCATGAGGTCAAAAAACATAAAGTATCTTAGAAAACAATAAGAGTCCTAGAAAAAATGACTTGCCAGTAATTAGAAAATACCATACAATTTACCTTTTTTTCCCTTAGATCTCAAATCAGTCTCCTACAAAGCTTGCAGGCTTCTTTCATTTGCATTTCAACATAAGTCATGGCTGAGGTCTGGAAGGAGCAGGAAAAAAACTGCTCTTCTGAACAGACATCTCAGGACTAAGGCATTTTAACCATAATATTCAGGTTCGGATGTTGAAAATTATGATACAAGTTTAAGATACAATTCACAAAATTTTATATCTTTACATCTTGTTTGGTCAACAGACACCATACTATGATTTACTATCCATGTCCAAATTAATGCACTGGTACACACAGTGACATTTTCCCAGGCTACCCAATTCAAAATTGGTGAAAAAAAAAGACTGTATGATTGGGAAGTTTCTTGCCAACTTGGAAGTAGAGTTCTTCAGTTATCCATTGTAAGTATTTAAGTTCTCTGGCATGAATTATCTGAAATCATAAACTAAACAATTACCTAAACCCGACTTTTAACTGCAAGATTGTGCAATGCTTCAAAAATCCATTCAGATACCAGATTGTTAAAATAAAACATCATCATTTCGACACACATTCAGCTAAGATCATTCCCAAAAAACAATTTATAATATCAACACATTATTGCACATGCCTTAAAGGGCCAGAAACAAAGACACAATACAGACCAAAAGGAGGTCCAGACTATGGCTGTCAGAGAGAACCCTTTAAACCAGAGCAGATAAGAGAAAAATCTCGTACACCAGTGGGACCATAGCTGTCCCCACAAGGGGACCAGATGTTTTCACAGAGGGGCAACCTGAAATGTAAAATAAAGTGTCTCCATGGTGATTTTACTGCATTTAGTGTCCCCTTTTTCTTTTTCTCTTTTTTTAACAAGACAGAGGTGGCATAATCCTTACAGTGCAGGGAAGGAAGGAGGTAATTCCCTGAATCAACAGGGCTTTGGCAGCTGCTGGGAGTCCCTCAGTTTCTCCTTTTACATACAGGATTAGCTCCTCTGATTCAGTTCCACACCAAGCATGCTCTATCTCCTAACATTTCAGTAGATAGGTCTCACAAAGTTCCGGGGTGGAGGGGGGGTACAAGATTTGTAACTTAAAGTTTGGTTCCTGACCTTGAAGCCAATTAATACCAATTTAATAATGAGGACTGGGTTTTGAGAAAAAGAAAAAAAGGAGGTTTATTGCTTGGCTAACAAAGGAGAAACACAGGGGACTCTGCCAAAGTTGTGACTCTCTTTATCTGGAGGGACAAGGGGTTTTAAAGGAGTTTCACTTGTTAACCTGGGAGATACTCTGCTCTTAGGTCCCCAGCAGGCATTTCGCTCTGCAATGGGTGTGCTCCAGGCAGCCAGCTAGGGGCTTCTATCATCCTGCTTCGCAAAGGGGGATAAAGTTCATTGCAGTTCCTTAAAACACAGTCCAAAGGGGTGTCAGGCTTACTCTCTTTATTTCTGATTTTCATGTCCAATATACTTAAGTTTTTACCACCAAAATCACACAACAAAACGAACAAAAACAAACAAACAAAAAAACAAAAAAATAGAACACAGAACACAAATAAACAGAAACCCGGTGGCTAAACACAGAAACAGGGGAACAGTGCAACATCTTGCTAAAGCTCCAGGGTAGGAGCGCGTGCGTGCTCATCGGCACCTCTCTACAGTTCCAGAGGAATTCCCTACAGAACAGAACAGAGGACAGAATGATTCTCGTTACTGTTCTGCACAGAAGTATATGTGAGCCTCCCCGTACCACATCTCTGTCATCAGAAGAGATCTCCCTTAACTGGATATCAGATGTTATAAAGGAGCCACTTACCTATGGAGACCTCCTCCATCAGGTGCTTGCTAAACGTTTTAGTGCAGAGGTTCACTGTAGTGCTCCCTGGACTAAAGGCTCTTTTCCAAATATAAAGAAGATGGACCAAATCAGGCCTTCGTGGAGAGCGGTTCCTTGGTGCCTATGGTTGATATACCATTCTAATTTGTGAAAGTGCCACAGAAAATAGGGTAAGCCTCCTTCTCATGGTACGCTTGAAAGCAACTGTTTGGATAAAGTGGTTGCCAAGGCAGAGACCTAATTCAGTTCCTGAAGGATGAGACCTCACCTCAATCCCTTGGTATTGGAACTCTCTGAAATTGGGATCCAGGAAGCCAGGCACACAGAGTCAGTCTCAGTCCCAGTCCCAGTGTCTCACTTGCTTCAATTTAGCAAGGACAGAGTCAGTCTTTCTTGGTACCTACTGATGTGAGGATGGCCAAATGCCAAAAGTTCTCTGAAGAGGGGCCTTTCCTGAAAAAGCAGGTAGTGGCTCACAGCTGGCTCCTGAACACTTCACAAAGTTGGACAAGGAGACCAGATCTGAGACAGGACACGCCATATTGGGGGAACATAGTATGGCCCAGCAGTCAGAGGATACTCTGGAGAGTGAGAGACCTACTTGGGGAAGGAGGTGCCTTTGTGGGTGTAGATGTGTGTTTGTGGTTTTGTCTCATGTTCTGAGAATAGGCAGGAAAGTCGGTTTGTTTGGTTTGGAGTGAACTGTTTCTAGTAAGTTGTTTCACAAGGCGAGTGTTTCTATGTCTGTGTATCCCACAGTGTCCGTGCTTGTAGATATTAGAAAAGAGAATGCATCAATGGATGTTTCCTGTCAAGTAGAAAGCTTCCCAGCATTCATCCTGCCCAATTTATGAATGCACTAGGTCTTGCCTTATCGATGGGCAACACCTGCTATTTTCCAAAGTTCCTGTTTTCTTTTTGAAATCTAGCCACTCTCCAGAATAGGTTCATGCATTTGCATCCAGGATATGTACCACCTCCAACCACTGTGACATGGACATGTACTGGATAGCTGAAGAGAATGGCAAGCATCTCAGAAAAGTCAGATATCAGTGTGACCCGGAAAGTCTAAGTAGAGAAACCCTGCAAAGGGCCTTTTGATAACCTATTTTTCTGTTGCCCTGAATGTCAGGAAGTTCTTTGCCTCAGGCCACGCTTTTGTGAAGCCTGAAGAAAACAGTTTTCAAATGGAAATGAATGGGCATCACCTGTGGCTCTTTGCTTAAGTGCGTTGTAAAGGGATGTGTCTGAATCAGCCTCTTGGCCCTGTGTGAGCCTGTGGCTTAGATTATCAGCACCTGATGGGTCTGAAGAAAGATCCCATGTGTGGATCCATAATCAAAATGGCCAAAAAATCAGTCATTGTTGATGAAGTCTCTCCATCAAGTGAGAAAAGGGATCCATTGGGTCAATTGAGTTCTTCAAAGCCCTGCAGATGCTGGCCCATAGGTTCTTGGGTTTTCTTATGAATCCAATTCAAATAAAGACTCTAAACCCCACAGACAGTAGGCCTCAAATTGAAGAACAGAGCTGTATTAATGGCAGGCATATTTGATCACTCCTGGTTCACAGGAAGGGTGTCCAGGCCACTCTGATTTTGGCAAATGAGGGGAAAGGGAGATTATTTGTCTTGTGCTGCACCTCTCATGGAATCCTCCTGCCAGAAGTTATGATGAGTGTCTATTTGGAAGAAGATGAGTGCCATTTGGGAGTGTTTTGGCTTCAATTGTGGGCATTTGTGTGGCGGTTGGTAGAGATAATTGGGTCCACCTTGTCTTGAATTTTGGTGTGATTCCCCTTAGAGACTGTGTTTTGGAACTGACCTCTGAGAAGGTACAAGGTCCTGTGTCATTGTATATCCATAATTTTAGGACATCTCTACGGAATGTAATTCAAAGCTAAGTATACCAATCAAGGACCAAATGAACTTCTGGGCTTCAAATCTTACCTTGATTTCTGTTTTTATACTTATATTGAAAGGTTAATAAAATAGGTACTTGTCATGTACTGTTTTTCTGTATGTTTAATAAAACACTGTTGAAATCTTGAGAACTGTTTGCTCTTCTTGTTCCCAGAATGTGCTGCCCCCATCTGCCAAACTGCAGAATGTACTCCATCAACCATTTGCACGCAAACCGCCCACTCGCCCTTAACCATCAATAAACTTCCCTCCCTGCCCTCTCCAAGGAAAATATATAAGCACTTCTTAAGCTGTTCTCAGGGCTCTCTGCTCTATTCAACTGATCTCTGAGCCCTTGCATGCCGGACTCCCAATAAACCCTTTAAGGTTGCATTAGACAGTCTCTTGGTGGTCTCTTTCATCGATGCTCACCCGACCTTTACTTCTGGTGGCCCCAGCGAGATCCGGCAGCTGCAGATGAAAGACCCCCAATGGGCTCCTCTGGGGGTAAATAAGGCCCCTCTTTCTGGTTTCAGGATTCAGGTTAGGGTTTGACAAAATGGCTATTGGTAAAGAGCGTGAGCTCTCTCCCACGGTGGCTGACATACATGTCACAGAGCCACAGGCCATGTTCCTGTGGGATGGACTCGGGAAATCGAGGAACCATAGTCTCCTCGACTCAGTGATATTTTCTTTCAGATTTGGAATTGACAGCCCATCAGGATTTGCCCGCTACTCAGTCCTGGTCTCAGTATTGGACGTCCATTGTCTGTCTTTATTGTCTTGTCTTGTCTGTGTCGTGTGTCTTTGCTTTCACTGTCTGTGTATATTTCATTATGGGACAGAGCACTTCAATGCCTCTGTCCCTGACCCTTAATCACTGGACCAAAGTCTGCTTAAGGGCTCAGATTCTTTCTTTTTCATTAAAACACCAGACCTGGCAGATTCTGTGTCTCAGAATAACCCACCTTTGTAGTCGGATGGCCCCTAGAAAGATGTTTCTACTTCGCACTAATTTGAAAAGTCTGAGATATTGTCTTTCAGCCGGGGCCACATAGCCATCCAGATCAATAGCCATATATCTTAACTTGTCAGGACCTCTGCAAATCTCCTCCTCCATGGGTGAAGCCTTTCCTTGTCCCTGCACCCACTCCTACTCCTTCCCCTACGATTCTATCTCTCAAACTCTCTGCTCCTCAACCTCCACCCTCTGTTCTCCCTGAGTCTCAAGACTCTACTCGTCCTTATCCTCTGCCCTTGTCCCCCAACCCCCAAAACCCTGTAAGTAATTCCCCTGCTGCTTACTCAGCCTCTCCACCATTCGAGGAAGCCAGGATGGCCCAGCACCCTCCAGATGAGTGTCCAATGGCACACACAGCCCCTCCTTCCCTAGAGGAAGCTGGCCCGGCTAAAAAAACTCAGACAACTCGCCAACGTTTTCACACCTGCCTACTTGGGATGACTGCCAACAACTCCTAGGGACTCTCTTCACGACAGAGGAATGAGAGGAAAAACCTCCTGGAAGCTAGAAAAAAATATCCTCGGACTTGATGGGCGACCAACACAACTTCCCAACATAATCAAAGCCGGCTTCCCCTTAAACCAACCCAACTGAGACCCCAACACCTTTGAAGATAGGGAGCATATGTCCAATTATTGCCAGGCTCTAATAGCGGGTATCCAAGGGGCCGCTAGGTGACCAACTAATTTGGCCATTGTAAGAGAAATTATTAAAAGGCCTGATGAATCTACCTCTATGTTTCTAGAGAGAATTATGGAGGCATATAAGAGATATACTCCTTTCGATCCTCAGGCAGCAGATCAAAAGGCATCTGTCATGATGGCCTTAATTGGGGAAGCTGCCATGGATATTAAAAAAAAAAGTTAAAAGAGAGATTTAGTCAGAGAAGCCAAAAAAATATACTATAAAAGAGAAACAGGGAAAAAGAAAGGGAGCAAAGGGATGATGAGAGAAGCAAAAGAAAGACTAAGGCATTGACTTAGATCCTGGTCACAACAAGAAAGAGGCCAGAAATTAAGACATAAGGTGACAGGAAGGGATACCTGGGCCCGTGCCAGAGGCCACCCCTGGCCTCAGATCAATGTGCCTACCGTAAAAAAAAGGACACTGGGCCAAAGAGTGCCCTATAAAGAGACAGACACGCCAGCCAGCCATTCTGACTCTGGAGGATGACTAAGAAAGTTGGGGCTCAGATTCCTTCCCCTAGCTCAGGGTAACTTTTGAAGAGTAGGGGACCCCAGTAAACTTTGAAATGAATACAGGAGCAGTATACTCAGCCCTTAGGGCCCCATTGGGCCGTCTATCAAATAAAAGGTCTGTAGTTCAAAGGGCTAATGGCAGTAAATATCGGGCTTAGACTACTAAGAGGACCATGGACCTGGGGAAAGGAAAAATCCATCACTCCTTCCTAGTAATCCCAGAATGCCCGCACCCATTGATGGGCAGAGATCTGCTCACCAAGCTCTGGGCCAAAATAACTTTTAACCCTGAAAGCCCCCAAATGAAATTTCTAAATCCTTCAGTAAAAACTCCTATAGTCACGGCTGTAACTATATTAGTAGAAGATAAACATCCACTCTTCACACCCCCCAAGACTGATCAAACAGGCAAGCTACCGCAGAAATGGATAACAGATTACCCAGATGCCTGGGCAAAAACTGCTGTGTTAGGCCTGGCCGTGAAACAACCTCCAATAACAGTGGAGTTAAAAACCTCAGCCTCCCCAATCAATGTCAAATAATATCTTCTAAGCATAAAAAGCTAAAGATGGGATAAGGCTCTATATTCAGAAATATCTGGCCTTAGGGGTCCTAAGGCCCTGTCAATTGGCCTGGAACACTCCCCTGTTATTAGAAGAAAAAGCCAGGAACCGGGGACTATCAACCTGTTAAAGACCAAAGAGAGATCAACAACAGAGTGCAGGACATTCACCCCACAGTACCTAATCTGTTCAAACTGCTTAGCACTCTGAACCCTGAGCAGAAATGGTATACTGTTCTGGACTTAAAACAAGCTTTCTTTTGCTTGCCTCTGCATAAAGATAGTCAGTTGCTGTTTGCTTTTGGGTGGGTAGACCCAGAAACCGGAAAGTATAGTCAACTAACTTGGACTAGACTCCCAGAGGGGTTCAATAACTCCCCCACTCTCTTTGATGAAGCCCTCCACAGAGATCTCAACAATTTCAGAACTACACACCCCGAAGTCACCCAGCTTCAATACGTGGATCACCTGCTACTGGCATCCAACACCAAGGAAAACTGAACTGGGACCCAAGCACTATTATCGGAGCTTGCTCAACTCGGGTATAGAGCTTCTGCCAAAATTGCCCAATTTGCCAGCAAGAAGTAACCTTACATGACTATTACCTCAGGGGCGGTAAACGATGGCTCACTGAGCCCAGAAAACAAACCGTTGAGCAGATACCAACCCCATCTTACAGCAGACAACTAAGAGAGTTTCTTGGGATTGCTGGGTTTTGCAGGTTATGGATAAATGGGTTCGCGTCCTTAGCTGCTCCGTTATACCCGCTGTTAAAGGGAGATGCCCAATTCCAATGGACCCCTGAGTAACAGGAAGTTTTAGATAACATCTAAGGACACTGACACTGAACGCCTCAACTTTACTGAGCTCAGCCTGCAATTACAGAAAGCCCTAGACTAAGTTAAAAATGTACGTCAACTCACTCACCTTGGTTCAAAGAAACTGCAGGCACTCCTGTAGGACTAAGAACAGAGTTTTCCACTAACCAACACACAGCGAAAGAAAAAAACTGAACCGGTAACAAAAGCCTGTTGGGTCAGTCAATTGTTTAATGCTTACCCTTCCAAGTTTCTTAGAGGAAAGCACCTATGAGGAACCAGACCAGGACAATTCTGGGAAGTGGACATTACTGAAATTAAGCCAGCAAGGTATGGACTTAAATATCTCCTAGTCTTTGTAGATACATTTTCAGGATGGATTGAAGCCTTACACACACACACACACACACACACACAGGAAAAAAAAAAAAAAAAAAACAATGGCCCAAATGGTTCTCAAGAAGATCCTGGAAGAAATTTTTCCAAGATATGGTCTGTTTAAGGTAATAGGGTCTGATAATGGACTTGTGTTTATGGCCCAGGTAAGTCACGTGTGGATTAATTGTAAGTTACTTTATGCTTATATACCCCAGAGCTCAGGAGAGGTAGAAAAAATAAATAGAACCATTAAAGAGACCTTAACAAAATTAAGCTTAGAGACCGGCATAAAAGATTGGACTATGCTCCTGCCTTATGCACTGTTTCATGCGAGAAATACTCCCTCAGTTTCTTTGTGTAACCTCACCCCCTATGAAATTCTCTATGATGCCCATCATCCAGTAAGGGACCTAATCCCCAACTCTAAGGCCTAACAATCCCTTCCACACCCCTTGCTTGACAGACTTAAAGCCATTGAAAGAACTCAGTGATAACTGTGGAAACAGCTGGCCACTGCCTACCAACCTGGGGACGAGGGGATTCCACATCAATATCAAGTAAGAGACTTCGTCTACATAAGACAACATCAGGTGTCTTTCCTAGAACCCCGCTGGAAAGGAACATACTAGGTGCTACTTATAACACCTACAGCGGTAAAAGTAGACAGAATCACTTTTTGGATCTATGCCTCTCATCTAAAGCCTTCGCTGTGTCCTGACTCTGGTTGGAAACTGGAAAAGACTGGTAACCATTTCAAATTTCGTATTCGCTATGTGGACAAGACTGTAGACTCTCAACTTGGCCACCAGTACTCCTAACCCTCATCAGCCTGTTCAGCAGTGAAGGCTGATCTCAAATCCTACTAGACAAGAAGAATGGTATATCTCGCATACAGCCCCCTTAGGGACCTGGTGGCTATCTCTCCACCCAGACATTTTTCAGCTTGGTATACGTCTTTCCTATTGAGATAACCCTGATGAAGAGGATCCCACTAAAGTTTCATTAAATCCCTTCCGTTCCATAGATAATTGAAACAAACATTATGGATGCACAGAAACGCGAGCCAGATTCAGGTTGGCTAGCCTAGATTACGATGTATGCCCGGCGGACTATCAAAGCCACGAGCAGCCATGGCTGTGTTGGGGAAAAGCCAACTTCTTGTGTAACTCATGGGGATGTGAGCATACCGGGGCTGCCTGGTGGAACCCAAACTCCTCATCACATTCAGTACACAGCATTGGCCATATTACCAATTAGACAACCAAAAGCTATGGCCCCCAGAGGGTTCTCTAGATCCTCAAATTCTGCGTGACATTTTTAACTTCGGCAAGTGCTCAAAAGGGGAAAATTCCCCTATGCAGAATTCTTTTCCCTCCTTCACTCACATCCTGTACTATGCTTCTCCAATAGTTCCTCACCCTCAGTCTTCTGCTCTAGAGTCTCTGCTGTCACTCCCACCTCAGCAACGTGATTTCTCACCTCCAATTACTAGATCAAAAACCCAAACCTCTGCCAATTCTCAGACCATTGCCCCCTTGCTGAGGTAGCAGGTACCGAGGTACCCCTCCACTCACTCACTCCTCTCTTTTTCTGTCTGTGCCTGCACTAGGTCCCACCAAGTCCTCTAAGAAGCTAAACCAAAGCTCAAACCAGCTGAGAAGAGCCCTCAGACCCCTATCCAAGATGTAATAAAAATGGCCTTTAAAGTTGCTTTGGCATCACTGAAAACAGGTTTCTAAAAATTTAAAGTCCCTCAGGGGTTTTTGGAATACTCACTCCCATCTTCACCTCTGCTCTACCTGTTCTACTGCTCAAGTTTTCTTCTAGGAAAATCCCAAACCCCTTTTCCATTATTCTTTTACATCTCATCTTCCTCATTCTCAGATCCACGGAGCTGCTCTCAGCCTCGCCTTCCCAGTCTTCCCCCTCTGTACCAGGTCCATAGATATGTCTTAAATAACCTTCTCCAGAAGTCTTCACCGAGGCTTACATTAGGTCTTTCAGCAAAAGAGTCCCTCTGAAAGAGTTCAATGTAGATAAACTTCCACTTTTCGTGTTGCCCTGTTCTACTTGGCCACTGGCTGGAAAAATCACCACCCCTAAGCTTGACACTGCCTTACTAGGTTTTCACAAAATATGTGAACAAAGCCTCTGGCCTTGAGCTGGGGCTTCACAGAGATGACTACATTTCTAAGATAAAAAAGTTACCAACTGGGCTTCATGGTGACAGCTGGCAGGGAGAAAAAAAAGAGACAAAAAACCTCTCCCTTTCCAAGGTGTCCTTGAAAAGTTAACTTGCCCAGAACAGAGGAACAAAAACAGAAACAAAAACTGATTTTTGTGAATTTCTACAGACTGTGAACTTCTGATCCACTTCCCTTACATGTTGGGTACAAATTCTAAAACTACCAAAACTTGGGGTTCAGGGGATTAATTGATTACAACAGAAGCAATGCCCTCTAAATCCGGATGCAACCAAATAAGGCTGTTTTCCTGTGTTTGGTGCTATATTAGGTCCCTTTCCTTGTCCATCCCTACAACAGTATAATTCTATACACTTTAACATTATTTATGTTTTCATAAAATGGTCAATATATGTGATTAATTATGTAATGATGCAGATGTTTTCCAGAGTTCTCTATCATGACGTAGGTTCATTTAAAGATCAAATAGGGGGGCATACAACCCGGTTCCAGCGGGAACCTGTATCCCTCACTTTAGCCATCCTATTAGAAATAATAGTTGCTTAAGGGGTGGGCTAGTCCATGAGACACAACAAAGACACAATTAGAAGCAGAAATAGGCCAAACCTTAAAGACATTAAAAACCGACATCACAGCTTTACAGGAATTTTAACCTCTCTCTTTCTGAAGTTGTTTTACAAAGCAGGCGAGTGTTGGACCTCCTCTTCATGAGAGAAAGGTGCCTTTTTGCTTGCATTGAGGGAAGAATGTTGTTTTTGTGCCGACAATACTGGAGTTGTAAAAGAATCTATGAATAAATTAAGAAAACGACTTGAAGAGCGTCAAAGAGAGACAGAGGCCCCAAAAGGGAGGTTTGAGTCTTGGTTCACATAGTGACCTGATTAACTGCGCTTTTATCTGCCATGGCCGGTCCATTAAAATTCCTCATATTATTGCTAACTGTAGGACCCTGTTTGCTCAACCGTGTAGTTTTCTTTCTAAACCAAATCGAACCTGTTATTAATCCTAACCATACACTGTTCTCTCAATCTAATTTTACAGAAGAGCAGGGACAGAATTGGTATTAAAATACAGAATTATAGAGGATCTTCCACCTGCTGAAAACCTCAAAGGTCCACGCAGAAATGATCCCTGGAGAAGATGTAGGCAAGTACGAAGGACCTGAGAGAGCAAAAGTCTTCCATGGCAAACAACCTGCTCAGGATGAAGGGATGTGTCTGAATCAGCCACTCTCTTCTTAATGTAGAGAAGATGGACCAAAGCAGGCATGTGTTGAGAGCTGCTCCTGCATGCCTATGGTTGACATACCTCTCTGACCTGTGAAAGTGTCACAGGAAATAGGAGCAGCCTCCCTCTCATGGGAACCTTGGAAGCAACTGTTAGGACAAAGTTGTTGCCAAGGCAGTGACCTCATTCAGTTCCAAATTTAAGTGACTTCACCTAACTTCCTTGGTGATGGAACTCTCTGAACTTGGAATCCAGGAAGCCAGGCACCCAGAGCCAGTCCCAGTCCCAGTCCCAGTGGTCAAACTTATTTTGATTTACCAAGGACAGACTCAGTCTTTCTTGAGACCTACTGATGTAAGGATGGCCAAATGCAAGGAAAGCTATGAAGAGGGGCCTTTCCTGAGAAAGCACGCAGTGGCTCACCGCTGGCTCCTGACAACTTCACAGAGTTGGCCAAAAGACCAGATTTGAGACAGAACAGGCTATTTCCAGGGAACATAATAAGGCCCACCAGACAGAGGACACTAGGCATAGTAACAGACCTACTTGGGGGAAGGAGGTGCCTTTGTGGTGTGGTTGTGGGTTTGTGGTTTTGTCTCATGTTCTGAGAATAGGTATGAAAGGCGGTTTGTTTTGTTTGGAGTGAACTGTTTCTAGTAAGTCGTTTGACAAGGCGAGAATTTCTATGTCAGTGTATCCCACTGTGTCCGTGGTTGTAGACATTAGAAAACAGAATGCATCAATTAATATGTCCTGTCTAGTAGAAAGCTTCACAGCATTCATCCTGCCCTATTTATGAATGGACTGCAGCTTGCCTTATTGATGTGCAACACCTGCTATCTTCCTTAGTTTCTGTTTTATTCCTGAATTCTGGCCACTCTCCAGAATAGGTTCATGATTTTTTGTTTAAGATATGTACAACCTCGAAGCTCTGTGACATGACCATGTCCTGTATAGCTGAAGGGAATGGTGAGCATCTCAGAAAACTCAGATATCAGTGTGACCAGGAAAGTCTTAGTGGAGAAACCCTGCTTGGGGCCTTTTGTTTACCTACTCTTCCGTTGCCCTGAATGTCAGGAAGGTCTTTTCCTCAGTCCACCACTTTGTGAAGCCTGAAGAAAACAGTTTTCAAATGGAAATGAATGGGCATTACCTGTGGCTCTTTGCTTAATTGCTTTGGAAAGGATGTGTCTGAATCAGCTTATTTACCCTGTGTGAGGCTGTGGCTTAGATTCTCAGGTCCTGATGGATCTAAAGAAAGATCCCATGTGTACATCCAAAACCAAAATGGCCAAAAGAGCAGTCCTTGTGGATGAAGTCTCTCGCCTTCCTCTGTAACTTTCCTGACCTTCATCAAGTCAGATTAGGGATCCTTTGCGTCAAATGAGTTCTTCAAAGCCTTGCAGAGTCTAGCCCATAGTTGCTTGCGTTTTCTCAAGACTCCAATTCACATAAAGAATCCAAACCCCACAGTCATTTGGCCTCAAATTGAAGAAGCAGAGCAGTATTAACGGGAGGCCTATTTAATCTCTTCTGGTTCACAAGAAGGGTGTCCAGGCCACCCTGAATTTAGGCAAATTAGGTGCAAAAGAGCTTATTTTGGACACGGTCTTGGGCTATGCCCCTCATGGAAAACTCCAGCCATAGTGGAGTTTATTGTGAGTGTCTATATGGAAGAAGATGGGTGCCACGTTGGAGTGTTTTGGTTTAAATTGTGGTCATTTGGGTGGCGGTTGGAAGAGATGACTTGGTCCACATGTTCTTGAACTCTGGTGTGATTCCCTTAGAGTCTGAGTTCTTCAACTGACCTCAGAGAAGTATTGCCATGAATAGTGTTGAGATTTTTGGAAGCCAGGCATGAGCATTGCCCTTGGAAACTGAGTTCTAGGCCCAGGGTGGCTTTCCACAGAGCACTGAGCCTCTCAGCCAGGATACCACAAATTTTATTCTGAAAGACTTGGCACCCATATTTGAGAGTCAAAACTCATATGGACCTCACATTGTAGACCTAAATGGGCATAGCATCATATGATCTTTTGGCCACTCTTTGGGAAGCCTTACCTGTGAGTGTTCTCCAGAGATTTCATTGAAATGAGCTTCCTAACCATTTAATGGTTCCTGAAAAAATTGAAACTCACAGTGCCTCCAACTTCACCCTTAAAAAATGGCTAGATAAATACCATGAAATTTTTGAATTTCCCATCACCAGGTGGCACTGGAAAACCTTTTGATGTCCTGTTGCTGATCATGAATATACCAGACAGTGCCTTGATTGACTGGGTTTCATGTAAATGGTGTAGAACAGAGATGCCAGTAAGTTGGACTTTGTTGAGTAGTAGGTTAGAGCAGTGGTGGGCAGGTATGTGATAAAACATCTGTGGTGGGGCCATGTGGATCTTCCATTGGCTTCCAAATGGCTTGTGACTGACATGGTGCAGCCAGAAGAACCTTCCATGTAAAGGCAAGTTGTTATATGGAGAGGTTTCAGGACATTGTTCAGAATCAGGTTGCTATGGTCAAGGGGGCAAGATATGTGAGATAGGATCCTGGTTCTTGTATCCTCCTGCAAAACCTGACCCACCATACATGACAGCACTTCCTCTTGCATTGTGACCCAGTTGAACTCCTTGTATTTTGTGAAGCAAATACCAAACTCTAAGTGCAGCAGGAAGAAACACCACGAAAATGGAAGATGACCATATGCCTTCACAGTGCACACCGGCACACATTTAGCCCCCAGTGGCCACAGTTTATCTAAAAAGAGAATTCAGCACTGCTGCCTCATGTACATTGGGAAATAAGAAACCATGTCCTCCAGGTCTCATAGATGCAGACCAAGCTTTTATGGTCTCCCTAGAAAGGAAGCTAAAGCTCTTGACAACAACATATTTTTCAAGTGCCCAACCTCACAGGCAGTTTCTCAAGAAGTCTCTAGGCCAGCAGACCTCCATTTTTGTGGAGTTTTTACCCTGTCCCATACTTTTGGAAACTACTCTACCACTTCCAAGGTTGTGAGCTCCTGAGCATATTGCATTCCACAAATTGATTCACAGATTTTCTAAATCTTCTCCTCAAATTGTGTCTTACTTGGGGTGAAGGGATTGTCAAGGCATTGTTCTGGTTGAGAGTGGGAATAATTTTGTGTAGCACATATTTACATACACATTGGATTCATCGTTCAATTTTCCATTCGAAATACTGAATCCTTGACACTAACCCATACCCTACTAGACTCTGACTATTAATTCTAATATGATGGAGAAAAATAACCGAAACAGAATAGAAATACTAGCACTTCATAAGAGGCATGGTGTATAGTTGGTCTTGCCTTTTGCATGATATAGGGTAGGAGTTATAAATCTTGTCAATTTTTTGTTGAAATAGTTCTGCATGTGTTTTTAAAGTTAACACATCTGTGAATTCCTGTCTCCATTTTTCTGTAGCCTATTCAGCACATGTATTTTTATACGCACATATAGAATCCTACCTGGTATCACACGTATATTCTTGAGAGGTGGCTAACTTGGCAGATACAAAGTGTGAGAAGAGATCACTCCTCATTAATACTTTTGGAACTGAAAATTCAGACTATGAGTGAGCTTCTTAGTTCAAGAACATTATACATAAATCCATGTTCAGTAAAATTAATATTTTTGGATCTGTGGATGATATATATTTCACAATGAATTTTAATTGGCATATATATTGCTACTTTTTAATGTCTTTGTGTGTGTTTTGTGTGTGTGTGTGTGTGTGTGTGTGTGTGTGTGTGTATATATATATATATATATATATATATATATATATATATATATTCTCTAGATTTTTCAAAATATAAAATATATGTGTCCTATTATACACTCCCTAAATTCATTCTTGTTCATGTATGTGGTTTTATATTAAACTTTTCATAAGATTATTTTAAAAATATTCATCCACCTGAAATACATATTTGTTTTCTAGTACTAAAAAGTTACTTCAGTGAATGGTGCAAACAAATCCTTGTATTTTTACAGTAGCTGACCCACTTTAACATCAATGCAAGTAGATTCCTATGGGACATGATGTGTATTTTGACGTTCATTTTTATTAAACACTGGTACATTACTATTTCTGCAGTTTTTGTACATCATAGAATATAAATTTCATCCACAAGTTCACAAATTTAAAGAAATTTGTAACACATTCAATCACTTCCTGCTTCAGAACATATGTATTCCTCCTTGTTTTTGACTGGTCATTTCATGAGACTTCTTTCCAAACACATTATTTTCGATTTCCATAATCAATTTTGAAGAAAAATTCACACACTCTTTATGATAAACCACAACCGTAATATTACCATTAGATGTATTACTGGTTGGAATGAATGTATATATATCAATATATGATTCCTGTGTATTTTCAGATATCAATTCAATCCATTATTTAAAGTTGGAACAAGTTATATTATTTATTCGCAGTATGGTCTATTCATGCATTATCTCTATATTCATACATACATGGTACACCTATATGTACCTCCAATACTAATTTATACCCCTTCAAAATATTGCTCCAAGAAATGGTGCAAGAAAGACTCATGTCACCTGATCTACATATACGTTTTATCACAGTAATATTCTGGCCACAAAATGCAAAGTCACACTTACGATTGTACCAAAGCCTAAATGGAATGTGAGTATGGGTTATGAAAATCACCCATGTCCACGTTGCCTAATGCTCTCAAATGTCAATCCTATTGGTGACTACATATTTGTTACTTCCTAAGATTATATATTCAATCTCAAGCCTGTTGAAAGTGTCTATTGCTATTACTCACTTTATACTTTGCCTGATTTCCTAATGTCGCTATTGATATCTGCTTTCCTACATACTTTCCCCATTTCATCATTGTGACTGACTCTTCACATGTGCTGACATTTACATTTTCTGTCTACCTGAAAACCTATTGCTAAAGAACTATTTGTCCAAATGCTATACTCACACTTTTTTCTAATCCTACCAACTATCTTCCTAATCCTACTGACTCTCCCTCTTTGAATGGTTGTTCTCCTCAACATTCAATCATCCAAGGTATCAGGTCCTATGCCATTGTGTATAGATTTATCTGAGACATCTGTGCAGAACATCATTAAATGCTAAGTATCCCAATCAAGGACCTAATGCCCTTCTGGGCTTCAAATGTTACCGAGATTTCTGTTTTCATTCATATATTTCACCTATATAATCTTATATATATCGCAGGTTTCCAATATCATTATTCATCCAGCAGAATGATCCTAACCCAAATCAAACATGTTATTAACCGTAACCATACACTGTTCCCTCAATCTAACTTTACAGAATAGCAGGGACAGAGTTGGTCTTACAATACAGGAATGTAGGAGATCTTCAACCTGCAGAGAACCTCAAAGGTCCATGCAGAAATGATCCCTAAAGAAGATGTAGGCAGCTATGAAGGACCTGAGAGTGCGAAAGTCATCTTTCATGACAAAAAAAAAAAAAAAAAAAAAAAAAAAACAGGTCAGGATGAAGGGATGTGTCTGAAGCAGTCTCTCTCTTCTTAATGTAGAGAAGATAGACCAAACCAGGCTTGTGTGGAGAGCTGTTCCCGGGTGCCTGTGGTTGATATTCCATTCTAGCTTGTGAAACTGTCATAGGAAGTAGGGGCAGGATCCATCTCAGGGACCCTTGGAAGCAACTGTTAAGACAAAGTGGTTGCCAAGGCAGTGACCTCATTCAGTTCTAGACGAAGTGACCTATGTCACTTTCTTGTTGATGGAACACTCTGAACTTGGGATCCAGGAAGCCAGGCACCCTGAGGCAGTCCCAGTCAAAGTCCCAGTGGTCTCAAATGTTTGGATTTAAGAAGGACAGAGTCAGTCTTTCTTGGCAACTAAATTGAAGATGGACAAATGCCAGGAAAGCTCTGAAGAGGGGCTTTACCTGAGAAAACAGGCAGTGGCTCACCGCTGGCTCCTGATAACATCACAGTTTTGGCCAAGGAGACCAGATCTGACATAGCACAGCCCGTTTCGGGGGAACATAGTATGGCCCACCAGTCAGAGGACGCTCTGGATAGTCACAGACCTATTTGGGGAAAGAAGGTGCCTTTGTGTGTGTGTGTGTGTGTGTGTGTGTTTTTGATTTTGTCTCATGTTTTGAGAATATGTAGGAAAGTCGGTTTGTTTGGTTTGGAGTGGACTGTTTCTAGTAAGTCCTTTGAGAAGGCGAGTGTTTCTATGTCTGGATATCCCACTGTGTCCGTGGTTGTAGACAATAGAAAAGAGAATGCATCAATAGATGTGTCCTGTCTAGTAGAAATCTTCGCAGAATTCATCCTGTCCAATTTATGAATGGACTGCAGGTTACCTTATGGATGGGCAACACCTACTACCTTCCTACATTCGTGATTTCTTCCTGAATTCTGGCCACTCTCCCATAGGCTCATGGTTTTGTGTTCAAGATATGTATCTCCTCCACAATCTGGGACATGGCCATGTACTGGATAGCTGAAGAGAATGGTGAATATCTCAGAAAACTCAGATATCAGTGTGACCAGGAAAGTCTCAGTGGAGAAAATCTTCTTTGGGATTTTGCTTACCTATTGTTCTGTTGCCCTGAATGTAAGGAAGGTCTTTGCCTAAGGCCCCCCATTTCCAATGCCTGAAAAAAACAGTTTTCAAATGGAAATAAATGGGCATCACCTGTGGCTCCTGGCTTAATTGCTTTGCAAGGGATATGTCTGAATCAGCCTCTCAGTGCAGTTTGAGATTATCGCTTAGATTCTCAGCACCTGATGGATCTAAAGAAAGATCCCATGTGTGCATCCAAATCCAAAATGGCCAAAAGAGAAGTCATTGTGATGAAGTCTCTTGCCTTCCTCTGTAAGGTTCCTGATCTCCATCAAGTGATAACAGGGATCTTTGGGTCAACTGAGTTCTTCAAGCCCTGCAGAGGCTAGCCCATAGATGCTTGGGTTTTCTTATGACTGCAAATCACATAAAGAAACTATACCCGACAGTCAGTATGCCTCAAATTGGAAAAGCGGAACAGTATTAATGGCATGCCTCTTTGATCAGTCCTGGTTCACAGGAACGTTGTGCAGGAAACACTGACTTTAGACAAATGAAGGGCAAGGGAGCTTATTTTGACATTGTCTTGGGCTGTGTGCCTCATAAAAACTTCCAGCCAAGGTTATGATGAGTGACTATATGGAAGAAAATGAGGGACATGTGGGAGTGTTTTGGTTTTAATTCTGGTCATTGGTGTGGCGGTTGGAAGAGATGACTGGGTCAACTGGTCTTGAACTCTGGTGTGTTTCCACGTAGAGACTGAGTTTTGAAACTGATCTCAGAGAAGTATTGCCATGAATTGTGTTGGGATTTTTGGAGGCCACGCATGAGAGTCGCCCTTGGAACCTGAGATCTAGGACCAGGGTGGCTTTCCACAAAGAACTGGGAATCTCAGCCTGGATATCACATGATTTTATTCTGAAAGACTTGGCAGCCATAGTTGAGAGTCAAAAGACATAGGACCTCACATTGTAGACCTCAATGGTCCTGGCTTCAAGTGACCTTTGTCCACTCTTTGGAAAGCCTTGCCTGTGAGAGTTCTCTAGAATTTTCTTTGAAATGAACTTTCTCAACATTTAATGGTTCCTGAATAATTGAAATCCACAGTGCATCCAACGTCATCCTTGAAAAATGGCTAGATAAATAACACGAAATTTTTGAAATTTCCATGACCAGGTGGAACTGCAGAAACTTTCGATGTCCTGTTGCTTACCATGAGTGTACCAGACAGTGCCTTGATTGACAGGGTTTTATGAAATTTGTTTAGAACAGAGAAGCCAGTATTTTGGAGCCTGCTGAGTAGTGGGCCTAGAGCAGTGGTGGAGAGGTGTGTGATAAAACATCATGGTGGGGCCATTTGTATCTGCCATTGGCTTCCAAATGGCTTGTAACTGACAGAGTGCAGACATCAGACCCTTATATGTAAAAGCATCTTGTTATATGGCGTAGTTTCAGGGCAATGTTCAGAATCAGGTTGCTATGGACAAGCGGGCAATCTTTGAGAGATAGAAGCCTGGTTGGTGAATTTTCTTGCAGACCCTAACCCACCACACGTGACAGAACTACCTCAAGCACTGTTTCCCAGTTGAACTCCTTGTATTTCGTGAAGCATGAACCAAACTCCAAGTGCAGCAGCAAGAAACACCACGAAAAGTGGAGGATGACCAAATGGTTTCACAGTCCACACGGGGAGACAATAAGCCCCCAGTGCCCACAGTTTACCTACAAAGAGAGAATTCAGCACTGCTGCCTCGTGTTCATTGGAAAATAAGAAATGTTGTCCTCCAGGTATCATAGATGCAGACACAGCTTTGAGGGTCTCACTACAAAGGAAGCTTAACTCCTGACAACAACCTATATTTCAGTGCCCAATTTCACTGGCAGTTTCTCAAGAAGTTTTAGGCAAGCAGAGCTTCATGTTTGTGGAGTGTGTACCCTGTCCTTACTTTTGGAAACTCCTATTCCACCTCCAAGATTGTGCACTCCTGAGCATTTTCTATTCCAGAAATGTAATCACAGATTTTGTAACTCTTCTACTCTAATTGTGTCTCCCTTGGGGCGAAAATAATGACAAGGCATTGTTCTGGATGAGAGTCAGAAGATTAATTTTTCTATTTTCCACTTGAAATTCTGAATCCCTGACACTAACCCATATTCTACTAGACTCTGACTACTAATCCAAATATGATGGAAGAAAATAACCCAAACAGTACATAAATACTTGCAGTTCAGAGTTGGACTTGCCTTTTGCATGATAAAGGGTAGGTGTTATAAATCTATTCAATATTTAATTGAAATAGTTCTCCATGTGTTTTTAAAGTTAACAAATATGTGAATTACTGTCTCCCATTCTCTGGAGCTTATTCAGCACATGTATTTTTATATTCACCAATAGAATCCTACAAGGTATCACACGTACATCCTTGTGAGGTATATGACTTAGCAGATACAAAGTGTGAGAAGTGATCACTCCTCCTAAACGCTGTTGGAACTGAAAATTCAACCTATGGGTGAGCTTCCCAGTGGAACAACATTATACATAAACCCATGTTCACTAAAATGAATGTTTTTGCATCTTTATGATATATATTTCATGATGAATTTCGATTGGCATATATATTGCTACTTTTTAATGTCTGTGTTTGTGTGTGTGTGTGTGTGTGTGTGTGTATATGTATATATATATATATATATATACTCTCCATATTTTTAAAAATATGAAATATATGTGTCTTATATACACTCCCTAAATTCATTCATGTACATGTATGTGGATTAATAATCAACTTTTCACAAGATTATTCTTAGAAATATTCATCCACCCGAAATACATATTTGTTTCCTAGTACTGAAAACTAACTTCAGTAAAAGGTGCATACAAATCCTAATATGTCTACTTTAACTAACCCAGTTTAACATCAATGCATGTAGGTTCCTATGGGACATGATGTGTATTTTGACATTAATTTTTATTCCACACTGGTACATTACTATTTCTTCAGTTTATGCAAATCTCAGTATATATATTTTATTCACTAGTTAGCAAATTTATAGGCATTTGTTTCACTTTCAATCACTTCCTGCTCCAGAACACATGTATTCCTCTATGTTTCTTGACTGGTCTATTCATGAGACTTTTTTCCAAATATATTATTTTCGATTTCCATAATCAATTTTGAACCAAAACTCACACACCCTTCATGATAAACCATAATCCTAAGATTATCATTAGATATATAACTGGTTGGAATGAATGATTGCATATCAATATAAAATTTCTTATAAATTTTCAGATATTTATTCAATCCATTATTTAACGTGGATCCAGTTATATTATTTATTCACAGTATGATCTATTCATGCATTATGTCTATATTCATTGAAACAGGGTACACCTATTTGTACCCCCATACTAATTTGTAAGACTTCAAAATATTGCTCGCAGAATTGGTGGAAGAAATACTCTTTTCACCTGATCTACATACACATTTTATTACAGAAATATTCTGGACACAAAAAGCAAAGGTCACACTTACAATTGTACCAAAGCGTAAATGGAAAGTGAGCATGGATTACTAAAAACATCCATGTCCAGGTTGCCTAATGCTCTCAAATATCAATTCTATTTTTGACTACATATTTGTTTCTTCTTAAGATTATATATTCAACTTCAAACCTTTTGAAAATGTCTAACCCTATCACACAATTTATACTTTGCTTGATTTCCTAATGTCTCTACTGATATCTGCTTTCCTATATTTTTCCCCAGTTCATCATTGTGACTGACTCTTCACATGTGCTTACATTTACATACACTCTCTACCCGAAATCTTATTGCGAAAGAACTTTTGGTCCAAATCCTATACTCACTCTTCTTTCTAAACCTACCAACTACCTTGCTAATCCTACCGACTATCAGTTTTTGACTGGATGTTCTATTCAACATTCAATATCCAAGGTACAAGGTACGATGCCAGTGTATATTGATTTATCTGAGACATCTGTGCTGCACATTACTCAAAGCTAAGTATCCCACTCAAGTCCCCAATGCCCTTCTGGGCTTCAAATCTTACCTAGATTTCTGCTTTCATACTTATGTTTCACATATATACTCTTGTAAATATCGCATTTTGCCAATACCATTATTCATCCCGCAGAATGATTTGTAACCCAAATTGAACATGTTATTAACCCTAACCATACACTGTTCCCTCAGTATAACTTACTTAAGAGCAGGGACAGTGTGGGTCTTACAATATAGGAATGTAGATGATCTTCCACCTGCTGAGAACATCAAAGATACATGGAGAAATGATCCTTGCAGAAGATATAGGCAGCTATGTAGGACCTGAGAGAGCAATAGTCATCTTCCATGGCAAACAACCTGGTCAGGATTAATTGATAGTCTGAATCAGCCTCTCTCTTCTTAATGAAGAGAAGATGGACTGAACCAGGCCTCTGTGGAGAGCTTTTCCCTGTTGCCTATGTTTGATATACCATTCTAACTTCTGAATGTGTCACAGGATGTTGGGGCAGCCTCCATCTCATGGGAACCCTGGATGCAACTGTTAGCACAAAGTGGTTACCAAGGTAGTGACCATATTCAGTTCCTGAAAGAAGTGACCTCACTTCACTTCCTTGGTGATGGAATTCTCTGAACCTGGGATCCAGGAAGGAAGGCACCCAGAGCCAGTCCCACTCCCAGTTCCAGTGGGCTAACTTGTTTGCTTTTCCCAAAGACATAGTCAGTCTTTCTTGGTACCTACTGATGTGAGGATGGAAAAATGCCAGCAGAGCTCTGATGAGGGGCCTTTCCTGAGAAAGCAGGTAGTGGCTCACCTTTGGCTCCTGACAACTTCACAGAGTTGGACAAGGAGACCAGATCTGAAACAGGACAGGCCATTTTGGGGGAACATAATATGGCCCACCAGTCAGAAGACACTCCGGATAGTCACAGACCTATTTGGGGGAAGGAAGTGCCTTTGCCGTTGTAGGTGTGAGTTTGTGGTTTTTTCTCATGTTCTGAGAATAGGTAGGAAAAGTGGTTTGTTTGGTTTGGAGTGGACTGTTACTAGTAAGTCGTTTGACATGGTGAGTGTTTCTAGGTCTGTGTATCCCACTGTATCCGTGGTTGTAGACATTAGAAAAGAGAATGCATCAATGGATGTGTTGTCTCTAGTTGAAAGCTTCCCCGCATTCATACTGCCCAATTAATGAATGGACTGCAGCTTGCCTTATGCATGGGCAACATCTACTATCTTCTAAAGTTCCTGTTTTCTTCGTGAATTCTGGCCACTCTCCAGAATAGGCTCATGGTTTTGTTTCCCAAATATGTAACACCACAAGATTCTGTGACATGGCCATGTACTGGATTGCTGAAGGGAATGGGAGCATCTAAGAAAACTCAGATTTCAGTGTGACCAGTAAAGTCTCAGTGGAGAAACCCTTCTTTGGCCCATTTGCTTACTTCTATTTCTATTACCCTGAATGTCAGGAAGGTCTTTGCCTCAGGCCACCCCTTTGTGTAGCCTGAAGAAAACTGTTTTCATATGGAAATGTATGGACATCATCTGTGGCTCTTTGCTTAATTGATTTGGAATGAGATGTGTCTGAATCAGCCTCTTGTCCTTGTATGAGGTTGTGGCTTTGATTCTCAGCACCTGATGGATCTAAAGAAAGATCCCATGTGCTTCCAAAACTAAAATGGCCAAAAGAGCAGTCATTGTTGATGAATATTTTTGCCTTCTTGTTTTAGGTTCCTGACCTCCATAAAGTGAGAATAGGGATCCTTTGGGTCAAATGAGTTCTTGAAATCCCTGCAGAGGCTAGCCCATATTTGCTTGGGTTTTCTCATGACTCCAAATCACATAAAGAATCTATACCCTACAGCCAGTAGGCCTCAAATTGGAGAAGTGGAACACTTTAACAGCAGGAATATTTGATCATTCCTGGTTCACAGGAAGAGTGTCCAGGCCATCATGATTTTAGGCAAATGAGGGGCAAGTGAGCTTATTTGGGCTCATAGAAACCTCCAGCTGGAGGTTATGATGAGTGTCTACATGGAAGAAGATGATGGCCCTGTGGGAGTGTTTTGATTTTAATTGTGGTCATTTTTTGGCGGATGGAAGGGATGACTGGGTCCACCTGGGCTTGAACTCTGGTGTGATTCCCCTTAGAGACTGAGTTCTGAAACTGACCTCAGAGAAGTATTGCCATGAATTGTGTTGGGATTTTAGGAGGCCACGCATCAGACTCACTCTTGGAAACTGAGATCTATGCCCAGGGTGGTTTCCACAGAGGCCTGAGAATCTCAGCCAGGATATCACATGATTTTATTCTGAAAGACTTAGCACCCATATTTGAGAGTCAAAACACACATGGACCTCACATTGTAGATGTCAGTTGGCCTGGCTTTAGGAGACCTTTTGGCAACTGTTTGAGAAGCATTGACTGTGAGAGTTCTCCAGAGCGTTCATTGTAATGAACTTTCTCAACACTTAATGGTTCCTGAATGAATTCAAACCCACAGTGCCTCTAACTTCATCCTTGAAAAATTTCTAGATAAATACCATGAAATTTTTGAAATTCCCATGACCAGGTGGCACTGCAGAAACTTTTGATGTCCTGTTGCTGATCATGTGTATACCAGACAGTGCCTTGTTTTTGACTGGGTTTCATTAAAATGGTGTAGAACAAGAGAAGCCAGTAATTTGGAGCCTGCTGAGTAGGGGGGCTAGAGCAGTGGTGGGCAGGTGTGTGATAAAACATCATGGTGGGGCCATGTGAATCTGCCATTGGCTTCCAAATTTTTTGTGACTGATATAGTGCAGACATCAGACCCTTATATATAAAGGCATCTTGTTAAATGGAGAGTTTTCAGGGCAATATTCAGAATCAGGTTGCTATGGTTATTGGGGCAAGCTATGTGGGATACAAGCCTGGTTGGTGCATTCTCCTGCAGACCCTGACCCACCACACGTGACAGAACTCCCTCCAGCACTGTATCTCAGATGAACTTTTTATATTTTGTGAAGCAAATACCAAATTCCCAGTGCAGCAGCAAGAAATACCACGAAAAGTCGAGGATGACCAAATGTCTTCACAGTCCCCACTGGGAGACACTTAGCTTCCAATGGACACAGTTTAGCTACAAAGAGAGAATTGAGCACTGCTGCCTCATGTTCATTGGAATATAAGAAACCATGTCTTTCGGTTACATAGATGCAGACCCAGCTATGATGGTCTCACTACAAAGGAAGCTAAAGCTCATGACAACAACATATATTTCAAGTGCCCAACCTCAGAAGCCGTTTCCCAAGAATTCTTAGGCCAGCAGAGCTCCTTTTTGTGGAGTGTTTACCCTGTCCTTTACTTTTGGAAACTCCTCTACCACCTCCAAGGTTGTGAACTCCAGAGCATATTCCATTCCATATATGTATTCATAGATTTTCACACTTTTCTACTCTAATTGTGTTTTACTTGGGGCGTAGGTAATGTCAAGGCATTGTTCTGGATGTGAGTGGGAAGATTTTTGTGTAGCACATATTTACATACACATTGGATTCATTTTTCAATTTTCCATTTGAAATACTGAATCCCTGACACTAACCCATACCCTACTAGTCTCTGACTAATAATCCTAATATGATGGTGAAAAATAAGCCAAAAAGAGAAGAAACACAAGCAGTTCAGAGGACGCATTGTGTATAGTTGGAATTGCCTTTTGCATTATATAATGTAGGAGTTATAAGTCTAGTCAATTTTTTTGTTGAAATAGTTCTAAATGTGTTTTTAAAATTAGCAAATATGTGAATCCCTGTCTCCCTTTCTCTGTAGCCTATTCAGCACATGTATTTTTATATGCACATATAGAATTCTACCTGATATCACTCGTATACACTTGTGAGGTGGCTGAATTGGAAGATGCAAATTGAGAGAAGAGTTCACTCCTCCTAAACGCTGTTGGAACTGAAAATTCAACCTATGGGTGAGCTTCCTAGTTGAAAAACATTATACATGAATCCATGTTCAGTAAAATGAACATTTTTCGATCTGTGGATTATATACATTTCATGATGAATTTCTATTGGCATATATGTTGCTACTTTTTTTTTCTTTTATTGGTTGCTCAAAACATTACAAAGCTCTTGAATATCATATTTCATACATTAGATTCAAGTGGGTTATGAACTCCCATTTTTACTCCAAATACAGATTGCAGAATCACATTAGTTACACATCCATATTTTTACATAATGCCCTATTAGTTACTGTTGTATTCTGCTACCTTTCCTATACTCTACTATCCCCACTCCCCTCTCTTCCCATCTTCTCTCTCTACCATACCTACTGTAATTCATTTCTCTCCTTGTTTATTTTCCCACAACCTCTTATATGTAATTTTGTGTAACAATAAGTGTCTCTCTCCATTACCATGCAATTTCCCTCTTCTCTCCCTTTCCCTCCCACGTCATGTTTCTGCTTAATGTTAATCTTTTCTTCATGCTCTTCCTCCCTGCTCTGTTCTTAGTTGCTCTCATTATATCAAAGAAGACATTTGGTAATTGTTTTTTAGGGATTGGCTAGATTCACTAAGCATAATCTGCTCAGTGCCATGCATTTCCCTGCAAATTCCATGATTTTGTCATTTTTTAGTGCTGCGTAATTCTCGATAGTATATAAAAGTCACATTTTTTTATCCATTCATCTATTGAAGGGCATCTGGGTTGGTTCCACAGTGTAGCAATTGTGAATTGTGCTGCTATGAAAATCCATGTGGCAGTATCCCTGTAGTACGCTCTTTTAAGGTCTTCAGGGAATAGTCCGAGAAGGGCAATAGCTTGGTCAAATGGTGCTTCCATTCCCAGCTTTCCCAGGAATCTCCATACTGCTTTCCAAATTGGCCGCACCAGTTTCAGTCCCACCAGCAATGTACAAGAGTACCCTTTTCCCCACATCCTCGCCAGCACTTGTTGTTGTTTGACTTCATAATGGCTGCCAATCTCACTGGATTGAGATGGTATTTTAGGGTGGTTTTTATTTGCATTTCTCTTACTGCTAGAAATGGAGAGCATTTTTTTTCATGTACTTGTTAATTGATTCTATGTCCTCCTCTGAGAAGTTTCTGTTCAGGTCCTTGGCCCATTGGGTTATTGGTTATCTTATTGTCTAATTTTCTAAGTTCTTTGTATACTTTGTATACTCTGGATATTAGGGCTCCATGTGAAGGGTGAGGACTAAAAATTTGTTCCCATGATGTAAGCTCCATATTTACCTCTCTTATTGTTTCTCTTTCTGAGAAAAAATAATTCAGTTTAAGTAAGTCCCATGTGTTGATTCTTATTATTAACTCTTGTTCTATGGGTGTCCTATTAAGGAATTTGGAGCCTGACCACACAATATGTAGATCGGAGCCAACTTTTTATTCTATCAGACGCAGAGACTCTGATTTGAATCTAGCTCCTTGATCCACATTGAGTTAACTTTGGTGCATGGCGAGAGAAGGGGATTCAGTTTCATTTTGTTGCATATGGATTTCCAGTTTAGCCAACACCATTTGATGAAGATGCTATCCTTCCTCCATTGCAGGCCATTAGCTCCTTTATCAATTATAAGATAGTTGTAGCTTTTTGGATTAGTTTCTGTGTCCTCCATTCTGTACCATTGGTCCATCCGCCTGTTTTGGTACCAGTACCATGCTGTTTTTATTATGATTGCTCTGTAATATAGTTTGAAATCTGGTATCGCTATACTGCCTGATTCACACTTCCTGCTTAGAATTGCTTTTGCTATTCTGGGTCTTTTATTTTTCCATTTGAATTTTATGATTGCTTTATCTATTTCTACAAAAAGTTTCTATGGGATTTTGATTGGCATTGCATTAAACCTATAGAGAACTTTTGGTAATATCACCATTTTGATGATGTTAGTTCTGCCTATCCATGAACACGGTATATTTTTCCATCTTCTAAGATCTTATTCTATTTCTCTTTTTAGGGTTCTGTAGTTTGCATTATATAAATCTTTCACCTCTTTTGTTAGGTTTATTCCCAAGTATTTAATTATTTGAGAAAATTGGGAATGCAGTGTTTTGACTCATTTTTGTTTCAGAAGTTTTGTCGCTGACATACAGAAATGCCTTTGATTTATTCATGTTGATTTTGTATCCTGCCACATTGCTGCATTCATTTATGAGTTCTAGTAGTTTTTTCTGTAGACCCTTTTGGGTCTTCTATGTATAGAATCATGTCATCTACAAATAGTGATAATTTAAGTTCTCCTTTTCCTATTTTTATGCCTTTAATGTCTTTCATCTCTCTAATTGCTCTGGCCAGTTATTCGAGAACTATATTGAATAGAAGTGGTGATAGAGGACATCCCTGTCTTGTTCCAGATTTTTGAGGGAATGCCTTCAATTTTTCTCCATTCAGAATGATGCTAGCCTGAGGATTAACATAGATAGCTTTTACAATGTCGAGGTAAGTTTCTGTTATCCCTAGTTTTTAAAATATTTTGAACATAAATAAATGCTCTACTTTGTTGAATGGTTTTTCTGCGTCTATCGAGATGATCATATGGTTCTTATCTTTAAGTCTATTGATGTTGTGAATAACATTTATTGATTTCCATATATTGAACCCTCCTTGCATCCCAGGGATGAATCCAAGTTGATCATGGTGCACGATTTTTTTGATGTGCCTTTCTATCCAATTCGCCAGAAATTTAATGAGGATTTTTGCATCTAGGTTCATCAGAGATATTGGTCTGTAGTTTTCTTTCTTTGAGGTGTCTTTGTCTGGTTTCAGAATCAGGGTGATGTTGGCCTCATAGAATGAATTCGGCAGAGCTCCCAGTTTTTCTATTTCCTGAATAACTTGAGAAGTATTGGTATTAATTCTTCTTTAAAGGTTTTGTAAAACTCTGCTGTATACCCATCCGGTCCTGGGCTTTTCTTGGTTGGTAGTATTTGATTGCTTCTTCTACTTCATCCATTGATATTGGTCTGTTTAAATTGTGTGTTTCCTCCTGACTCAGTCTGGGCAAATCATATGACTTAAGAAATTTATTGATGTCTTCACTATTTTCTATTTTATTGGAATACAGGTTTTCAAAATAATTTCTAATTTTCTTCTGTATTTATGTAGCATCTGTTGTAATATTGCCTTTTTCATCCCGTATGTTAGTAATTTGATTTCTCTCTCTTCTTCTCTTCGTTAGCATGGCTAAGGGTCTGTCTATCTTATTTATCTTTTTGAAGAACCACCTTATAGTTTTGTTAATTTTTTCAATAGTTTCTTTTGTTTCAATTTCGCTATGATTTTAATTATTTCTTGCCTTCTGCTACATTTGCTGTTGTTTTGCTCTTCCTTTTCTAAGGCTTTGAGATGAAGTGTGAGCTCATTTATTTGTTTTTCTTTTCTATTTTGAGGAATGACCTCTAGGTGATGAATTTACCCCTTAAAACTTCTTTTCATTGTACCCCATAGAATCTGATATGTTGTGTCTGTATTTTCATTTATCTCTAAGAATTTTTTGATTTCCTCCTTTATGTCTTCTGTAACCCATTGATCATTCAGTAACATATTCTTCATTTTGGATGTGATGTATGATTTTTTCTTCCTTCTTTTATCATTGGTTTCCAGTTTCATTCCATTATGATCACAAAAAATTCATGGTATTATCTCCACCCCTTTATATTTACTGAGGGTTGCCCTATGGCATAACATATGGTCTATTTTTGAGAAGGATCCATGTGCTGCTGAGAAAAAAGTATATCCACTTAATGATGGTTGATATATTCTATATATGTCAGTTAAGTCTAGGGTATTGATTGCGAGATTGAGTTCTATAGTTTCTTTTTTCAACTTTTGTTTGGAGGATCTGTCCAATGGTGAGAGAGGTGAGTTGAAGTCACCCATAATTATTGTATTGTGGTCTATTTGATTCTTTAACTTGAGGAGAATTTGTTTTATGAACATCGCAGCACCATTATTTGCTGCGTGACTATTGATAATTGTTATGTCTTGTCGGTGAATGGTTCATTTTAGCAGTATATAATGTCCTTCTTTATCCCTTTTGATTAAATTAGTCTTGAGGTCGATTTTATTCGATAGGAGGATGGCCACCCCTGCTTGCTTACGAGGACCATGTGCATGGTATAAATTTTCCCAATCTTTCACCTTCAGCCTGTGTATGTCTTTTCCATTCAGATGTGTCCCCTGGAGGCAATATATTGTTGGATTTTTTTTTTATTTCAAGTTACAAGCCTATGACACTTTATTCGAGAGTTTAAGCCATTTACTTTTAGAGTTACTATTGATATATGGTTTGTACTGCCACCCATGTTTGCTTATATCTTTTTTTTAAATTAGTTTGTTTCTCCATGATTAGCTTTTCCCCCGCCCTCTGTCATTACTGAGGCACTTCTCACTCATGGTTTTCGTTGTTGATTTTCATTTCTTCCTCGTGTAGTGTTTTGCTCAAGATGCTTTCCAATGCTGGTTATCTGGCTGCAAATTCTTTTAGGTTTTGTTAATCATGAAATATTTTTATCTCGTTGTCTTACCTTAAGCTTAATTTTGCTGGATACATAATTCTTGGTTGGCTTCGATTGTCTTTCAGTGTTTGAAGTACGTTGTTCCAGGATCTTCTCACTTCCAGCATCTATGATGAAAAATCCATTGTTAACCTTTTTGGTTTACCCCTGATTGTAATGATTGTAATCTGCCTCCTTTCTCTGGTAGCTTTTAATATTTTCTCTTTGTTCTGTATATTGGATATCTTCATAACAATGTGTCTTGGCATTGGTCTACTGTGATTTTGTGTGCTCGATGTCCTGTAAGCATCTACAATTTGTTTATCCCTTTCCATTTTTATTTCTGGAAAGTTTTCTGTAATTATTTCATTCAGCAGGTTTCTCATTCCCTTGGTTTGAATCTCTGTACCTTCCTCTATCCATATGACTCATTAGTTTTTTTTTTATGTTATCCCATATCTCTTGAATGTTTTCTCATAATTTTTTACAGCATTTCTTTGTTGGCTAGACTTTTTTCAAGATGATATATTTTGTCTTCATTCTGTCTTCTACTTGCTCTACACTGTTAGTGATACTCTCAATTAAATTTTTAATTTGGTTTATCATTTCCTTGATTTCTAGAATTATTGTTTGATTTTTCTAATAATCTCTATCTCCTGATAAAGATGCTTAATTTCTTATTTTATCTGTTTATGTAATTTATTTTCAATGCGTTCTATCACTGTTTGTTTTTGCTGTCTCGTATCCTCTTTAAGGTTCCATTCCATCTGTCTAAGGTATTCCTTGAGTTCTTTATATGACCATTTTTCTGATGACTCTAGGTGCTCTTGAATATTTAGGCTGTCCTTCATTGTTCGTACTCCTTTTCTTCCTTGCTTTTTTATGCTTCTCATGTTCTCGTTCTGTTTGACTACTGAGTTACTGCTTACTCTTATAAATTTATTTGATGCTTGAGAGGAAAGATATTAGAAGGGAAGGGAGAAGTCACTAAAGAGAATGAGAGTAGGCAGGTAGAATTCAAGTAAGGGGGAATAAAAAAATTGAAATGAAATGAAAAGACAAAAAAAATAGAAAATAAAGAAAGAAAATTTTAAGTAATAATGATGATTAAAAAAATTGAAAATTAAAATTTAAAATAATAATATTGATAATAATAATAATAAAATAAAAGAAATTAAAAAATAAAAACATTTAAAAAAGTTAATGAACAACAACAACAAAAATGAAAATGAAAGAAAAAGAAAAAAATACAAATAAAAAAATAGTAATAATACATGCAGTCCTAGAGTTCAATTAACTTCTCTTCCAGGAGGTGGAGCTGTGCACACTGGGCCAAGCTTCTCCTCTCAATAAGTGGGAACCAATCACTGTGCAGCAGCTCTTCCTCCCAGACTGGGCGGGTCTCCAACCCTGAGTGCCTAGGGCCTTCTCTTGTGCTTCCTCAAGCCAGGCCCCACTCACCTGTGACACTCACCACAATACTGGTTACAAGCCAGGCCTCTGCTCCTGGTAGCCCTGATTCCATGAACGCCTGGGCACACTCTCCTTGATTGCCTCCCTCAGACCCTAAGTTTGTAGAGCTTGGGGCTGAGAAACCCCAGCGAATTTGCTTGCCCTTCGGGAGCCATGGCCCCGCTAGGTGGTGTAAGAGACCTCAATTGTCAGCACTGGTGGGAGCGGTAGCCGGCAATTACACCCCTCGAATCCCGAGCCAATCCTGATTCCCAGGGTCTGGGTATCGCGCTCCTTGGAGAGCTGGGAGGGGCCATTACGGCAGAGGTGGGAAGGGCCCTTGAGGTTTCCCTGCGGTGTTGAGAGAGATGGCAATGGGATAACACACTTGTCGCACTGGTTTCAATGAAGTTATCTCCTCCGACTGTGAAGTCAGTTCGCTGCCATGGTGGTATCCCATTAAAATGGTGACCGTTCATTCCCTTTGCTGGGTGACCAATGCAACAGGTGGGTCCTGACTATCTCTCCCAAGCCCCATTTCAATCCTGTGGCCACTGCCTATGAAGGCTCAGTTGGCTTTTAACTCTGTCAATTCCGAAAGCCCGACCAATTATTTCAGCGGGAATATTAGTGCTGAGTCACAAAAACCAGATGAATCTAAGCTTGAATGCAGCCAATCCGGGGTTTGTGTGTGTTCTGAGGGGCCCAGACTGTTCGCCCCAGATTCACAACAGGTCAATATTGCCTAGTGATTCTGAGCAAACAGCATTTAGACAGTTTACGACTCCCTATGCCCGCGCAGCTGAAGAGATCAGAGACTTGAATTCTCCATGCCTGCCTTCATAATGGATCTCCTGTATTGCTACTTTTTAATATCTGTGCATTTGCGTGTGTGTGTATATATATATATATATATATATATATATATATATATATATATATACTCTTTAGATTTTTCAAAATATGAAATATATGTGTCTTATTATGCACTCCCTAAATACATTCATATTCATATCTGTGGATTTATAATCAACTTTCAACAAGATTATTTTCAGAAATAATCATCCACCTGAAATACACATTGTTTCCTAGTACTGAAAACTAAATTCAGTGAATGGTGCATACAAACCCTAATATTTCTACAGTTACTTAGCCAGTTTAAAATGAATGCAAGTAGATTCCTAGGGGACATGATGTGTATTTTGACTTTCATTTTTATTCAACACTTGTACGTTACTATGTCTTCAGTTCATGCACATGATGGGATATACATTTCAGTCACAAATTAGAAAATTTATAGGCATTTGTTTCACGATCAATCACTTCCTGATTCAGAACACATGTATTCCTCCATGTTTCTTGACTGGTCTTTTCATGAGACTTCTTTCCAAACATATTATTTTTGTTTAACATCATCACGTGTAAAGCAAAACTCAAACACCATTCATCATAAACCATAATCCTAATATTACCATTAGATATATAACTGGTTGGAATGAATGATTGTATATCAATATAAGATTTCTTATATATTTTCACATATCAATTCAATCCATTATTTAAAGTGGAATCAGTTATGTTATTTATTCATAGTATGGTCTATTCATGCATTATCTCTATATTAATAGACACAGGGTACACCTCTTTGTACCCCTAATACTAATGTATACGTCTTCAAAATATTGCTCCCAGAAATGGTGAAAGAAATACTCATGCCACCTGATCTACATATACATTTTATCACAGTAATATTCTGAACAAAAAAAAACCATAAAAATGTCACACTTATGATTGTACCAAAGCCTAAAAGGAAAGTGAACGTGGATAACTAATAACATCCATGTCCAGGTTGCCTAATGCTCTCAAATGTCATTCCCATTCGTGACGAGATATTTGTTTTTTCCTATGATTATGTATTCAAACTCAACCCTGTTGAAAATGTCTAATCCTATCACTCACTTTATACTTTGCCTGATTTCGTAATGTCTCTATTGACACCTGCTTTCCTACATATTTTCCCCAGTTCATCATTGTGACTGACTCTTCACATGTGCTGACATTTCCATTCACTCTCTAAACGAAACCCTATTGCTAAAGAAGCTTTTTATTCCAAATCATATACTCACTCTTCTTCCTAAACCTACTGACTATCTTCCTAATCCTACTGACTATCCCTTTTTGACTGGATGTTCTCTTCTACATTCAATCATCCAAGGTACAAGGTCCTATGCCATTGTATTTCGATTTAACTGAGACAACTGTACAGAACATAATTCAACACTAAGTATCCAAATAAAGGGCCCAATGCCCTTCTGGGCTTCAAATCTTTCTTAGATTCCCGTTTTCATACATATATTTCACGTATATATTCTTATAAATATCGCAGGTTCCCAATCTCATTATTCTTCCTGCAGAATGATTCCTAACCCAAATCGAACATATTATTAACCATAACCATACACTCACTTTGCAGGAGAGCAATAACAGTGTGGGTATTAAACTACAGGAATCTAGGGGATCTTCACCTGCTGAGAAACTCAAATGTTCATGCAGAAATGATCCCTGGTGAAGATGAAGGCAGCTATGAAGTACCTCAGAAAGCAAAAGTCATCTTCCATGGCAATCATCCTCGTCAGGATGGAGGGTTGTGTCTGAATCAGTCTCTCTCTTCTTAATGTATTGAACATGGACCAAACCAGTCCTGTGTGGAAGCTGTTCCCGGGTGCTTATGGTTGATATAACATTCTAACTAGAGAAAGTGTCCCATGAAAATCAGGACAGCCTCCACCTCATGATACTTTTGGAAGCAACTGTTAGGACAAAGTGGTTGCCAAGGCAGTGACATCATTCATATCCTGAAGGAAGTGATCTCACCTCACTTCCTTGGTGATGGAACTCTCTGAACTTGAAATCCAGGAAGCCAGGCACCAAGAGACAGTCACTGTCCTAGTCCCAGTGGTCTGACATGTTTGGATTTACCAAGGACAGAGTCAGTCTTTCTTGGTACCTACAGATGTGAGGATGGCCAAATGCCAGGAAACCTGTGAAGAGGGGCTTTTCCTGAGAAAGCAGGTAGTGTCTCACCGCTGGCTCTTGAGAACTTCACAGAGTTGGCCAAGCAGACATGATCTGAGACAGGAGAGGTCATTTTGGAAGAACATAGAATGGCCCACCAGTCAGACGACACTCCAGGGAGTCACAGACCTACTAGGGGAAAGGAGGTGCCTTTTTGGGTGTGGGTGTGAGTTTGTGGTTTTGTCTCATGTTCTGAGAATAGGTAGGAAAGGCGGTTTGTTTGGTATGGAGTGGAATATTTCTATTAAGTCCTTTGACAAGGCGAGTGTTTCTATGTGTGTGTATCCCACTGAGTCCATTGTTGTAGACATTAGAAAAGACAATGCATCAATGGATGTGTCCTGTCTAGTAGAAAGCTTCCCAGCATTCATCCTGCCCAATTAATGAGTGGACTCTGGCTTGCCTTATGGATGGGCAACACCTACAAGCTTCCTAATTTCCTGTTTTCTTTCTCAATTCTGGCCACTCTCCAGAATAGTATCGTGGTTTTGTGTCCAAGATTTGTACCTCCAAGATCTGTGACATGGCTATGTACTGGATAGCTGAAAGAAATGGCTATCATCTCAGAAATCTCAAATATCTGTTAACCAGGAAAGTCTCAGTGGAGAAACCCCTCTTTGTTCCTTTTGCTTACCTATTGTTCTGTTGAATGTCAGAAAGTTTTTTGCATCAAGCCACCACTTTGTGAACCCTGAAGAAAACAGTTTTCAAATGGAAATGAATGGGAATCACCTGTGACTCTTTGCTTAATTGCTTAGGATTGGGATATGTATGAATCAGCCTGTTGGCCCAGTGTGAGGCTGTGGCTTAGATTCTCATCACCTGATGGATCTAAAGATAGATCCCATGCGTGCATCCAAAACCAAAATGGCAAAAAGATCAGATATTGTTGATGAACTCTCTTGCCTTCCTCTGGTAGGTTCCTGATATCCATCAAGTGAGAATAGGGATCCTTTGGGTCAAATGAGTTCTTCAAAGCCCTGCAGAGGCTAGGCCATAGGTGTTTGATTTTCATGACTCCAATTCACTTAAAGAATCTAAACCCCAAAGCTAGAAGGCCTCAAGTTGGAGAAGCCAAGCAATATTAAAGGCAGGCCTATTTGATCACTACTGGTTCACAGGAAGAGAGTCCAGGCCACCCTGACTTTAGGCAAATGAGGGGCAGGGAGCTTATTTTGGACACTATCATGGGCTGCATCCCTTATGGAAACCTCCAGCCAGAGAATATGATGAGTGTCTATATGGAAGAAGATGAGGGCCATGTGAGAGTGTTTGGTTTTAATTGTGGATATTTGTCTGGCGGTTGGAAGAGATCTCTGGGTCCACCTAGGCTTGCACTTTGGTGTGATTCCCCTTAGAGACTGAGTTCTTTTACTGATCTCAGAGAATTATTGCCAGGAATTGTGTTGGAATTTTAGATGGCCATGCATGAGAGTTGCCCTTGGAAAGTGACATCTAGGCCCAAGTTGACTTTCCACAGAGCACAGGGAATCTCAGCCAGGATATCACATGATATTATTCTTAAAGACTTGGCAGCCATATTTGAGAGTCGAAACACACATGGACCATACATTGTAGACCTCAAGGGGCCTGGCTTAATCTGACTTTTCGCCACTTTTGGAAGCCTTGCCTGTAAGAATTCTCCAGAGTTTTCATTGAAATGAGATTCCTCACCATTTAATGGTTTCTGAGTGAATTAAAATTCACAGTGCCTCCAACTTCATCCTTGAAAATTGGCTATATCAATACCATGAAATTTTTGAAATTCCCATGACCGGGTAGCACTGGAGAATATTTGGATGTCCTGTTGCTGATCATGAGTATACAAGACAGTGCCTTGATTGACTGGGTTTTATGAAAATGGTGTTGAACAGAGATGCCAGTAAGTTGGATCCTGCTGAGTAGTTGTACTAGAGTAGTGGTTGGCAGGTGTGTAATAAAACATCTGTGGTGGGGGCATTTGGATCTGCCATTGGCTTCCAAATGGATTGTGACTGACATTTTGCAGCCAGTAGACCCTTATATGTAAAAGCATATTGTTATATGGAGAGGTTTTAGGGCAATGTTCAGAATCAGGTTGCTATGGAAAATGGGGCAAGCTATGTGGGATAGAAGCCTGGTTGGTGCATTCTCCTGACGAACCTGACCCACCACACTTGACAGAACTTACTTCAGCACTGTGTCCCATTTGAAATCCTTGTATTTCATGAAGCAAACACCAATCTCCCAGTGCAGCAGCAAGAAATACCACGAATAGTGGAGGATGACCAAATGGAATTACAGTCCACAAGGGGAGACACTTAGACCCCAGTGGCCACAGGTTACCTACAAATAGAAAATTCAGCACTGCTGCCTCATGTTCATTGGAAAATAAGAATCCATGTCATCCAGATCATATAGATGAAGACTCAGCTATGATGGTCTCACAACAAATGAAGCTAATGCTCCTGACAACAGCATATATTTCATTGCCCAACCTCAGAGGCAGTTTCTCCAGATGTTAGGCTGGCAGAACTTCATGTTTGTGGAGTTTTTACCCTGTCCCTTACTTTTGGAAACTCCTCTACCACCTGCAAATTTGTGAACTCCTGAGCATTTTTCATTACACATATGTATTCACAGATTTTCTAACTCTTCTCCTCTAATTGTGTCTTATGTGGGGCGAAGGTAATGTCAAGGCATTGTGCTGAATGAGGGTGGGAAGATTTTTGTGTAGCACATATTTGCATACACATTGGATACATTTTCCAATTTTCCATTCGAAATACTGAATCCCTGACAATAACACATACCCTACTAGACTTTGACTTTTAATCCTAATATGGTGGAGAAAAATAACCCAAACAGAATAGAAATACAAGAGGTTCACAGGAGGCATGGTGTATACTTGGACTTGCCTTTCGTATGATAAATGGTAGGTGTTATAAATCTAGCGAATTTTAATTGAAATAGTTCTCCATGTGTTTTAAAAGTTAACAAACATGTGAATAACTGTCTCCCTTTCTCTGTAGCCTATTCATCACATGTATTTTTATATGCACATATAGAATTCTACCTGGTATCACTCGTACATTTTGTGAGGTGGCTGGCTTGGCAGATGCAAATTGTGAGAAGAGATCACTCCTACTAAATGCTGTTGGAACTGAAAATTCAACATATGAGTGAGCTTCTTATTTGAACAACATAAATCCATGTTCATTAAAATGAATATTTTTGGATCTGTGGATGATATATTACTTCGTGGTGAATTTCGATTGGCATACATAATGCTACTTTTTAATGTCTGTGTGTGTATGTGTATATATATATATATATATATATATATATATATATATATATATATATTCACTCTCCAGATTTTTCAAAATATGAAGTATATTTTTCTTATTATACACTCCCTAAATTCACTCATATTCATGTATTTGGATTAATAATCAAGTTTTCACAAGAATATTCTCAGAATTATTCATCCACCAGAAATACATATTTGTTTCTTAGTACTGAAAACTAACTTTCGGGGATCATATGATGGTGGTTAAGGGAGTGCATCACCCGCATGTACCGCGTCACTGTGCGGGAGAATGACGAGTTATAATGGCTAAAACCTATCTTGTTAGAAATTTCCAGCAAAATTGGGGTGCTCCAAAACCTAGTCGACATATTTCCATCTCACGAGGATCAGCTACGCGGGCTCAAACACGAGTGATTTGTCTGCATAGAGGGTCATGCTGCTTATTCAGGAAATCGGTCTGCGGCTAGAGTCTGCGGCGTGCACTGGGAAACGAAGAGATAGCAATGCAAATATACAGCGGTGTGGATTCTGTGGGCTCCTGACAGGTATGCAATCACTGTGCTAAGTGCTGAATTCTGGGTTTGAGACGGGAAAGGATGCCGTCCAATTCGGTTCTCCACACCGGTCAGACCACAGAGGAAGCCAGCGGCCACCATCTTGGAGAGCTGATGTCACCATCCCTGTTTTCGAATGATCGAAGCTCATTCAGCTATAGAACAGGTAATTTCAGGATGCCATTCACCTTTGTGTCGCAGACAAATTACTCAGGCTCAGTGCCAAAGAACCTGCAGAAACTCCGTCTTGGAGCCTGCTCCTATTAGAACATACACCAAGCCCAGAGCGGCCGAATTCCGCCTCTCGGAACTGATCTGGCCCAGGGCTAAAGAACCCGCGGAAACTGCTTCTCGTTCCGGGTCTTGCTGAATACTGTGGAGGTAAATATCAACCGAGCCTTCATAGGCAGTGGCAACAGGATTGAGACGCGGCTTGTGAGGGCCGGTCAGGACTCACCCATTGCTTTGGTCACCCAGAAAAGGGAACGAAATGCTGCCTTTCACATGGGATACCAACATGACAAATTTCTGATGTCATCAGAAAGCAGCAGAGGAGATAACTTCATTGATACCAGCAGTGACAGAAACAGTTGGTCTCCTGGTGAAGAAAGTGAGTCACAAACACCCGGGTCTCTCTCACTTTGTCATCAAGCCAGAGGGGCAGAGCAGAGCAGCTGCCCGCACCTGGAACAGACCCAGTGACACACCTGCATGGTAGTCACGTCAACCCAATTGGAGTAGAGGCAGAACAGAGCCGCTACCCGGGCCCAGAACAGGCCCAGCGACCCATAGGTGTGGTAGTCACGTCACCCCAATTGGAGTTGTTGCAGAGCAGAGCCTTCTCCCGTGCCTAGTACAATCCCAGTGGGTCACCGGCATGGTAGTCACATTACCCCAATAGGAGTAGGGGCAGAGCAGAGCCTTTGCCCATGCCCAGAACAGGCCCAGCAACCTGCAGGCATGGTTGTCACGACACACCAATTGGAGTAGGGGCAGAGCAGAGCCACCACCCGCGCCTGCAAGGTAGCAGACCTGCACCTGACCAGAAGAAGAGGCCCAGCGGCCTGCTGGCGCGGCAGACACTTTACCCCATTTGGAGTAGGGGCAGAACAGATCTGTAGCCCGTGCTCACAAGGTATCCTGACCTGCGACCAACCGGCAGACCAGGCCCAGCGGCCCACCGGCGTGGTAGTCACGTCACCCCAATTGGGGTAGGGGTAGAGCAGAGCCGCCGCCCACGCAAGCAAGGTAGGCAGACCTGCGACCGATTGGCAGAACACCGCAGGGGTCCACGGGCGTGGTAGACACGTCACACCAATTGGAGGAGGGGCAGAGGAGAGCAGCCTCCTGCGCCTGCATGGTAAGCAGACCTGCGACCGATCAGAATAACAGGCCTAGCGGCCCATCAGCGTGGTAGATATATCACCCCAATTGGTGGAACAGCACAGCCACCCCTGCCCCTGCAATGAAGAATTTTCAAATATACAAGAGCAATATAAATATATAGGGGGAAAATTTCAAAATCACAACAGTTTCACCAAGCAGAAAGAAACGCGAGCAGTATGAAAAGAAAAGGAAAAAAGAACCACAAGCAATGCAGGTCAACACAACTTTAGAAGAGGTAATAGCTGCAGCAGATGGAATGTCAGATAAAGAACTCAGGATATACATTCTTCAGATGATCTGAAGTCTCAAGGAAGACATTAGACAGCAAAATCAGACAATGAAAGATCACTTCAACAATGAATTACATAAACAAAACCAAGAAGCAAAAGATTAACTATACAGGGAGATAGAGGTTGTAAAAAATAACAAACAGAAATTCTAGAAATGCAGGAAGCAATAAACCATCTTAAAAACTCAATTGAGAATACTACCATCAGAGTAGAACACTTAGAAGATAGAACATCAGACAATGAAGACAAAGTATTTCAACTTGAAAAGAACATAGACAGCTCAGCCAAACTGTTAAGAAACCATGAACAGAACATCCAAGAAATATGGGATAAAATAAAGAGACCAAACTTAAGAGTCATTGGTATACAGGAAGGTATAGAGGTCCAAACCAAAGGAATGAGCAATCTATTCAATGAAATAATATGAGAAAACTTCCCAGACTTGAAGAATGAGACAGACTCCCAAGTTCTAAAAGCCTACAGGACGCCGAATGTGAAAAATCATAAGAGATCCACACCTAGACACATTATAATGAAGATGCCCAACATACAGAATAAGGAGAGAATTTTAAAATCTACAAGAGAAAGGAAGCAGATTACATTTAGGGGTAAACCAATCAGGATAACAGCTGATCTTTCAAAAAAGACTCTGAAAGCTAGAAGATCCTGGAATGACATTTTTCAATCACAGAAAGAAAATGGGTTCCAACCAAGAATTGTGTATCCAGCAAAATTAAGCTTCAGGATGGAAGATGAAATTAAAACTTTCCACGATAAACAAAAGTTAAAAGAATTTGTAGCTAGAAAACCATCTCTTCAAAACATCCTTGGCAAAATATTACAGGAAGAGTAATTGGAAAATAATGAAAACCAACAGTGGGAGGTAAGACATTAATGGGGGGAAATAATCAAAGAGGAAAACAATCCATGTTTAATAACATAAATAAACAAATATGGCTGGAAGAACAACCCTTATCTCAATAATAACTGTAAATGTTAATGGCTTAAACTCACCAATTAACAGACACAGGCCAGTAGAATGGATCACAAAACAAGACCCAATAATATGCTGCCTACCGGAGACGCATTTGATAAGAAAAAGACATACATACACTGAAGGTGAAAGTTTGGAAAAAATCATATCACTCATATGGACTTCGGAAAAAAGCAGGAGTGTCCATACTCATATCAAATAAAATAGATTTCAAGCCAAAGTTAATCAAAAGGGATAAAGAGGGACACTACATACTGTTCAAGAGAACCATACACCAGCAAGACATAACAATCATAAATATGTATGCCCCAAACAATGGTGCAGCTATGTTCATCAAACAAACTTTTCTCAAGTTCAAGAGTCTAATAGACCACCATACAATAATCATGGGAGACTTCACCACAGCTCTCTCACCACTGGACAGGTCTTCCAAACAAAAGTTGAAATAGGAAACTATAGAACTCAATAACACAATTAATAACCTAGACTTAATTGACATACATAGAATACACCACCCAACATCAAGCAGTTACATTTTTCCTCAGCAGCACATGGATCCTTCTCAAAAATAGATCATATATTATGTCACAGGGCAACTCTTAGACAAATTAAAGGAGTAGAGATAATACCATGCATCTTATCTTATCATAATGGAATGAAACTAAAAATCAATGATAAAAGAAGGAAGGAAAAACCATGCATCATTTGGAGAATGAATAATAGGTTACTGAATGATCAATGGGTTATAGAAGACATCAAGGAGGAAAATAAAAAATTCTTAGAGAAAAATGAAAACACAGATACAATATATCGAAATCTATGGGACACATTGAAAGCAGTTCTAAGAGGAAAATTCATTGCTTGGAGTTCATTCCTTAGAAAAAGAAAAAAAACAACAAATAAATGATCTCATACTTCATCTCAAAATCTTAGAAAAACAGAGCAAACAACAGCAAAAGAAGTAGAAGGAAATAAATAATTAAAATCAGAGCAGAAATCAATGAAATCAAAACAAAAGAAACAATTGAAAAAATTGACAAAACTAAAAGTTGGTTCGTTGAAAAAATAAATAAAATGGACAGACCCCTAGCCATGCTAATGAAGAGGAGAGAGAACTGAAATTACTATCATATGGGATGAAAAAGGCAATATCACAACAGATATTTCAGAAATACAGAAGATAATCAGAAATTACTTTGAATCCTTATACTCCAAAATAATAGAAGATAGTGAAGGCATCGAAATATTTCTTAAGTCATATGATCTGACCAGAGTGAGTTAGGAGGATATAGACAACCTAAACATAGAAATATCAATTGAGGAAATAAAAGAAACCATCCAAAGACTACCAACTAAGAAAATCCCAGGACCGTATGGGTATACAGCAGACTTTTACAAAACCTTTAAATATGAACTAATACCAATACTTTTCAAGCTATTTCAGAAAATTGAAAAAGAGGGAGATCTTCCAAATTCATTCTACGAGGCCAATATCACTCTGATTCCTTCACCAGATAGACACTTCAAAGAAAGAAGACTAAAGACCGATATCTCTAATGAACCTAAATGCAAAAATCTTAAATTAAATTCTGGCGAATCAGATACAAAAACATATCAGAAAAATGTGGACCATGATCAAGTAGGATTCATCCCTGGGATGCAAGGAGGGTTCAATATATGAAAATCAATAAGTGTTATTCACCACATCAATAGACTTAAAAATAAAAACCATATAATCATCTAGATAGATGCAGAAAAAGCATTCGACAAAGTACAGCATCCCTTTATGTTCAAAACTCTCGAAAAACTAGGAATAACAGGAACATTCCTCAATATTGTAAAAACAATCTATGCTAAACCGCAGGCTAGCGTCATTCTTAATGGAGAAAAATTGAAGACATTTCCTCCAAAATCTGGAACAAGACAGGGATGCCCGCTCTCACCACTTCTGTTCAATATAGTTCTCAAAAGACTGGCCAGAGCAATTAGACAGATGAAAGAAATTAAAGGCATATAAATAGGAAAAGAATAACTTAAATTATCACTATTGCAGATGACATGATTCTATACCTAGCAGACCCAAAAGGGTCTACAAAGAAACTAATAGAGCTAATAAATGAATTCAGCAAAGTGGCAGGATATAAAATCAACACGCATAAATCAAATGCATTCCTGTATATCAGCGACAAATCCTCTGAAATGGAAATGAGGACAACCACTCCATTCACAATATCCTAAAAAAAAAATGGGAATCAACCTAACAAAAGAGGTGAAAGTCTTATACAATGAAAACTACAGAACCCTAAAGAGAGAAATAGAAGAAGATCTTAGAAGATGTAAAAATATACCCTGTTCATGGATAGGCAGAACTAACATCATCAAAATGGCGATATTACCAAAAGTTCTCCATAGGGTTAATCCAATGCCAATCAAAATCCCAAAGGCATTTCTTGTAGAAATAGAGAAAGCAATCATGAAATTCATATGAAAAAATAAAAGACCCAGAATTGCAAAACAATGCTAAGCAGGAAGTGTGAATCAGGTGGTATAGCGATACCAGACTTCAAACTATACTACAGAGCAATAGTAACAAAAATAGCATGGTACTGGTACCGAAAAAGGCAGGTGGACCAATGGTACAGAATAGAGGACACAGAAACCAATCCACAAAACTACAACTATCTTATATTTGATAAAGGGGCTAAAAGCATGCAATGGAGGAAGGATAGCATCTTCAACAAATGGTGTTGGGAAAACTGAAAATCCATATGTAACAAAATGAAACTGAATCCCTTTCTCTCGCCATGCACAAAAGTTAACTCAAAATGGATGAAGGAGCTTGATATCAAATCAGAGACACACTGTCTGATAGAAGAAAAATTTGGTTACGATGTACATACTGTGGGGTCGGGCTACAGATTCCTCAATAGGACACCCATAGTACAAGAGTTAATAACTAGAATCAACAAATGGGACTTACTCAACTAAAAAAGTTTTTTCTCAGCAAAAGAAACAATAAGACAGGTAAATATGGAGCCTACATCCTGGGAAGAAATCTTTACTACTCACACTTCAGATAGAGCCCTAATATCCAGAGTATACAAAGAACTCAAAAAATTAGACAATAAGATAACAAATAACCCAATCAACAAATGGTCCAAGGACCTCAACAGACACTTCTCAGATGAGGACATACAATCAATCAATAAGTACATGAAAAAATGCTCACCATCTCCAGCAGTCAGAGAAATGCAAATTAAAACCACCCTAAGATACCATCTCACTCCAGTAAGATTGGCAGCCATTATAAAGTCAAACAACAAGAAGTGCTGGCAAGGATGTGGGAAAAGAGGTACACTTGTACATTGCTGGTGGGACTGCAAATTGGTGCAGCCAATTGGGAAAGCAGTATGGAGATTTCTTGGAAAGCTGGGAATGGAAGCACCATTTGACCCAGCTATTCCCCTTCTTGGTCTATTCACTAAAGACCTAAAAAGAGCATGCTACAGGGACACTGCTACATCGATGTTCATAGCAGCACAATTCACAACAGCAAGACTGTGGAACCAACTTAGATGCCCTTCAATAGAATAATGGATTAAAAAATGTGGCATTAATACACAATGGATTATTACTCTGCATTGAAAAATGAAAAAATCATAGAATTTGCAGGAAAATGGATGGCATTAGACTGGATTATGCTAAGTGAAGCTACACAATTCCTGTAAAACAAATGCCAAATGTCATCTTTGATATAAGGAGAGTAACTAAGAACAGATAGGGACAAAGAGCATGACAAGATGATTAACATTAAACAGGGATGAGAGGTGGAAGGGAGGGAGAAGGGAAATTGCATGGAATTGGAAGGAGACACTCTGGGTTATACAAAATTACATACAAGAGGAATTGAGGGGAAAGGAAAAAATAATACAAGGGGGAGAAATTTATTACAGTAGAGGGAGTAGAGAGAGAAGTGGGGAGGGGCAGGGAGGCTAGGGGGGATAGTAGAGGATAGGAAAGTCAGCAGAATACAACAGACACTAGTATGGCAATATGTGAATCAATGGATGTGTAACTAATGTGATTCTGCAATCTGTATACAGGGTAAAAATGGGAGTTCATAACCCACTTGAATCAAAGTGTGAAATATGATATATCAAGAACTATGTAATGTTTTGAACAACCATAAATAAAAATAAAAAAAAAAAACTATCTTTGGTGCATAATGCACACAATTCTAATATTTCTACAGTAACTGACCCAGTTTAACATCAATGCAAGTAGATTCCTATTGGACATGATGTGTATTTTGACATTCACTTTTATTCAACACTGATACATTACTATGTCATCAGTTTATGCACATAACAAGATATATATTTCATTCACAATTTAGAAAATTTATAGGCATTTGTTTCACTTTCAATCACTTCCTGCTTCAGAACACATGGATTCCTCCATATTTCTTGACTGGTCTTTTCATGAGACTTTTTTCCAAACATATTATTTTCGATTTCCATAATCACTTTTGAAACAAAACTCACACACACTTCATGATAAACAATAACCCTAAGATTACCATTAGATATATAACTGGTTGGAGTGAATGATTGTATGTCAATATATGATTTCCTATATATTTTCAGATATCAATTCAATCCATTATTTAAAGTGGAACCAGTTATAATATTTATTCACAGTATGGTCTATTCATGCATTATCTCTATATTCATAGACACAGGGTACACCACTTTGTACCCCCAATACTAATTTATATGTCTTCAAATATTGCTCCCAGTAATCGTGGAAGAAATTCTCATGTCATATGATCTACATATACATTTGATCACAATATTTTTCTGGGCACAAAATGCAAAAATCACAGTTATGATTGTACCAAATACTAAATGGAAAGTGAACATGGATTACTAAAACGACAAATGTCCTGGTTGCCTAATGCTTTCAAATGTCATTCCTATTGGTGACGACATATTTGTTTCTTCCTAAGATTATGTATTCAATCTCAACCCTATTGAAAATGTCTAATCCTATCACTCACTGTATAATTGCCTCATTCGTAAGGTCTGTATTGATATTTTCCTTTCTACATATTTTCCCCAGTTAATCATTGTGACTGACTCTTCACATGTGCTGAAATTTACATTCAGTCTATAACCAAAACACTATTGCTACAGAACTTTTGCTCCATGTCCTATACTCACTCTATTTCCTAAACCTACTGACTACCTTCCTAATCCCACCGACTATCTCAATTTGAGTGGATGTTCTCTTCTAAAATCAATCTTCCAAGGTGTAAGGTCCTATGCCATTGATTATCGATTTATCTGAGACATCTGTGCAGAACGTAATTATAAGCTAAGTATCCCAATCAAGGGCCTAATGCCCTTCTGGGCTTCAAATCTTACCTAGATTTCTGTTTCCATACTTATATTTCACCTCTATAATCTTATAAATATCGCAGGTTCCCAATACTATTAATCATCCTTCGCAATGATTCGTAACCCAAATCAAACATGTTATTAACCCTAACCATACACTCTTCCCTCAATCTAACTTTGCAGAAGAGCAGGGACAGAGTTCGTCTTACAATACAGGAATGTAGGGTATCTTCCTCCTGCTGAGAACCTCAAATGTCCATGCAGATTTGATCCCTGGAGAAGATGTAGGCATCTATGAAGGACCTGAGAGAGCAAATGTCATCTTCCATCGCAAACAACCTTTCCAGGATGAAGGGTTGTGTCTGAATAAGCCTCTCTCTTGTTAATGTACACAAGATAGACCAAACCAGGCATGTGTGGAGAGCTGTTCCTGGGTGCCTATGGTTGATATACCATTCTAACTTGTAAAAGTGTCACAGGAAGTAAGGGCAGCCTCCATCTCATAGGACAAAGTGGTTGCCAAGGCAATGACCTCAAAGAATTCCTGAAGGAAGTAATCTCACCTCACTTTCTTGGTGATGGAACTCTCTGAACTTGGAATCCGGGAAGCCAGGCACCCAGAGCCAGTCTCAGTCCCAGTCCCAGTGGTCTTATTTTTTGGATTTACCAAGGACAGAGTCAGTCTTTCTTGGTACCTACTGAGGTGAGGATGAACAATTGTCAGGAAAGCTCTGAAGAGGGGCCTTTCCTGAGACAGCAGGTAGTGGCTCACCGCTGGCTAGTGACAACATCACAGATTTGGACAACGAGACCATATCTGACACAGGACAGGCGATTTCATCAGAACATAGTTTGGCCCACCAGTCAGAAGACACTCCCAATAGTCACAGAACTACTTGGGGAAGGAGCTTCCTTTGTGTGTGTGGGTGTGGGTTTGAGATTTTGTCTCATGTTCTGAGAATAGGTAGGAAAGGCGGTTTGTTTGGTTTGGAGTGAACTGTTTCTGGTAAGTCGTTTGACAAGGCCAGTGTTTCTTTGTCTGTGTATCCCACTGTGTCCGTGGTTTTAGATATTAGAAAAGAGAATGAATCATTGGATGTGTCCTGTCTAGACTCAACTTGCCCAATTTATGAATGGACTGCGGCTTGACTTATGGGTGGACAACTCCAACAATCTTCCCAAGTTCCTGTTTTCTTCCTGAATTCTGGCCACTCTCCAGAATAGGCTCATGGTTTTTTGTCCAAAATATGTACCACCTCCAAGCTCTGTGACATGGCCATGTACTGGATAGCTGAAAGAAATGGGAGCATCTCAGAAAACTCAGATATTAGTTTGACCAGGAAATTCTAAGTGAAGAAACACTGCTTTGGGCCTTTTGCTCACCAATTGTTCTGATGCCCTGAATGTCAGGAAGGTCTTTGCCTCAGGCCACACCATTGTAGAGCCTAAAGAAACAGTTTTCAAATGGAAATGAAAGGGCATCACCTGTGGCTCTTTGCTTAATTGCTTTGGAAAGGGATGTGTCTGAATCAGCCTTTTGGCCCTGTGTGAGACTGTGGCTTAGATTCTCAGCACCTGATGGATCTAAAGAAGGATCCCATGTGTGCATCCAAAACCAAAATGGTCAAAAGAGCAGTCAGTGTGAATGAAGTCTCTCGCATTCCTCTGTAAGGTTCCTGTCATCCATCATGTGAGAATAGTGAAAATTTGGTTCAAATGTGTTCCTCAAAACCCTGCAGAGGCTAACCCATAAGTGCTTGGTTTTTCTCAAGACTCCAATTCACATAAAGAATCTAAAACACACAGTCAGTAGGACTCAAATTGGAGAAGCAGTGCCATATTAATGGCAGGCCTATTTGATCACTCTTGGTTCACTGGAAGGATGTCCTGGCCACCCTTATTTTAGGCAAATGAGGGGCAAGGGAGGTTATATTGGACACTGTCTTGGGCTGCACCCCTCATGGAAACCTCCAGCCAGAGATTATGATGATTGTGTAAATGGAAGAAGATGAGTGCCATGTGGAAGTGTTTTGGATTTAATTGTGGATATTTGTGTGACAGTTGGAAGACATAACAAGGTCTACCTGGGCTTGAACTCTGGTGTGATTCCCCTTGTAGACTGAGTTCAGGAACTGATCTCAGAGAAGTATTGCCATGTATTGTGTTGTGATTTAAGAGGCGATGTATGAGAGTCACCCTTGGAAACTGAGATCTAGCCCCAGAGTGGCTTTCCACAGAGCACTGGGAATTTCAGCCAAGATAACACATGATTTCATTCGAAAGACTTGGCAGCCATAGTTGAGAGTGAAAACACACATGGACCTCATATTGTAGACCTTAATGGGCCTGGCTTAATGTGACCTTTTGGCCATTCTTTGGGAAGCCTTGCCTGTGAGGGTTCTCCAGAGATTTCATTGAAATAATCTTGCTCACCATTTACTGGTTCCTGAATGAATTGAAACCCACAGTGCCTCCAAATTCATCCTTGAAAAATGTCTAAATAAATACCATGAAATTTTTGAAATTCCCATGACCAGGTGGCACTGGAGAATCTTTGGATGTCCTGTTGCTGATCTTGGAAGTACCAGACAGTGCCTTGCTTGACTGGGTTTTATGAAAATTGTGTAGAACAGAGGTGCCAGAAAGTTGCAGCCTGCTGAGAAGTGGGCCTAGAGCTGTGGTGGGCAGGAGTGTGATAAAACATCTGTGTTGGAGCAATGTGGATCTTCCATTGACTTCCAAATGGCTTGTGGATTACATGAAGCAGCCAGCAGACCCTTGTAATTAAAGGCATCTTGTTATATGGAGAGGATTCAGGGCAATATTCAGAATCAGGTTGCTATGGACAAGGATGCAATGTGGCAAGCTTTGAGGGATAGAAGCGTGGTTGGTGCGTTCTTCTGCAGACTCTGAACCACCACACATGACAGAACTCCCTCCAGCACTGTGTCTCAGTTGAACTCCTTGAATTTCATGAAGCAAATACCAAACTCCCAGTTCAGCAGCAAAAACCCCACAAAAAGTGGAGGAGGACCAAATGGCTTCACAGTCCAACGGGGAGACACTTAGCCCCCAGAGGCCACAGTTTACCTAAAAAGAAGAAAATCAACACTGCTACCTCATGTTCATTGGAAAATAAGATACCATGTCCTCCACGTCACATAGAGGCAGACCCAGCTTTGATGGTCTCACTACAAAGGAAGCCAATTCTCCTGACAACAACATATTTTTCACGTTCCCAAACTCAGAGGCAGTTGCTCTAAAAGTTTTTAGGCCAGCAGAGCTCCATGTTTGTGGAGTGTTTACCCTGTCCCTTACTTTTGGAAACTCCTCTACAACCTCCAAGGTTGTGAACTCCTGAGCATTTTCCATTCCAGATATGTATTCACTTATTTTCTATCTATTCTCCTCTAACTGTGTCTTACTTGGGGTGAAGGTAATTTCAAGGCATTGTTCTGGATGAGAGTGGGAGGATATTTGTGTAGCATATATTTGCATACAAATTGGATTCAATTTCCAATTTTCCTTTTGAAATACTGAATCCCTGACACTAACCCATACATACTAGACTCAGACAACTCATCCTAATATGATAGAGAAAAATAACACAAACCTATAGAAATACAAGCAGTTCATTGGAGGCATGTTGTATAGTTGGACTTGCATTTTGCATTATACAAGGTAGGAGTTATAAATCTAGTCAATGTTTAATAGAAAAAGATCTCCATGTGTTTTTAAAGTTAACAAATATGAGAATTCATGTTTCCCTTTCTCTTTAGCCTATTCACACTTGTATATTTATATGCATATATAGAATCCTACCAGGTATCACACGTACATCTTTGTGAGGTGGCTGACTTGGCAGATACAAATTGTGAGAAGAGATCACTCCTCCTAAATGCTGTTGGAACTGAAAATTCAACCTATAGGGAGCGTCCTAGTAGAACAACATTATACGTAAACTCATGTTCAGTAAAATAAATATTTTTGCATCTGTGGATGATATATATTTACTGATGAATTTCGATTGGCGTTTATATTGCTACTTTTTAATGTCTGTGAGTGTTTTGTGTGTGTGTGTGTGTGTGTGTGTACACTCTCCAGATTTTTCAAAATATGAAATATATGTGTCTAATATACACTCTCTAAATTAATTTATGTTCATGTATGTGGATTTTTAATCAACTTTTCACAAGATTATTCTCAGAAATATTCATCCACCTGAAATACATATTTGTTTCCTAGTACTGAAAACTAACTTCAGGGAATGATGCATACAAATCCTAATTATTCTACAGTAACTGACCCAGTCTAACATCAATGCAAGTAGATTCCAATGGGACATGATATGTATTTCTTTATTCATTTGTATTCGACACTTTTACATTATTATTTCTTCAGTTTTTGCACATCATAGGATATACATTTCATCCACAAGTTCACAAATTTGTAGGCATTTGTTTCAAATTTAATCACTTTTTGCTTCAGAACACATGTATTGTCAGGGTTTCTTTACTGGTATTTTCATGAGTCTTCTTTCCAAACACATTATTTCCATAGTCACTTTTGAAGCAAAACTCACACACTCTTCATCATAAACCAAAACACGAATATTACCATTAGATGTATAACTGCTTGGAATGAATGATTGTATATCAATATACGATTTCCTGTGATTTTTCAGATATTAGATCAATTCATTTTTTAAAGTTGAAAAAAGTTATATTATTCATTCACATTACGGTCTATTCATTCTTTATCTCTATATTCATAGACACAGGGTACACCTCTTTGTACCCCCGATTCTAATTTTACATCTTCAATATATTGCTTGCACAAATGGTCCAAGACATACTCATGTCACCTGATGTACATATACATTTTATCAAAGTAATATTCTGGACAAAAAAATGTAAAGGTCACATTTATGATTGTACCAAAGCCTAAATGTAAAGTGTACATGAATTACTAAAAACATCCATGTCCAGGTTGCCTAATGCTGTCAATTGTCAATCCTATTGGTGACTACATATTTGTTTCTTCCTAATTTATATATTCAAACTCAACCCTGTTGGAAATGTCTAATCCTATCACTCACTTTATACTTTGCCTGATTTCATAATGTTTCTATTGATATCTGCTTTTCAACAAATTTTCCCAAGTTGATCCTAGTGACTGACACTTCATATGTGCTGACATTTACATTCACTCTATAATCGAAACCCTATTGCTAAAGAACTTTTGGTCAAAATTCTATACTCACTCTTCTTTCTAAACCTACCGACTATCTTCCTAATCCTACCGACTATCCCTTTTTGACTGGATGTTCTCTTCTACATTCAATAAAATGTCCTATGCCATTGTATATCGAATTATCTGAGACAATTTTGCAGAGCATAATTCAAAGCTAAGTATCCCAATCAAGGGCCCAATATCCTTCTGGGCTTCAAATCATACCTAGATTTCTGTTTTCATACTTATATTTCACCTCTATATTCTTGTAAATATCGCAGGTTCCCAATAGCATTATTCATCGCACAGAATGATTCGTAACCCAAATCAAACTTGTTATTAACCCTAAACATACTCTGTTCCCTCAATCTCATTTTACAGAAGAGCAGGGACAGAGTGGTTTTTACAATACAGGAAACTTGGGGACCTTCCACCTGCTGAGAACTTCAAAGGTCCATGCAGAAATGATACCTGGAGAAGTTGTAGGCAGGTATGAAGGACCTGAGAGAGCAAAAGTCATCTTCCATGGCAAACAACCTGGTCAGGATGAAGGGATATGTATGAATCAGCCTCTCTCTTCTTATTGTAGAGAAGATGGACCAAACCAGGCCTGTGTGGAGAGCTGTTCTTGGGTGCCAATGGTTGATATACCATACTACCTTGTGAAAGTGTCACAGGAAGTAGGGGAAGGCTCCATCTCATGGGACCTTTGGAAGCAAGTGTTAGGACAAAGTCGTTGCCAAGGCAGTGACCTCATTCAGTTCCAAAGAAAGTGACATACCTCATTTCCTTGGTGATGGAACTGTCTGAACTTGGTAACCAAAAAGCCAGGCACCAAGAGGCAGTCCCAGTCCCAGTCCCAGTGGGCTCACTTGTTTGGATTTACCAAGGACAGAGTCAGTTTTCTTGGTACCTAATGATGTGAGGATGGCCAAATGCCAGGAAAGCTCTGAAGATGGACCTTTCCTGAGAAAGCAGATAGTGGTTCACCACTGGCTCCTGACAACTGCACAGAGTTGGCCAAGGAAACCAGATCTGAGAGAAGACAGACCATTTCAGGGGAACATAGTATGGCCCAACAGTCAGAGGACACTCTGGATAGTCACAGACCTACATGGGTGAAGGAGGTGCCTTTGTGGAAGTGTGTGTGGGTTTATTGTTTTCTCTCATGTTCTGAGAATAGATGGGAAAGGCGGTTTGGTTTGGAGTGGACAGTTTCTAGTAAGTTGTTTCACAAGGTGAGTGTTTCTATGTCTGTGTATCCCACTGTTTCCATTGTTGTAGACATTGGAAAAGAGAATGCATTAATGGATGTGTCCTGTCAAGTGTAAATCTTCCCATATTTCAACCTGCCCAATATATGAATGGAGTGCAGCTTGTCTTGTCGATGTGCAACACCTGCTATCTTTCTAAGTTGCTGTTTTCTTCCTGAATTCTGGCCACTCTCTAGAATAGGCTCATGGATTTGTGTTCAAAATATGTACCACCTCCAGCTCTGTGACATGGCCATGTACTGGATAGCTGAAGAGAATTGCGAGCATCTCAGAAAACTCAGATATCAGTGTGACCAGGAAAGTCTCAGAGGAGAAACCCTGCTTTGGGCCTTTTGCTTACTTATTGTTGTTTTTCACTGAATGTCAGGAAGTTCTTTGCCTCAATCCACCCCTTTGTGAAGCCTGAAGTAAACAGTTTTCAAATGGAAATGAATGGCATCACCTGTGGCTCTTTGCTTAATTGCTTTGGGGTGAATGTGTCTGAAATAGTCTCTTGGCCATGTGTGTGGCTTTGAGTTAGATTCTCAGCACCTGATGCATCTAAAGAATGATCCCATGTGTGCATCCAAAACCATAATGGCAAAAAAATCATTCATTATGGATGAAGTCTCTTGCCTTCCTCTGTTAGGTTCCTGAACTCCATCAAGTGAGAATAGGGATTCTTTGGGTCAAATGAGTTCTTCAATTCCCTGCAGAGGTGCTTGGGTTTTCGAGTAACTCCAAATCACATAAGAAATTGATACCTGAAATCAGTAGGCCTCAAATTGGAGAAACACAGAAGTATTAACGGCAGGCTTATTTCATCACTCCTGGTTCACAGAAACGGTGTCCAGGCCACCCTGACTTTAGGCAAATGAGGAAAAAGCGAGCTGATTTTGGACACTGTCTTGGCTTTTCTCATGACTCCAATTCACATAAAGAATCTAGACCCCACAGTCAGAGAGCCTCAAATTGGATAAGCGGAGCAGTATTAAGGGCAGGCCTATTTGATCACTCCAGGTTCACTGGAAGGGTGCCCAGGCCACGCTGAAGTTAGGCAAAAGAGGTGCAAGAAGCTTATTTTGGACATTTTCTAGGGCTGCACAACTCATGGAAAACTCCAGGAAGAGGTTTTGATTAGTGTCTATATGGAAGAAGAATAGGGCCATGAGGGAGTATTCTGGTTTTAATTGTTTTCATTTGAGTAGCGGTTGGAAGAGTTGTCTGGGTCCACCTGGACTTGAACTCTGGTGTGATTCTCCTTATAGACTGAGTTCTGGAACTGACCTGAGAGAAGTATTGCCATGAATTGTGTTGGGATTTTAGGAGGCCAGGCATGAAGTTGCCATTGGATCCTGTGATCTGGTTGGCTTTTCACAGAACACTGCGAATCTCAGCCAGGATATTACATGATTTTATTCTGAAAGACTTGGCATGCATTATAGAGATTCAAAACCCACATGGACCTCGCTTTATAGACCTCAATTGGCCTCGCTTCATGTGACTTTTTGGCCATTCATTGGGTAGCCTTGCATGTGAGAGTACTCCAGAGCTTTGCCTGAAATTAGTTTCCTAACCCTTTAAGGGTTCCTGAATGAATTGAAACCCACAGTGCCTCCAACTTCATCCATGAAAAATTGCTAGATAATTACCATGAAATTTTTAAAATTCCCATGACCAGATGTCACTGAAGAACCTTTGATGTCCTGTTGATGATCATGAATATACCAGACAGGGCCTTGACTGACTGGGTTTCATGAAAATGGTGTAGAACAGAGATGCTAGTAAGTAGGAGCCTGGTGAGTAGTGGGCCTAGAGAAGTGTTATGCAAGTGAGTGATAAAACATCTGTGGTGGGGCCATGTGGATCTTCCATTGGCTTCCAAATGGCTTGAGACTGACATGGTGCAGCCATCAGACATATATACGTAAAGGCATATTTTTATATGGAGAGGTTTTAGGGCAATGTTCAGAATCATGTTGCTATTGTCAAGGGGGCAAGCTACGTGGGATAGAACCCTGGTTGGTGCATTCTCCTGGAGACCATGCCCAGCACAGCTGACAGAACTCCCTTCAGCACTGTCTCCCATTTGAACTCATTGTATTTCATGAAGCAAATACCAAACTCCCAGTGCAGCAGCAAAAAACACGACGATAATTGGAGGATGACCAAGTTGTGTCACAGTCCACACGGGGAGACACTTAGCCCTCAGTGGCCACAGTTTACCTACAAAGAGAGAATTCAGCACTGCTGCCTCATTTTTATTGGAAAATAAATAACCATGTCCTCCAGGTCACATAGAAGCAGATCGAGCTTTGATTGTCTCACTACAAATAAAGCTAAAGCTAATGAAAACAACATATATTTTAAGTGCCCAACCTCAAAGGCAGGTTCTCAAAAAGTCTTTAGGCCAGCAGAGCTCCATGTTTGTGGAGTGTTTACCCTGTCCCTTACTTTTGGAAACTCCTCTACCACATCCAAAGATATGAAATCTGGAGCATTTTCCATTCCTGATAGGTATTCACAGATTTTCTAACTCTTCTCCTCTAATTGTGTCTTACTTGGGGCGAAGGTAATGTCAAGGCATTGTTCTGGAGGAGAGTGGGAAGAATTTTCTGTAGCATATATTTGCATACACATTGGATTCAGTTTTCTATTTTCCATTCAAAATACTGAATCCCTGACTCTAACCCATACCCGACCAGACTCTGACTACTAATTCTAATATGATGGAGAAAACTAACCCAAACAGAATAGAAATACAAGCAGTTCAGAGTAGGCCTGGTGTATTGTTGGACTTGCCTTTTGCATAATACAGAGTTGGAGTTATGAATCTAGTCGATTTGTTGTTGAAATAGTTGTCCATGTATTTTTAAGGTTAACAAATATGTGAATTTTTGTCTCCCTTTCTCTGTATTCTTATATGCACATATAGATTCCTACCTGGTACCACACGTACATTCTTGTGAGGTGGCTGACTTGGCAGATACAAATTGTTAGAAGAGATCACTCCTACTAAACTTGTTGGAATTGGATATTCAACCTATGGGTGAGCTTGCTAGTTGAACAGCATTATACATAAATCCATGTTCAGTAAAATTAATATTTTTAGATCTCTGGATGATGCATATTTTATTATGAATTTTGATTGACATATATATTGCTACTTTTTTGTCTGTGTGTGTGTTTTGTATATATATATATATATATATATATATATATATATATATATATACACTCTCCAGATTTTTCAAAATATGAAATATATGTGTCTTATATACACTCCCTAAATTCATTCATGTTTATGTATGTGGATTTATAATCAACTATTCACAAGATTATTCTGAGAAATATTCATCCACCTGAAATTTGCCTAATGATCTCAAATGTCAATCCTATTTGTGACTACATATTTGTTTCTTCCTAAGATTATATATGTAAACTCAACCCTGTCAAAATTTCTAATCCTATCACTCACTTTATACTTTGCCCGTTTTCGTAATGTCTCTATTGATATCTGCTTTTCTACATATTTTCCCCAGTTCATCATTGTGACTGACTCTTCACCTGTGCTGACATTTACATTCACTCTCTAATCGAAACCCTATTGCTAAAGAACTTTTTTTTCCAATTCCTATACTCACCCTTCTTCCTAAAAGTACTGACTATCTTCCTAATGCTATAGACTATCCCTTTTTGACTGGATGTTCTCTTCTACATTCAATCATCCAAGTAAATGTGGGGCGAGCTTCAGAGGAGGAGACAACCAACAGACTATCTCATGCAACATCAAAGGGTTTTTTGGGTGTCCAGCATGCTGGGGCTCAGAGATCACTTGAATCGAGGAGATAGCCCTGAGAATAGCTTAAGTAGAGCTTATATACTTTCCCTGGAGAGGGCAGGGAGGGAATTTTATTGATGGGTCAGGGCGAGTGGGTGGTTTGCGTGCAACTGGGTGAGGGAGTACATTCTGCAGTTGCACAGTTGGGGACAGAACATTCTGGGAACAAGATTTGCAAGCATTTCTCAAGATTTCAACAGTGTTTTGTTAAGCATACAGAAAAACAAGAAGTGACAAGTACCTATTTTATTAACCTTTAATTCCCCACTTCTTCTTCTGGCTACTTTTAATCATAAAAATGATCATTGGAGGGTGTCACATTCTATGTCTGCTAGTGGGGTATTACCATAAGTTTAACTCGTCCAATTTGAGCCTGGAGAAAAGAAATTACACGGTTGAGCAAACAGGGTTTTATAGTTAGCAATAATATGAGGATTATTATTGAACCTGCCAGGTTGATAAAAACGTAGTTAACCAGGAGGAGTGTGTGAACCAATACTCAAGCCACCCTTTTCGGGCCTCTCTCTCTTGTTGATGCTCTTCAAGGTGTCTTTTAAATTTACTCATAGATTTTATTACAACTCCAGTATGATCAGCATAAAAACAACATTCTTCCCTCAATGCATCACAAAGGTCCCCTTCTCTAATAAAGAGGAGGTCCAACCCTCAACTGTTCTGTAAAACAACTTCAGAGAGAGAGGTTAAAGATTCATGCAAAGCTCTGATGGGGGTTTCTAATATCTTAGTTTTGCTCTATTGCTGCTTCTAATTGGGTCATTTGTTGTGTCCCATGGACAATGGCAGTGGCTCCTGTGCCCACCCGTGCAGCAACTCCTATTCATAATAGGATGGCTAAAGTGAGCGATACATGTTCCCAGTGGAACCTGTTGTATGCCCCCCCCATTTGATCTTCAAACGAACCTGCATCATGATAGAGCACTCTGGGAAACATCTGCACCATTTCAAAATTAATCCCATCTGTTGACCATTTCATGAAAACATAAACAATGTTTAAGTATATAGAATTATGCTGTTGTAGGGACAGACAAGGCAAGGCACCTACGATAGCACTGAAGACAGGGAAACAGTCCTATTTTGTTGCAACCGGATTCAGAGGGCATTGCTTCTGTTGTAATCAATTAATCCCCAAAACTCAAGTTTAGGTAGTTTCAGAATTTTGTACCCAGCATATAAGGATGGGGCTCAGAAGTTTACAGTCTGCAGAAGTTCAAAAAAGCAGTTTTGTTTCTGATTTTTCCTCTGTTCTGGGCAAGTTAAATTTTCAAGGACACATGGGAGGGGGAGAGCTTTTTATTCCCTTTCTTATTTTCCCCCTGCCAGCTGTTACAACGGAGCCCATTTGGTAATTTCTTTATCTTAGAAATGTAGCCATTTCTGTGAAGCCCCAGCTGAAGGCCAGAGGCCTTGTTCACATATTTTGTGAAAAACAAGTTAGGGGTTGTCTAGCTTAGAAGTACTGAGTTTTTTAGCCAGTGGCCAAGTAGAACAGGGCAATACAAAAAGAGAAAGTTTATCTACATTGAACTCTTTATAGAAACTCTATGCTGAAAGTTCTAAATTCAGCCATGGTGAAGACTTCTGGAGAAGGACATTTAAGACTTTTCTGTGGGCCTGGTACAGAGGGGGAATACGGGGAAGGTGGGGCTGAGAGAAGCTCTGAGGATCTGAGAATGTGGAAAAAGAGAGATGTAAAAGAATAATTGGAAAGGGGTTTGGGAATTTCCTAGCAACAAAACTTCAGCAGTAGAACAGGTAGAGCAGAGCAGAAAACGGGAGTGAGTATCCCAAAATTCTGTGAGGGACTTTAAATTTTAGTAACCTGTTTTCAGTGATGACAAAGCAACTTTAATGGCCATTTATATTACATCTTGGATAAGGGTCTGAGATCTCTCCTCAGCTCGTTTGAGCTTTGGGTTAGCTGGAAAGAGGACCTGGTGGGACCCGGTGAGGGCACTGACAGGAGAAGAGAGGAATGAGTCGGTGGAGGGGTACCTCAGTACCTGCTACCTCACTAGTGGGCAATTGTCTGAGAACTGGTGGAGGTTTGGGTTTCTGATCTAGTAATTGGAGGGGAGAAATCAGGTTGCTGAGGTGGGAGTGACAGCAGAGAGTCTGGAGCAGAAGGCTGAGGATAAAAATCTATTGGAGAAGCATAGTTCAGGATGTGAGTGAAGGAGGGAAAAGGCTTCACATAGGGGAATCTCCTTTCACCCTTTTGAGCACTTGCAGAAGTTAAAAAGGTCACGCAAAATTTGAGGATCTAGAGACTCCTCTGGGGGCCATCCTTTTTCTGTTTTCTACTTGGTAATATGGCCAATACTGTGTACTGAATTTGATGAAGTATTGGGGTTCCATCAGGCAGCCCCTGTATGATCACATCTCCATGAAATACAGAAGAAGTCGGCTTTTCCCCCACACAGCCGTTACTGTTTGTGGCTTTGATAGTTTGCCGGGCAAACATAGTAATCTAGGCTAGCCAACCACATCTGGCTCGCGTGTCCCTACATCCATAATGTTTGTTTCCATTATCTATGGTACGGAAGGGATTTAATGGTATTTTAGTGGGATTTTCTTCATCAGGGATATCCCAATAAAAAAGACCTATGTCTGGGTGGAGAGATGGCCACCAGGTCCCTAAGGGGGCTGTATGCGAGATAGATTATACTTCTTTCCAGTAGGATTTGTGATCAGCCATCGCTGCTTAACAGGCTGATGAGGGTTAGGACTACTTGTGGCCAAGGGGAGAGTATATAACCTTATCCACATGGCGAATACACAATTTGAAACTGTTACCAGTCTTTTCCAGTTTCCAGAAAGATTCTGGACAAGGAGCAGGCTTGAGATGAGAGGCATGGATCCAGGAAGTGATTCTGTATACCTTTACCACTGTAGGTGTTATAAGTAACACCTGGTATGGTCCTTTTCAGCAGGGTTCCAGGGATGACACCTGATGTCATCTTACATACATGAAGTCTCTTATTTGATATGGATGTGGAATCCCCTGGTACACAGTTTGGTAGGCAGTGGCCACCTATTTTCACAGGTATCACTGAGTTCTTTCAAGAGCTTTAAGTCTGTCAACCAAGAGGGTGTGAAATGGATCCTTAGGTCTTACAGTTGGGCTTAGGACCCTTACTGGACGAGGGCCACCATAGAGAATTTCTCAGGGGGTAAGGCTACTCAAAGAAACAGAAGGATTTTTTCTTGCATGAAACATTGCATAAGTCAGGAGCATAGTCCAATCTTTTATGCTGGTCTCTAAGCTTAATTTCGTTAAGGTCTCTTTAATTGTTCTATTTATTCTTTCTACTTGTCCTGAACTCTGGGGTCTATAAGCACAATATAACTTCCAATTAATCCCCAGGTTCCTGGCTAACCCCTGACTCACCTGGGCCATGAACATCGGTCCATTATCAGATCCTATTACCGGCTTAGCTGCCTCCAATGGTAGAGAGGCTTAGTGAGAAGCAGGGGAATCACTTAGAGTGTGTTGTGTGTTAGGGGATGAGGGCAGTGGATAAGGAGGGGAAGAAGAGTTCAGTAGAGTCAAATCTTGTGACTCAGGGAGAACAGAGGGTGGAGGAGGTGGAAGAGGTGAGGGTTTGAGAGATCATGGGGGAAGGAGTATGAGCAGAGGCATGGGCAAGGAAAGGCTTCACCCATGGAGGAGGAGATTTGCAGAGGTCGGCAAAGTTAAGATATATGGCTGTTGATCAGGATGGCTATGTGGCCCTGGCTGAAAGACAATATCTCTGACTTTTTAAATTAGTGGGAAGTAGAAAGATATTTCTAGGGGCCATACGACTCCAAAATGGGCCATTCTGAGGCACAGAGAGTCTGCCAGGTCTAGCGTTTTACTAAAAAAAGAAAGATACTGAGCCCTTAAGCGGACTTTGGTTCAGTGATCAAGGGTCAGGGACAGAGGCATTGAAGTGCTCTGTCCCATAATGAAAGGTACACAAACAGTAAAAGCAAAGTCACATGACACAGGTAAGACAAGACCATGAAGACAGGCAATGGACGTCCAACACTGAGACCAGGAATGCGTAGCCGGCAAAACCCGATAGGATGGGAATACCTAATCTAAAACAAAATATCACTGAGTCGATGAAGCAATTGTTCCTTGATTCTCCGAGTCCTCTGCGGGGTCCCCCATGGAGGTGCCCTATGTCTCTGTGACACGTCTCTCAGCCACCGTTGGAGAGACCCCAGGCTCTTCATCGCCAGCAATTTTGCCAAGCCCTTACATGACACCTGAAACCAGAAAGAGGCGCCTTACTTCCTCTGAGAGGAGCCCGTTGGGGGTCTCTCATCCGCCACTGCCAGAACTCTGTGGAACCTCAATATGTAAAGTTCAGGCGAGTGTCGGAGGAAGAGACTACCAAGAGACTGTCTCATGCAACAGCAAAGGGTTTTTTTTGGGTCCAGCTTGCTGGGGCTCACAGCTAACTTAAATAGATCAGAGAGCTCTGAGAACAGCTTATGCAGAGCTTACATACATTTCTTGGAGAGGGAAGGGAGGGAAGTTTACTGTTGTGTAAGGGTGAGTGGGCGGTTCGCGTGACACCGAGTGAGGCAGTACATTCTGCAGTTTGGCAGTTGGGAACAGTACATTCTAGAACAAGATTAGCAAACATTTCTCAAGATTTCAACAGTGTTTTGTTAAGCATACAGAAAAACAGGAAATTACAAGTACCTATTTTATTAACCTTTCACTACCGACAATCCCTTTTTGACTGGATGTTCCTTCTACATTAATTCATGCAAGGTACAAGGACCTATGCCATTGTATATCGATTTATCTGAGACATCTCTGCAGAACGTAATTCAATGCTGCGTATCCCAATCAAGGGCCCAATGCCCTTCTGGCCTTCAAATCATACTTAGATTTCTTTTTTCATACATATATTACACCTATATATTCTTATACACATAGCAAGTTCCCAATACCATTATTCATCCAGCACAATGATTTCTAACCCAAATCAAACATGTTTTTAACCATAATCATACACTGTTCCCTCAATCTAACTTTATAGAAGAGCAGGGAAAGAGTTGATTTTACAATAAAGAAATGTAGGGAAACTTCCACCTGCTGAGAACCTCAAAGGCCCATGCAGAAATGATCCCTGGAGAAGATGTAGGCAGCTATGAAGGACCTGAGAGAGCAAAAGTCATCTTCCATGGCAAACAACCCGGTCAGGATAAAAGGTTGTGTCTGAATCAGATTCTCTTCTTAATGTAGAGAACATAGACCAAAACAGGCCTGTGTGGAGATCTATTCCTGGGTGCCTATGGTTGATATACCATTCTAACTTGTGAAAGTGTCACAGGAAGTAGGGGCAGCCTCAATCTCATGGGACCCTTGGAAGCAACAGTTACGACAAAGTGGTTGCCAAGACAGGGACCTCATTCAGTTCAGGAAGGAAATGACCTCACCTCACTTCCCTGGTGAGGGAACTTTCTGAACTTTGGATCCAGGAAGCCAGGCACACAGAGCCAGTCCCAGTCCCCATCCCTGTGGTCTCACTTATTTGAATTTACCAAGGATAGTCAGTCTTTCTTGGTACCTTCAGACGTGAGAAGAACAAATGCCAGGAAAGCTCGGAAGCGTTGCTTTTCTTGAGAAAGCAGTTAGTGGCTCACCGTTGGCTCCTGAGAAGGTCACAGAGTTTGCCAAGGAGACCAGATCTGAGACAGGACAGGCTATTTTGGGGGAACATATTATGGCCTACAAGTCAGAGGACACTCCGGATAGTCAATGACCTAATTGGGGGAAGAAGGTGCCTTTGTGGGTGTGGTTGTGGGTTTGTGGTTTTGTCTCATTTTCTGAGAATAGGTAGGAAAGTCAGTTTGTTTCGTTGGAAGTGGACTGTTTCTAGTAAGTCGTTTAACATGGCGAGTGTTTCTCTGTCTGTGTATCTCACTGTGTCCGTGGTTGTAGACATTAGAAAAGAGAATTCATGAATGGATGTGTCTTGTCTAGTAGAAAGCTTCTCAGCATTCATATTGACCCATTTATGAATGGATTGTAGCTTGCCTTATTGATGTGCAACACCTGCTATCTTCCTAAGTTCCTGTTTTCTTCCTGAATTCCGGCCAATCTCAAGAATAGGCCTATGGTTTTGTGTCCAAGATCTTTACCACCTCAAAGCTCTGTGACATAACAATGTACTGGATAGCTGTAGGGAATGGGGAGCATCTCAGAAAACTCAGATATCAGTGTGACCAGGAAAGTCTCAGTGGAGAAACCCTGCTTTGGGCCTTTTGCTTACCAATTGTTCTGTTGCCCTGAATGTCAGGAAGGTCTTTGCCTCTGGCCAACCCTTTTTGAAGCCTGAAGAAAACAGTTTTCAAATGGAAATGATTGGGCATACCTGTGGCTCTTTTCTTAAGTGCTTTGAAAAGGGATGTGTCTGAATCAGCCCCCTGGCCCTGTGTGTGGCTGTGACTTAGATTCTCAGCACCTGATGGATCTAAAGAAAGTTCCCATGTTTGCATCCAAATGAAAAATGGCCAAAAGAGCAGTCATTGGGATGAAGTCTCTTGACTTTCTCTGTAAGGTTCCTGAACTCCATCAAGTGAAAATAGGGATCCTTTGGGTCAAATGAGTTCTTCAAAACCTACAGAGGCTAGCCCATAGGTGTTTGGTTTTATCATGACTAAAATTCACATAAAGAATCTAAACCCCACAGTCAGTAGGCCTCAAATTGGAGAATTGGAGCGGTATTAATGGCAGGCCTATTTGATCACTCCTGGTTCACAGGATGGGTGTCCAGGCCACCTTGACTTTAGGCAAATGAGGGTCAAAGGAGCTTATTTTGGACACTGTCTTGGTCTGCGCCCCTCATTTAAACATCCAGCCAAATTATGATGAGTGTCAATATGGAAGAAGATGAGGGCCATATGGGAGTGTTCTTGTTTTAATTGTGGTAATTTGTGTGGTAGTTGGAAGAGATGACTGGGATCACCTGGGCTTGAACTCTGGTGTGATTCCCCTTAAAGAATGAGTTCTGGATCTGACCTCAGAGAAGTATTGCCATGAATTCTCTTGGGATTTTACTAGGCCACGCGTGAGAATCGCCTTTGGAAACTGAGATCTAGGCCCAGGATGGCTTTCCACGGAGCTCGGGGATTCTGAGCCAGGATATCACATGATTTACTTCTTGAAGACTTGGCAGCCCTAGTTGAGAGTCCAAACACATATGGACCTCACATTGTAGACCACAATGTGTCTGGATTCATGTGACCTTTTTGCCAGTCTTTTGGAAGGCTTTTCTGTGAGTGTTCTCCAGAGCTTTCATTGAAATGAGCTTCCTCACCATTTAATGGTTCCTGAATTAATTGAAACCCACAGTGCGTCTAACTTCATTTTTGAAATATGACTAGATTAATACCATGAAATTTCTGAAATTCCCATGACCAGGTGGCACTGGATAAACTTTGGATTTCCTGCTGCTGATCATGAGTGTACCAAAGAGTGCCTTGATTGACTGGGTTTCGTGAAAATGGTGTAGAACAGAGATGCCAGTAATTTGGAGCCTGCTGAGTAGTGGGCATAGAGAAGTGGACTGTAGGTGTGTAAATAAATATTTTTGGTAGGACCACCTGGATCTTCCATTGGCTTTGAAAGACTTGCGACTGACATGGTGCAGGCAGCAGACCTTTATATGTAAAGGCATCTTGTCATATGGAGAGGTTTCAGGGCAATGTTCAGAATCAGGTTGCTATAGTCAAGGGGAAAGCTATGTAGGATCGAAGCCTGGTTCGTACATTCTCTTTGCGACCCTGACCAACCACACATGACAGAACTCCTCCAGCATTTTTATCCCAGTTGAACTCCTTGTATTTCGTGAAGCAAGTACCAAACTCCCAGTGCAGCAGTAAGAAACACCCTGGAAAGTGGAGGATCACCAAATGGCTTCACAGTCCACATGGGAGACACTTCAGCCCAGTGGCCTCAGTTTACCTACAAAGAGAGAATTCAGCACCGCTGCCTCATGATCATTGGAAAATAAGAAACCATGTTCTCCAGGTAACATAGATGCAGACCCAGATTTCATGGTGTCACTACAAACGAAGCTAAATCTCCTGACAATTACATATATTTCTTGTTCCCAACCTCAGAGGAAGTTTCTCAAGAAGTCTTTAGGCCAGCACAGCTCCTTGTTTCTGGATTGTTTACTCTCTCCCTTACTTTTGGAAACTGTTCTACCACCTCCAGTGTTGTGAACTCCTGAGCATTTTCCATTCCACATAAATTCACAGATTTTCTAACTCCTCTCCTCTAATTGTGTCTTACTTTTAGCGATGGTTATGTCAAGGCATTGTTCTGGATGAGAGAGGGAAGATTTATGAGTATCACATTTTTGCATACACATTAGATTAATTTTCCTTTTTTCCATTTGAAATACTGAATCCCTGACACTAACCCATACCCTACTAGACTCTGACTACTAATCCTAATATCATGGAGAGAAAGAAACCTAACCGAATAGAAATACAGGCCTTTCATAGGAAGCATGGTGTATACTTCTATTTGCCTTCTGCATTATCAAGAGTATGTGTTTTAAATCTAGACAACTTTTCATTGTAATATTTCTCCATGATTTTTTAAAATTATCACATATATAAATTCCTGTCTCCCTTTCTCTGTATCCTATTCAGCACATGTATTTTTTTATGCATATATATAATATCCTACCTGGTATCACACGGACATTCTTTTGAGCTCCCTGACTTTGGAATATAAAATTGTGAGAACAGATGACTCTCCCTAAATAATGATGGAACTGAAAATTCAACCTATGGGTGAGCTTCCTAGTGAAAAACACTATACATAAATCCATGTTCAGTAAAATGAATATTTTTGCATACGTGGATGAATTATATTTCATGATGAATTTCGATTGGCATATATATTGCTAAATATTAATGTGTGTGTGTGTGTGTATGTGTGCATGTGTGTGTGTGTGTGTGTGTGTGTGTTTGTGTATTATTTTTAAATCTGGAAAAAAAAATATATATATATATATATCCAGATTTTAAAAAAATATGAAAAATATGTGTCTTAATATACACTCCCTAAATTCATTTATATTCATGTATGTGGGTTCAAAATCCAATCTTTACAAGATTATTTTCAGCAATATTTATATTCCTGTAATACATATTTGTTTCCTACTACTGAAAACTAAGTTCAGTAGGTGGTGCATACAAATCCTAATATTTCTACAGTACCTGACCCAGTTTAACATCAATGCAAGTAGATTGCTATGGGACATGATGTGTATTTTGAAGTTCATTTTTATTCAACACTGGTATATTACTATTTTATCTGTTTATGGACATCATAGGATATATTTTTTCATCCACAACTTCACAAAATTATAGGCATTTGGTTCACATTCATTTACTTATACTTAAGAACAAATGTATTCCTCCATGTTTCTTTACTGGTCTTTTCACTAGACTTCTTTCTAAACACATTATTTTTGATTCCATAATCATTTTTGAAGCAATACTCACCCTTCACGATAAACCGTAACCCTAATATTACCATTACATATATAACTGGTTGGAATGATTGTATATATATCAATATAAGATTTCCAATATATTTTCAGATGCAAACTCAATCCATTATTTAAAGTTGGAACTAGTTATATACTTTATCACAATATGGTCTATTCATGCAACATCTCAATAATCATCAACACAAGGTACACCTATTTGTATCACCAGTACTAATATATAAGTTTCCAGAATATTACTCCCCATAATGGTGGAAGAAATAGTCATGTCACCTTATCTACATATAAAATTTATCACGGTAGTATTCTGGACACAAAATGCAAAGGTCACACATATGATTGTACCAAAGCCTAAATGGAAAGTGACCATGGATTACTAAAAACATCCATGTCCAGGGTGCCTAATGCTCTCAAATGTCAATCCTATTGATTACTACATATTTGTTTCTTCCTAAGATTATATATTCAACCTCAAGCCTGTTGAAAATGTCTAATCCTATCACTCACTTTATACTTTGCCTGATTTCCTAATCTTTCTATTGATATCTGCTTTCCTACATATTTTTCCCAGTTCATCATTGTGACTGTCTCTTCACATGTGCTGACATTTACATTCACTCTCTAACTGAAACCCTATTGATAAAGAACTTTTGGTCCAACTCCTAGAGTCACTCTTCTTCCTAAACCTACTGACTATCTTCCTAATCCTACAGACTATCCCTTTTTGACTGGATGTTCTCTTCTACATTCAATCATCCGAGGTACACAGTCCTATGCCATTGTATATCGATTTATCTGAGACCTCGGTGCAGAACATAATTCAAGCTAAGTATACCAATCAAGGGTTCTGTTGCCCTGAATGTCAGGAAGGTCTTTGCCTCAGGCCACCCCTTTGTGAAGCCTGAAGAAAAAATTTTCAAATGGAAATAAATGGACATCACCTGTGGCTCTTTGCTTAATTGCTTTGGAAAGGGATTTGTCTGAATCTGCCTCTTGGCCCTGTGTGAGGCTGTGGCTTAGATTCTCAGCACCTAATGGATCTAAAGAAAGATCCCATGTGTGCATTCAAAACCAAAATGGCAAAAAGAGCAGTCATTGTGGATGAAGATTCTTGCCTTTCTCTGTTAGGTTCCTGACCCCCTTCAAGTGAGAATAGGGATCTTCTTTGTCAAATGAATTCTTCAATGCTCTGCAGATATGCTTGGGTTTTCTCATGACTCCAAATCACATAAAAAATCTATACCTGACATTCAGTAAGCCTCAAATTATAGAAACAGAGCGGAATTAATGGCAGGCCTTTTTGATCACTCCTGGTTCACAGGAAGGGTGTCCAGGCCACCCTGACTTTAGGGAAATTAGAGGCAAGGGAGCTTATTCTGGAAACTGTCTTTGGTTGCGACCCTCATGAAAACTTCCATCCAGAACTTTTGATGAGGGTCTTTATGGACGAAGATGAGGGCCATGTGGGAGTTTTTTTGTTCTAATTGTGGTCATTTGTGTGGGGGTTGGAAGAGATGACTTGGTCCACCTGGGCTTGAACTCTGGTGTGATTTCCCTTAGAGCCTGAGTTCTGGAACGTACCTCATAGAAGTATTGAAATGAATTGTGTTGGTTTTTAGGAGGCCACGCATGAATGTCACCCTTTGAAACTGAGATCTAGGCCCAAGGTGGCTTTCCACAGAGCAATGGGAATCTCAGCCAGGAAATCACATGATTTTATTCTGAAAGACTTTGCTGCCATTGTTGGCCCTCGGAAGCAAGAAGGAGTGGCCATACTCATATCGATTAAAATCAACTTAAACCTAAGTTAATCAAAAGTGATAAAAAGGACACTATATACTGTTAAAAGGCACCATTAACCAACAAGACATAACAATTATCAATTTGTATGCATCAAACAATGGTGGTGCAAAGTCATAAAACAAACTCTCCTCAACTTCAAGAGTCATATAGGCTATAACACAATAATTACGGGTGACTTCAGCACACAACTCTCGGCATTGGACAGATCCTCTAGAGAAAATCTGAATTAAGAAACTATAGAACTTAATAGAACAATCAATAACCTAGACTTAACCAACATATATAGAATATATCAAACATCATAAAGTGGATACATGTTCTTCTCAGCAGCACATTGGTCCTACTCAAATATAGACCATATATTATGCCATATGGAAACTCTTAGTAAATATAAAAGTATGGAGATAATACCATGCACCATATCTGATCATAATGGAATGAAACTTGAAATTAATGATTGAAGAAGGAAGGAAAAATTCTACATCACATGGAAAATCAACAATATGTTACTGAATGATCAATGGGTTACAGAAGACATAAAGGAGGAGATAAAAAATTTCTTAGAGACAAATGACAATACAGACAAAACATACCGGATTCTATGGAAAACAATGAAAGCAGTTTTAAGAGGGAAATTCATTTCTTGGAATTCTTTCCTCAAAAAAAAAGAAAAAAACAACAAATAAATGATCTCACACTACATCTCAAAAACCTAGAAAAAAAAAAGCAAAACAACAAATGTAGTAGAAGACAAGAAATAATTAACATTAGAGGAGAAATCAACAAAATTGAAACAAAAAAATTGAAAAAATAAAAGTTGGTTCTTTGAAAATAAATTAAATCGACAGGGCCTTAGCCATGCTAATGAAGAGAAGTAGAGAGAGAACTCAAATTTCTAACATATGGGATAAAAAAGGCAACATCACAACAGACACTACAGAAATTCAGATGATAATTAGAAAGTATTTTGAAACCCCATATTCCAATAAAACAGAAGATAATGAAGATATTGATAAATTTCTTATGTCATATAATCTGCCAAGTTTGAGTCCGGAAGACTCACACAATTTAAATAGACCAATAACAAACGAAGAAATAGAAGAAACCTTCAAAAGACTACCAACCAAAAAAAGCCCTGGACCAGATGGTTATACAGCAGAGTTCTACAAAACGTTCAAAGATGAATTAATACCAATACTTTTCAAGCTATTTCAAAAAATAGAAAAAGAAGGAGTTCTTCCAAATTCATTCTATGAGGCCAACATCACCCTGATCCCAAAACCAGACAAAGACACTTCAAAGAAAGAAAACTACAAACCAATATCTCTAATAAACTTGGATGCAAAAATTCTCAATAAAATTCTGGCAAATAAAAAACAAAAGCATATAAAAAAATTGTGCTTCATGATCAAGAGGGATTTATCCCAGGGATGCAAGGCTGGTTCAATATACGGAAATCAATAAATGTAATCCATCACATCAATAGACTTAAAGAGAAGAACCATATGATCATCTCGATAGATGCAAAAAAAGCATTCTACAAAGCACAGCATCCCTTTTTCTTTAAAACTCTATAAAACACTAGGAATAACAGGAACTTACCTCAACATGGTAATAGCTATATATGCTAAACCTCAGGCTAGCATCATCCTAAATGGAGAAAAACTGAAGGCATTCCCTCTAAAATTTGCAACAAGACAGCGATGCCCTCTATCACCACTTCTATTTAATTTAGTTCTTGAAATACTATCCAGAGAAATGATACAGACAAAGGAAATTAAAGGCATAAAAATAGGAAAAGAAGAACTTAAATTATCGCTATTTGTGGATGACATGATAATATATTTAACAGACCCAAAAGGGTCTACAAAGAAACTGCTAGAGTTAATAAATGAATTCAGCAAATTGGCAGGATATAAAATCAACACGCATAAATCAAAGGCATTCCTGTATATCAGCAACAAAACTTCTGAAATGGAAATGAGGAAAACCACTCCATTTACAGTATACTCAAAGAAAATAAAAAACTTGGGAATCAACCTAACCAAAGAGGTGAAAGATTTATACAATGAAAACTACAGAACCCTAAAGAGAGAGATAGAAGAAGATGTTAGAGGATGGAAAAATATGCCCTGTACATGGATAGGCAGAAATAACATCATCAAAATGGCCATATTACCCAAAGTTCTCTACAGGTTTAATGCAATGCCAATCAAAAACCCAATGGCATTTCTTGTAGAAATAGATAAAGTAATCATGAATTTCTTATGGAACAACAAAACACCCAGAATAGTGAAAGCAATTCTAAGCAGGAAGTGTGAATCCAGAGTTCAAACTGTACTACAAAGCAATAGTAACAAAAACAGTGTGGTACTGGTATCAAAACAGGCAGATGGACCAATGGTACAGAATAGAGGACACAGAGACATATCCACAAAATTACAACTTTCTTATATTTGAAAAGGGGCCTAAAAGCATGCAATGTAAGAAGGATAGCATCTTCAACAAATGGTGCAGGGACAATTGGAAATTCATATGCAACAAAATGAAACGGAATCCCTTTCTCTCACAATGCATAAAAGTTAACTCAAAATGGATCAAGGAGCCAGATATAAAATCAGAGACACTGCGTCTGATAGAAGAAAAAGTTGGCTACGATGTACATACTGTGGGGTTGGGCTCCAAATTCCTTAATAGGACACCCATAGCCCAAGAGTTCATAAAAAGAATAAACAAATGGGACTTACTTAATCTAAAAAAGTTTTTTCTCAGCAAGAGAAACAATAAGAGAGTTAAATAGAGAGCCTACATCCTGGGAACAAATTTTTACCCCTTATACTTCAGATAGAGCCCTAATATCTAGAATATACAAAGAACTCAAAACAATTAAACAATGAGATAACAAATAACCCAATCAACAATGGGCCAAGGATCTTAACAGACACTTCACAGAGGATGACATACAATCAATCAACAAGTACATGAAAAAATGCTCACCATCTGTAGCAGTCAGAGAAATGCAATCAAAACCACCCTAAGATACCATCTCACTCCAGTAAGATTGGCAGCCATTATGAAGTCGAACAACAATAAGTGTTGGTGAGGATGTGGGGTAAAGGGTACACTTGTACACTGCTTGTGGGCCTGCAAATTGGAGAGTCCAATATGGAAAGCAGTATGGAGATTCCTGGGAAAGCTGGGAATGGAACCACCATTTGCCTGAGATATCGCCCTTCTCAGACTATTCCCTGAGGATCTTAATAGAGAGCAGTATAAGGATACTGCCACATCGATGATCATAGCGGCACAATTCACAATAACTAGACTGTGGAACCAAACTAGATGCCCTTCAATAGACGAATGGATAATAAAAATGTGGCATCTATACACAATGGAGTATTACACAGCACTGAAAATGACAAAATCATAGAATTTGCAGGGAAATGAATGGCATTAGAATAGATTATGCTAAGCGAAGCTATCCAATCCTTAAAAAACAAATGCCAAATATTTCCTTAAATATAGAGAGAGCAAATAAGAACAGAACAGGGAGGAAGAACATGAGAAAAATATTAAAACTAAACAGAGATGAGTGGGGGGAGAGAAAGGGAGAGAGAAGGAAAATTATATGGAAACGGTAGGAGACTACTCAATGTTACACAATATTACATATAAGAGGTTGTGAGGCTAAAGAGGGGAAAACAAGGGAGAGAATTAAACAACAGCAGATGAGGTAGAGAGGGAAGATGGGAGGGGAGGGGGAATAGTAGGGGATAGGAAAGGTAGCAGAATTCAACAATAACTAGTATGCTATTATGTAAAAACGTGAGTGTGTAACTGATGTGATTCTGCGATTTGTATTTGGGGTAAAAATGGGAGTTCATAACCAAATTAAGTCAAATGTATGAAAGATGATATATCATGAGCTTTATAATGTTTTGAACAACCAAAAAAAAAGAATTGAATTTCCAATATTTGAGTCATATAACAACTTTATTTTTTAATAAAATTGTCTTTTATTTGTTATCTTACTTGCTGGTATCTGCCTTTCAGTTTTAAAAAACTATGTGCTTTAGCCATTCATCCATGTAGTATGTATCAGAAAATTTTGAGTGTCTCCATATAACCAGATTGGCAAGGCATCAAGGTTTCCTTCACAAACAAGGTGAAGGCTTTGCCATTAGAAATTTAATATTCTGCAAAACAATTTTTTTAAACTTTCCAATTAAATTTCCAAAAAAATTTAGAAAAAAAAAGAATCTAAACCCCACAGTAAGAATGCCTCAAAGTGGAGAAGTGGAGCATTTATGGCAGGCCTATTTGATCACTGCTGGTTCACAGGAAGCGTGTCCAATCAACCCTGATGTTAGTCAAATGAGGGGCAAGGGAGCTTATTTTGGGCACTGGTTTGGATGTGCCCCTCATGGAAAACTCCATCCAGAGGTTATGATGTGTGTTTATATGGAAAAAGATGAGGGCCATGTGGGAGTGTTTTGGTTTTAATTGTGGTCATTTGTGTGGTAGTTGGAAGAGATGACTGGGTCCACCTGGGCTTGAACTCTGGTGTGATTCCCCTTAGAGAATGAGATTTGGACCTGACTTCAGAGAAGTATTGCCATGAATGTTGTTGGGATTTCAGGTAGCCACGCATGAGAGTCGCCCTTGGAAACTGAGATCTTGGCCCAGAGAGGCTTTCCAGAGAGCACTGGGAATCTCAGCTAGGATATCACAGGTTTTATTCTGAAATACCTGGCAGCCATCGTTGAGAGTCAAAACACACATGGACTTCACATTGGAGACCTCAATGGGCCTGGCTTCATGTGACAATTTGGCCACTCTTTGGGAAGCCTTGCCTGTGAGAGATCTCCAGATCCTTCATTAAAATGAGCTTCCTCAACATTTAATGGATCCTGAATGAATTGAAACCCACAGTACCAACAACTTCATCTGTGAAAAATAGTTAGATAAATACCATGAATTTTTAGAAATTCTCATGACCACGTGGCACTGGAGAACCTTTGGATGTCCTGTTGCTGATCATGAGTATACCAGACAGTGCCTTGATTGACTAGGTATCATGAAAATGGTGTAGAACAGAGATGCCAGTAAGTTGGAGCCTGATATGTAGTGGGCCTAGAGCAGTGGTGTGCAGGTGTGTGATAAAACATCTGTGGTGGGGCCTGTGGATCTGCCATTGACTTTCAAATGCCTTGACACAGACACGGTGCAGCCAGCAGACCCTTCTATATAAAGGCATCTTGTTATATGGAGATTTTTCACGGCTATGTTTAGAATCAGGTTGCTATGGTCAAGGGGCAAGCTATGTGGGATAGAAGCCTAGTTGGTGCATTCTCATGCAGACACTGACCCACCACACGTGACAGAACTCCCTCCAGCACTGTGTCCCACTTGAACTCCTTGTATTTCGTGAAGCAAATACCAAACTCCCAGTGCAGCAGCAAGAAACACAATGAAAAGTCGAGGATGACCAAATGGCTTCACAGTCCACATGGGGTGACACTTAGCCCCCGTGGCCACAATTTAGCTACAAAGAGAGAATTTAGCACTGCTGCCTCATGTTCATTGGAAAATAAGAAACCATGTCCTCCTGGTCACATAGATGCAGACCTAGCTTTGATGGTCTCACTACATCGGAAGTTAAAGCTCCTGACAACAACATATATTTCAAGTGCCCAAGCTCAGAGGCAATTTCTCAAGAAGTGTTTAGGCCAGCAGATCTCCATGTTTGTGGAGTGTTTACCATGTCACTTACTTTTGGAAACTGCTCTATCAACTCCAAGGTTGTGAACTCCTGAGCATTTTCCATTCTAAATATATATTCACAGATTTTCTAACTCTTCTCCTCTAATTCTGACTTACTTGGGGCAAAGGGAATGTCAAGTCATTGTTCTGGATGAGAGAGGGAAGATTGTTTTGTAGCACATTTTTGCATACACATTGGATTCATTTTCCAATTTTCTGTTTGAAATACTGAATCCCTGACACTAACCCATACCCTACTAAACTCTGACTACTAATCCTAATATAATGGAGAAAAATAACCCAAACAGAATAGAAATACAAGCATTTCAGAAGAAGCATGGTGTATAGTTGGAATTACCTTTTGCATGATATAAGGTAGGAGTTATAAATCTAGTCAATTATTTGTTGAAATAATTTTCCATGTGTTTTTAAAGTTAAGAAAAATGTGAATTCCTGTCTCCCTTTCTCTGTAGCCTATTAAGCAAATGTATTTTTACATGCACAAATAGAATCCTACCTGGTTTCACATATACATTCTTGTGAGGTGGCTGACTTGGCAGATACAAATTGTGAGAAGAGATCACTCCTCCTAAATGCTGTCTTAACTGAAAATTCAACCCATGGGTGAGCTTCCTAGATGAACAACACTATACACATATTCATGTTCAGTAAAATGAATATTTTGGGATATGCGGATGAGTTATTTTTCATGATGAATTTCAATTGGCATATATATTGCTACATTATAATGTGTGTGTTTGTGTGTCTATATATACATTATATATATATTCTCCAGATTTACCAAAATATGAAATATATGTGTCTTCTTATACACCGCCTGAATTCATTCATATTCATATATGTGGATTTATAATCAACTTTTAAAAAGTTTATTCTCAGAAATATACATCCACTGAAATAAATATTTGTTTCCTAGTACTGAAAACTAACTTCAGGGATGGGTGCTTACAAATCCTAATATTTCTACAGTAACTGACCAAGTTTAACATCAATGCAAGTAGATTCCTATTGGATATGATGTGTTTATTAAAGTTCATTTTAATCAAACCTGGTACGTTATTATTTCTTCAGTTTATAGACATCATAAATTATATCCTTTCATTCACAAGTTCACAAATTTATAAACATTTGGTTCACTTTCAATCACTTCCTTTTTCAGAACACTTATATTTCTCCATGTTTCTTGACTGGTCCTTTCACTAGACTTCTTTCTAAAGACATTATTTTCGATTCCATAATCATTTTTGAAGCAAAACTCACACACTATTTATGATAAACAGTAACCCTAATATAACCATTAGATATATAAGTGGTTGGAATGAATGTATGTATATCAATAAATGATTTCCTCTATTTTTTCAGCTATCAATACAATCCATTATTTAAATTTGGAACCAGTCATATAATTTATTCACAGTATGGTCTATTAATGCATCATCTCTATATTCATCAACACAGGGTAAGCCGATTAGTATCCCCAGTACTAATTTATATCTTTTCAAAATATTTCCCCCAGAAATGGTGGAAGAAATACTCATGTCACCTGATCTTCATATACATATTATCACAGTAATATTCTGGACACAAAATGCGAAGGTCACCCTTATGATTGTACCAAAGCCTCAATGGAATGTGAACATGGATTACTAAATATATCCATGTCCAGGTTGACTAATGCTCTCAAATGTCAATCTTATTGGTGACTACAAATTGGTTTCTTCTTAAGATTATGTATTCAACCTCAACCCTGTTGAAAATGTCTAATCCTATCACGTTATACTTTGCCTGATTTCCTAATGTCTCTATTGATGTCTGCTTTCCTACATATTTTCCCCAGTTCATTATTGTGCCTGACTCTTCACATATGGTGTCATTTATATTCACTCTCTAACCAAAACCCTATTGCTAAAGAACATTTGGTCCAAATCCTAGACTCACTCTTCCTTCTAAACCTACTGACTATCTTCCTAATCCTACACACAATCCCTTTTTGACTGGATGATCTCTTCTACATTTAATCATCTGAGGTACAGGGTCTTATGCCATTGTATATCAATTTAACTGAGACCTCGGTGCAAAACATAACTCAAGCTAAGGATCCCAATCAAGGGTCCAAATCCTTCTGGGCTTCAAATATTACCTAGATTTCTGTTTTCATACTTATGTTCTACCTCTATATTCTTATAAATATCGCTGGTTCCCAATACCATTATTCATCCAGCTGAATGATTTCCAACCCAAATCGAACATGCTATTAATCCTAACCATACAATGTTCTCTCAATCTCACTTTACAGAAGAGCAGGGACAAAGTTGGTATTACAATACAGGAAGTTAGGAGATCTTCCAACTGCTTAGTACCTCAAAATCCATGCAGAAATGATCCCTGGAGAAGATGCAGGCAGCTATGAAGGACCTGAGAGAACAAAAGTCATATTCCATGGCAAAAAACATGGTCAGGATGAAAAGATGTGTCTGAGTCCGCCTCTCTATTCTTTATGTAGGGAAGATGGACCAAACCAGGCCTGTGTGGAGAGCTGTTCCCAGGTGACTATGGTTTCTATACCATTCTAACATGAGAAAGTATCACAGGAAGTAGGGCAGCCTCCATGTCAGGAGACAATAGGAAGAAACTGTTAGGACAAAGTGGTGGCCAAGACAGTGACCTCATTCATTTTCTGAAGGTAGTGACCTCACCTCACTTCCTTGGTGATGGAGGTCTCTGAATTTTGTGATCCAGGAAGCAAGGCACCCTGAGCCAGTCCCAGTCCCAGTCGCAGTGGGCTCATTTCTTTGGATTTTCCAGGAACAGAGTCAGTCTTTCTTGGTACCTACTGATGTAAGGGTTGCCAAATACGAAGAAAGCTCTGAAGAGGGGTCTTTCCAGAGAGGATAGGAATTGGCTCACCACTGCGTCCTTACAACTTCACAGATTTGACCAAGGAGACCAGATCTGAGACAGAAAGGCCATTTCTGGGGAACATTGTATGTCCTACCAGTCAGAGGACATTCCAGATAGTCACAGACCTACTTGGAAGAAGGAGGTGCATTAGTGGGTGTTGGTTTGTGTTTGTGGTTTTTTCACATGATCTGAGAATAGGTAAAAAAGGAGGTTTGTTTGGTTTGGAGTGGACTGTTTCTAGTAAGTCATTTGACAAGGAGACTGTTTCTGTGTCTGTGTATCCCATTGTGTTTTTCTTTGTAGATATTAGAAAAGAAAATAGCTCATTGGGTGTGTCCTGTCTAGTAGAAAACTTCCCAGTATGCATCCTTCCCAATTAATGAATGGACTGAGGCTTGCCTCATCCATGGGCAACACCTGCTATCTACCTAAGTTCTCATCTTTTTCCTGAATTCTGGCCACTCTCAAGATTAGTATCATGTATTTTTGTACAAGATACGTACCACCTCCAAGCTCTGTGACATGGCCATGTACTGGATAGCTGAAGAGAATGGCGAGCATCTCAGAAAACTCACATATCAGAGTAACCAGGAAAGTCTCCTAGGAGAAACCCTGCTTGGGGGCTTTTGATTACCTATTGTTCTGTTGCTCTGAATGTCAGAAAGGTCTTTGCCTCAGGCCAAACCTTAGTGAAGCCTGAAGAAAAGAGTTTTCAAATGGAAATGAATGGGAATCACCTGTGGCTTTTTACTTTATTGCTTTGGAAAAAGATTTGTCTGAATCAGCCTCTTGGCCCTGTGTGAGCCTGTGGTTTAGATTTTCAGCACCTGATGGGTCTAGAGAAAGATCCCATGTGGGCATTCAAAACCAAAATGGAAAAAAGATCAGTCATTTTGGATGAAGCCTCTCGACTTCCTCTGTAATATTTCTGACCTCCATCAAGTGAGAATAGGGATCATTTGTGTCAAATGAGTTCTTCAAAGCCCTGCAGAGGCTAGACAATAGGTGCTTGCACTTTCTCATGACTCCAATTCACACAAAGAATCTATACCCCACAGTCAGTAGGCCTCAAATTTGAGAAGTGGAGCAGTATTAACAGCAGTCCTATATGATCACTTCTGTTTCACAGGAATGTTGTCCAGGCCACCCTGACTTTAGGCAAATGAGGGGCAAGGGAGATTATTTTTGAAACTGTCTTGGGCTGTGCCCCTCATGGAAACCTCCAGCTAGAGTTTATGATTAGTGTCTATATAAAAGAAGAAGAGGGCCCTGTGGGAGTGTTTTGGTTTTAATTGTCATCATTTGTGTGGCAATTGGAAGAGATGCCTGGGTCCACCTGGGCTTGAACTCTGTTGTGATTCCCCTTAGAGACTGAGTTGTGGAACTGAACTCAGAGAAGTATTGCCATGAATTGTGTTGGGATTTTTGGAGGCCACGCATGAGATTCGCCATTGGAAACTGAGATCTAGGCCCAGGGTGAATTTCCACAGAGCACTGGGAATCTCAGCCAGGATATCACAAGATTTTATTTTGAAAGATTGTCAGCCATAGTTGAGAGTCAAAACACACATGGAATTCACATTGTAGACCTCAATGGGCCTGGCTTCGTGTGACCTTTTGCCCACTCTTTGGGAAGCCTTGCCTGTGAAAGTTCTCCAGAGATTTCATTGAAATGAGATTCCTCACCTTTTAATGGTTCCTGTATAAATTAAATCCCACAGTGCCTCCAACTTCATTATTGAAAAATATCTACATAAATACCATGAATTTTTTGAAATTACTATGACCAGGTTGCACTGGAGAACCTCTGAATGTCCTGTTCCTGATCATGATTGTACCAGACAGTGCCTTGATTGACTGGGTTTCATGAAAAAAGTGTAGAACATAGATGCCAGAAAGTTGGAGCCTGCAGACTAGTGGGCCTAGAGCAGAGGAGTGTAGGTGTGTGAAAAAAACATTTGTGGTGGGGCCACGTGGATCTGCCATTGGCTTAGAAAGACTTGTGACTGACATGGTACAGCCAGCAGACCCTTCTATGTAAGGGCATCTTGTTATATGGAGAGGATTCCTGCCAAAGGTCAGAATCAGGTTGCTATTGTCAAGTTGAAAAGCTATGTGGGATTGAAGCCTCACTGATGCATTTTACTAACCCACCACACGTGAGAGTACATCCTCCAGCACTGTGTCCCAGTAGAACTCCTTGTATTTCGTGAAGCCAATACCAAACTCACAGTGCAGCAGTAAAAAACACCACGAAAGTGGATAATGACCAAATGGCTCTACAGACAACACAGTTAGATACTTAGACCCCAGTGGCCAAAGTTTAACTACAAAGAGAGAATTCAGCACTGCTGCCTCATGTTCACTAGAAAACAAAAAACCATGTCATCCAGGTCACATAGATGGAGACCCAGAATTGATGGTCTCACTACAAAGGAAGCTAAAACTCCTGACAACAATATATATTTTAACTGCCCGACCTCAGAGGCAGTTTCTCAAAAAGTCATTGGGCCAGCAGAGCTCCATGTTTGTGGAGTGTTTACCCTCTCCCTTTTTGTAACCCGTTATACCTCCTACAAGTTTGTGAACTCCTGAGCATTTTTCTTTCCACATATGTATTCACAGATTTTCTAAATTTTCTCCACTAATTGTGTCTTATTTGGGGCGAAGGTAATGTCAAAGCATTGTTCTGGATGAGAGTGGGAAGATTTTTGTGTAGCACATATTTGCATACACATTAGATTCATTTTCATATTTTCCATTTGAAATACTGAATCCCTGACACTAACCCATACCCTACTAGACTCTGACTACTAATCCAAATATGATGGAGAAAAAGAAACTTAACAGAATAGAAATACAGGCCTTTCATAGGAGGCATGGTGTATACTTGGACTTGCCTTCGGCTTTATCAACGGTATGTGTTATAAATCTAGTCAACTTTTCATTGTAATACTTCTCCATGAGTTTTTAAAATTAACACATATGTAAATTTCTGTCTCACTTTCTCTGTAGCCTATTCATCACATGTATTTTTTAATGCATCTTTAGAATTCTACCTGGTATCACATGTACATTCTTGTGAGCTTGCTTATTTTGGAAGATACAAATTGTGAGAAGAGATCGCTCCCTCTAAATACTGATGTAACTGGAAATTCTACCTATGGGTGAATTTCCTGGATGAACAGTATTATGCATAAATAAATGTTCAGTAAAATGAATATTTTTGGATACGTGGATGATATGTATTTTATTATGATTTTCGAATGGCATATATATTGCTACATTTTAATATCTGTGTATGTGAGTATCTAATTATCTATCTATCTATCTATCTATCTATCTATCTATATAGATATAGATATCTACTCTTTAGATTTTCCAAAATATGAAATATATGTGTCTTATTATACACTTTCTAAATTTACTCATGTGTGTGTATGTGGATTTATAATCAAATTTTCAAAAAATAATTCTTAGAAATATTCATCCACCTTAAATACATATTTATTTCCTAGTACTGAAAACTAAATTCAGTGAATGGTGCATACAAATTGTAATATTTCCACAGTGACTGACCCAGTTTCACATCAATGCAAGTAGACACCTATGGGACCATGATGTGTATTTTGAAGTTCATTTTTATTCAACACTGATACATTACTATTTCTGCAGTTTATGGACATAATAGGATATATTCTTTCATCCACAATTTCACAAATTTATAGGCATTTAGTTCACTTTCAATCACTTCCTACTTCAGAACACATGTATTCCTCCATGTTTTTTGACTGTTCTTTTCATGAGATTCTTTCCAAACACATTATTTTTGATTTCCATAATCATTTTTGAAGCAAAACTCAGACACTCTTCATGATAAAACATAATGCTAATATTACCATTAGATGTATAACTGGTTAGAATGAATTTATGTATATCAATATAAGATTTCCTATATATATTCAGATATCAATTCAATCCATTATTTAAAGTTTGAACCAGTTATATTATTTATTCACAGTATGGTCTATTAAGGCATCATCTCTATATTCATAGACTGATGGTATACCTATTTGTATCCCAAATACTAATTTATAAGTCTTTAAAATATTGCTTTAAGAATATTGGAAGAAATACTCTAGCCACCTGATATACATATACATTTCATCACAGTAATATTCCTGACACAAAATGCAACGGACACACTTATGATTGTACCAAAGCCTATATTGAAAGTGAGCATGTATTACTAACAACATCCATGTCCTGATTAACTAATGATCTCAAATATCATTCCTATTGGTGAGTACATATTTGTTTCTTCCTAAGATTAAATATTGAAACTGAACCCTGTTAAAATGTCTCATCCTATCACTCACTTTGTACTTTGCCTGATTTCCTAATGTCTCTATTGATATCTGATTTCCTACACATTTTCCCCAGTTCATCACTGTGACTGACTCTTGAAATATGCTGACATTTACATTCACTCTCTAACAAAACCCCTATATCTAAAGAACTTTTGGTCCAACTCCTAGACTCACTGAAATGGGTTCTTCAAAGCCCTGCAGAGGGTAGCCCATAGGTGCTTGGGTTTTCTCATGACCCCAATTCACATAAAGAATCTATGCCCCACAGAGAGTAGGCCTCAAATTGGAGAAGTAGAGCAGTATTAATGGCAGGCCTATTTGATCACACCTGATTCACAGGAAGGGTTTCCAGGCCACCCTGAATTTAGGCAAATAAGGGGCAAATGAGCTTATTTTGGACACTGTATTAGGCTGCGCCCCTCATGGAAACCTCCAGCAAGAAGTTATGATGAGAGTTTATATTGAAGAAGATGAGGGCCATGTGGGAGTGTTTTGGTTTAATTGTGGTCATTTGTGTGGTAGTTGGAAGAGATGACTGGGTCCACATGGGCTTGAACTCTGGAGTGATTCCCCTTAGAGACTGAGTTCTGGAAATGAACTCAGAGAAGTATTGACATAAATTGTGTTGGGATTTTAGGAGGCCACACATGAGAGTTGCCCTTGGAGACTGAGATCTAGGCCCAGGATAGCTTTCCAAAGAGCAATGGGAATCTCAGCCAGGATATCACATGACTTTATTCAGAAAGACGTGGCAGCCATTGTTGAGAGTCAAAACACACATGGACCTCAATTGTAGACCTCAATGGGCCTGGCTTAATGTGACCTTTTGGCCACTCTTTGGGAAGCCTTGCCTCTGAGAGTTCTCCTGATCTTTAATTGAAATAATCTTCCTCACCATTTCATGGTTCCTGAATAAATTGAAAGCCACAGTGCCTCCAAATTCATCCTTGAAAATTGGCTATATAAATACCATGAATTTTTTAAATTCCCATGAACAGGTGGCACTGGAGAACCTTTGGATATCTGTTGCTGATCACGAGTGTACCAGACATTGCATTGATTGACTGGGTTTCATGAAAATGGTGAGAACAGAGATGCCAGAAAGTTGGAGCCTGCTGACTAGTGGGCCCAGAGCAGTGGTGGGCAGGTGTATGATAAAACATCTGTCGTGGGGACACGTGGTTCTGCCATTGGTTTCCGAATGACTTGTGACTGACATGGTGCAGCCAGCAGAACCTTACAAGTAAAGGGAACTTGTTATATGGAGAGGTTTCAGGGCAATGTTCAGAATCAGGTTGCTATGGACATGGGTGCAAGCTTTTTGGGATAGAAGCCTGGTTGGTGCATTCTCCTGCAGACCCTCATCCACTACACGTGAGAGTACTCCATCTAGCACTGTGTCCCAGTTTTTCTCCTTGTATTACGTGAAGCCAATACCAAACTCCCAGTGCAGCAGTAAGAAACACCACGAAAAGTGGAGTATGACCAAATGGCTTCACAGATCACATGGTTAGACACTTAGACCCCAGTGTCCTCAGTTTACTAACAAAGGGAAAATTCAGAACTTCTGCCTCATGTTCAATAGCATATAAGGAACCATGTCATCCAGGTCACATAGATGCCGACCCAGGTTTGATGGTCTCAATACAAAGGAAGCTAAAGCTCCTGACAACAACAAATTTTTCAAGGGCCCAAACTCAGAGGCAGTTTCTCAACAACTCATAAGGCCACCAGAGTTCCATGTTTGTGGCGTGTTTACCCTGTACCTTACTTTTGGAAATTCCACTACCACCTCCAAGGTTGTGAACTCCTGAGCATATTCTTTTCCAGATATATATTCACAGATTTTCAAACTCTTCTCCACTAATTGTGTATTACTTGTGGTGAAGGAAATATCAAGGCATTGTTTTGGAGGACAGTGGGAAGATTTTTGTCTAGCAAATATTTGCATACACATTAGATTCATTTTCCTATTTTCCATTAGAAATACTGAATCCCTGTCACTAACCCATACCCTACTAGACTCTGACTACTAATCTTAATATGATGTAGAAAAAGAAACCTAACAGAATAGAAATACAGGCCGTTCATAGGAGGCATGGTGTATACTAGGACTTGCCTTCTGCTTTATCAAGTGAATGTGTGATAAATCTAGTCAACTTTTCATTGTAATACTTCTCCATGAGTTTTTAAAGTTAACACATATGTACATTTCTGTCTCCCTTTCTCTGTACCCTATTCATCTCATGAAATTTATTATGCATATTTAGTATCCTACCTGGTATCACACGTACATTCTTGTGAGCTTGCTGTTTTAGGAAGATACAAATTGTGAGAAGAGATCACTCCCCCTAAATACTGATGGAACTGAAAATTCAACATATGGGTGAATTTCCTAGATGAACAGCATTATACATAAATCCATGCTCAGTAAAAAGAATATTTTTGGATACGAGGATGATATATATTTCATGATGAATTTTGATTGGCATACATATTACTACATTTTAATGTCTGTGTTTGTATCTTTATATATATATATATATATATATATATATATATATATATATATATATATATTTTTTTTTTTTTTTCTCCAGATTATTCAAAATATGAAATATATTTGTCTTATTTTACACTCACTAATTTAACTCATGTTCCTATATGTGGATTTATAATCAAATTTTCACAAAATTATTCTCAGAAATATTCATCCACATGAAATACATATTTATTTCCCAGTACTGAAAACTAACTTCGGTGAAAGGTGCTTACAAATCCTAATATGTGTACAGTAACTGACCCAGTTTAACATCAATGCAAGTAAAATCCTATGGGACATGATGTGTATTTTGAAGTTCATTTTTATTCAACACTGGCACATTACTATTTCTTCAGTTTATGGACATTATAAGATAATACTTTTCATCCACAAGTTAACAAATCTGTACGCATTTGGTTCACTTGCAATTACTTCCTGCTTCAGAATATATGTATTCCTCCATGTTTCTTGACTGTACTTTTCATGAGATTATTTCCAAACACATTATTTTCGATTTCCATAATCATTTTTGAAGCAAAACTCCCACACTCTTCATGATAAACCATAATGCTAAAATTACCATTAGATGTATAACTGGTTAGAATGAACTTATGTATATCAATATAAGATTTCCTATATATTTTCTGATATCAATTCAATCCATTATTTAAAGTTTGATCAAGTTATATTATTTATTTACAGTATGGTCTATTAAGGCATCATCTTTATAATCATAGGCACAGGGTACACGTACTTGTGTCCACAATACTAATTTATAAGTCTTAAAATGTTGCTTTCAGAAATGTTTGAAGAAATACTGTAGTCACCTGATATACATTTACATTTCATCACAGTAATATTCCTGACAAAAAATGCAACGGACACCCTTATGATTGTACCAAAGCCTAAATTTAATGTGAGCATGTATTACTAACAACATCCATGTCCTGATTAACTAATGATCTCAAATATCATTCCTATTGGTGACTACATATTTGTTTCTTCCTAAGATTATATATTCAAACTCAACCCTGTTAAAAACGTCTTATCCTATTACTCACTTTGTACTTTCCCTGATTTCCTAATGTCTCTATTGATATCTGCTTTCCTACACATTTTCCCCAGTTCATCACTGTGACTGACTCTTCACATATGCTGACATTTGCATTCACTCTCTAACCAAAACCCTATATCTAAATAACTTTTGGAACTATCCCTTTTTGTCTGGAGGATCTCTTCCTCATTCAGTCATCCAAGGTACAAGGTCCTATGCCATTGTATAACGATTTATTTGAGACAACTTTGCGGAAATAATTCAAAGCTAAGTATCCCAATCAAGGGCCCAGTGTTCATCTGGGTTTCAAATCTTTCCTAGATTTCTGTATTCATACTTATATTACACCTATATATGCTTGTAAATATCGGAGGTCCCCAATACCATTATTCATCTCGCAGAATGATTCCTAACCCAAATTGAACATGTTATTAACCCTAACCATGCACTGTTCCCTCAATTTAACTTTACAAAGACCAGGGACAGAGTTGGTGTTATAATACAGGTAGGTAGGGGATCTTCCACCTGTTGAGAACCTCAAGTTCCATGCAGAAATAAACCCTGAAGAAGATGTAGGCAGCTATGAAGGACCTGAGAGAGCAACAATAATCTTCCTTGGTAAAATACCTGGTCAGGATGAAGCGATGTGTCTGAATAAGCCTCTCTTTTCTTAAAGTAGAGAAGATGGACAAAACCAGGTCTGTGTGGAGAGCTGTTAACATGTGCCTATGGTTGATATACCATTCTATCTTGTGAATGTGACACAGGAAGTAGGGGAAGCCTCTCTCTCGTGGGACCCTTGGAAGCAAATGTTAGGATAAAGTGGTTACCAAGGTAGTGACCTCATTCAGTTCCTGAAGGAAGTGACCTACCTCACTTCCTTGGTGATGGAACTCTCTGAACTTGGGATCCAGGAAGCCAGGCACTCAGAGCCAGTCCCAGTCCCAGTCCCAGTGGGTTCACTTGTTTGGATTTACCAAGGACAGAGTCAGTCTTTTTGGTAAATACTGATGTGTGGATGGCTAAATGCCAGGAAAGCTCTGAAGAGGGGCCTTTCCTGAGAAAGCAGGTAGTGACTCACTGATTGATGCTGAAAACTTTACAGAGTTGGTAGAGGAGACCTGGTCTGAGACAGGACAGTCCATTTCGAGGGAGCAGAGTAAGGCCCATCAGTCTGAGGACACTCTGGATAGTCACAGACCTACTTGGGGGAAGGAGGTGCCTTTGTGGGTGTGGGTGTGAATTTGTGTTTTTTTATCATGTTCTGAGAATAGGTAGGAAAGGCAGTATGTTTGGTTTGGAGTGGACTGTTTTTAGTAAGTCATTTGACAAGGCGAGTGTTTTTAGGTCTGTGTATCCCACTGTTTTCGTGGTTGTAGACAACACCTACTTCTTTCCTTAGTTCCTGTTTTCTTCCTGAATTCTGGCCACTCTCCAGAATAGGCTCATGTTTTTTTGTCCAAGATATGGACCTCCGTCGAGTTCTGTGGCATGGCCATGTACTGGATAGATGAAGGGAATTGGGAGCATCTCTGAAAACTCGGATATCAGTGTGACCAGTAAAGTCTCAGTAGAGAAACCCTGCTTTGTGCCTTTTGCTTACCTACTGTTCTGTTGACCTGAATGTCAGGAAGGTCTTTTCCTCAGGCCACCAGTTTGTGAAGCCTGAAGAAAAGTGCTTTCAATTGGAAATGAATGAGCATCACCTGTGGCTCTTTGCTTAATTGCTTTGGAAAGGGATGTGTCTGAATCATCCTTTCGGCTCTGAGAGAGGCTGTGGCTTTGATTTTCAGCACCTGATGGATCTAAAGAAAGATCCCATGTGTGCATCCAAAACCAAAATGGCAAAAAGATCAGTCATTGTGGATGAAGTCTCTTGCTTCCTCTGTTAGTTTCCTGACCTCCATCAAGTAAGTATAGGGATCCTTTGAGACAAATGAGTTCTTCAAAGCCCTGCAGCAGTGCTTGGGTTCTCACATGACTCCAAATCACATAAAGAATCTATACCTCACAGTCAGTAGGCTTCAAAATGAAGAAACAGAGCAGTATTACTGGCAGGCCTATTTGATCAATCCTGGTTTACAGAAAGGGTGTCCAGGAAACCCTGACTTTAGGAAAATGAGGGGCAAGGGAACTTATTTTGGACACTGTCTTGGGCTGCGCCCCTTATGGAAACCTCCAGCCAGAGGTTATGATGAATGTCTACATGGAAGAATATGAGGGCCATGTGGGAGTATTTTGGTTTTAATTGAACATATTGTTAACCCTAACCATCCACTGTTCCCTCAATCTAAGTATTCAAAAAAGCAGGGACAGATTTGGTCTTACAATACAGGAATGCAGGGGATCTTCCACCTGCTGAAAACTTCAAAGTTCCATGCAGAAATGAACCCTGGAGAAGATGTAGGCAGCTATGAAGGATCTGAGAGAGCAAAAGGCATCTTCCATGGCAAACAGCCTGGTCAGGATGAAGGGTTGTGTCTGAATCAGATTCTCTCTTCTTAATGTAGAGGAGAGGCCTGTGTGGAGAGCTGTTCCCAGGTGACTATTGTTTCTTTACCATTCTAACTTGTGAAAGTGTCACAGGAAGTAGGGACATCCTCCATGTTATGAGACCTTAGGAAGCAAATGTTAGGACAAATTGGTTGCCAAGGCAGTGACCTCATTCAGTTACTAAAGGAAGTGACCTCACCTCACATCCTTGTTGATGGAACTCTCCAAACTTGGGTTCCAGGAATCTAGGCACCCAGGCCCAGTCCCAGCACCAGTTCCAGTGTTCTCACTTGTTTGGATTTTCCAAGGACAGAGTCAGTCTTTTGTGGTACCTACTTATGTGAGAATGGCCAAATTCCAGAAAAATTCTGAAGAGGGGCCCTTCCGGAGAAAACAGGTAGAGGCTCACTGCTGGCTCCTGACAACTTCACAGAGTTGACCAAGGAGTCCAGATCTGAGACAGGACAGACCATTTCTGGGGAACATAGTATGGCCCTCCAGTCAGAGGACACTCTGGATAGTTCCAGACCCACTTGGGGGAAGGAGGTGCCTTTGTGGTTGTGGGTGTGGGTTTGTGGTTTTTTCATTTGTTCTGAGAATAGTTAGGAAAGGGGTTGTGTTTGGTATGGAGTGGACTGTTTCTAGTTAGTCCTTTGACAAGGCGAGTGTTTTTAGGTCTGTGTATCCCACTGTTTTCGTGGTTGTAGACATTAGAAAAGATAATGCCTCAATGGGTGTATCCTCTCAAGGAGAAAACTTCCCAGCATTCATCCGGCACAATTTATGAATGGAGTGTGGCTTGCCTTATCAATGGGCAACACCAACTATCTTCCTACGTTCCTGTTTTCTTCCTGAATTCTGGCCACTCTCCAGAATAGGCTCATGATTTTGTGTCAAATATATGTACCACTTCCAAGCTCTGTGACATGGCCATGTACTGGTAGCTGAAGGGAATGGCAAGCATCTCAGAAAACTCAGATATCAGTGTAGCCAGTAAAGTCTCAGTGGAGAAACCCTGCTTTGGGCCTTTTGATTACGTATTGTTATGTTGCCCTGAATATCAGGAAAGTCTTTGTCTCAGGCCACCCCTTTGTGAAGCCTGAAGAAAACAGTTTTCACATGGAAATGAATGGGCATTACCTTTGAGTTTACAATAAAACCTTCACAGATTTGGCTCTCATTAAGTTAAAAATACTTTTAGATTGTATCTCATTGTAAAAAGTAACATGGAACTGTACATATCTTATTGATAACAAGTCCAATTATAGAACACAAATGATATACATAAATCTCCAACACTCCAACATGTTTTTTCTTTTAAGCCTAGAATTACCATACAACCTTAGAACACCAGCTTGATACAATGGTCTTTGCAAGCTTCTACCTTACAGACTTGTATACCTGGAAGATATGAACACATTAACACCACAATTACATTGATGTTTTTGTATTAAACAAGTTTAGATTTTAAAGAAATAACATGGCACAATTTTATAAAAACAGTACTTGTTTTACCAGCTGTTTAATTTTTTAAGATTACTTGCCCAAAACTTACACATATAACCAAGTTACACACACCTTTTTTTATTATTTACTTAAACCCTTTTAATTACTTAATCATATAGACTCTCTTATCCAGAAACACGTTTTTCCTGTATTATATCTATATCTAGAACCTTTTAGTTTCTCTTTTCCATCTACTAACCTCTTTCTGTTCACATTTCAATACAATGCTTTTCAATTTCTGAATTTAAGCAGATTATTTTATAGACATCTACATTTTATTAGGGCCTTTTTGAAAACCTAGAAAACTTATTGGCCTAATTTTAAAGACATCTTTATTTTTATCTGTATACCCAATTTGAATTAAAACATATGAATCACGTGAATCAAAGACATTTGGATACATTTTTAAATTTTTCATGAGTGCTCCTCATCTGTCAATTGTCATATACCTGCATGATATATGGACATACAAACATGCAGACATACCAACATACAACACGTAACACAAATGTAACACATTACACAATAGTAAAGGCCTTGTAGCTTTTTTCAGGTGAAATCTCCTTTGCAATGCTGAAAACTCCAGAGTCGATCAAAAATAGAACTGATCAGAAAACATTAACCCATCAGCAGAATCAAGATCATGAGCTCAAAAAAAAATTACAGAATCTAAGAAAAGCAAGAGTCCTAAAAATGATGACTGGCCAGTAATTAGTAAATACCATATTATATACTTTTTTGGTTAGGTCTAGTTTGAGTTCAGGTAAAAAGACACATTTACTCTTTTTATATGTCTCCTGCTGAGTGCTGCAGGCTTCTTTTATTTGCATATCAAAGTAAGTCCTGGCTGAAGTCTGGAAAACTGGAAAGACTGGAATTCTGAGAAGAAACCTCAGGCCTAAGGCATTTATCTATAAGTCATAATTTCCAGGTTTGGATGTTGAAAATTTTGATGCAAGTTTAAGATGTAATTCTCAAAATTTTATTTCTTTAGATTTTTCTACACTAGAAAAACTTGCTCACACAAAACTGAAAATAGGATCATTTTTTGATAATATTAATGCCACCATCAGAAGAAGTTTCTATAGGATCATTAAGCCCCTTTCTTTGTTATGAAGTTTCTAATAGTATTAAGTTAAATTAAATTGGCTGAAAAATTTTTAAAAAGAACCACATGCTACCATGTGTATCCGAAATTAAGCTTTAAAAATTTCCAAGACTGTTGCTAATTAATGTCATTTCAATAAGCCAGACCAACGTTTTAATTTAGTACCATTTTTTAAAATCTTACACGCTGATGGGAATAGATACCATATCATAATTTATTATCTCTTCCCAAGTTAATGCACTGATATATCTAGTGAAATTTTTTCAGGCTGTCTAGTTCAAAATTAAAACTCTTTATTTTTTTTTTACCCTAAGTATTTAAGTTTCCTAGCATGAACTACCTGAAATCAAACTAAACAATTGTTTAAACCCAACTTTTAACTGTAAGATAGTGCAATGCTTTAGAAACCCATTTAGATACCAGATGGTTAAAATAAAAAAATCATTTCTAGATACACATTCACCCTAGATCATCCCCAAGAAACAATCTATAATATCAACATATTAATGCATTCATTGTCCCTTTTGTTAAGTAAACAGAGGTGGAGAAATCCATAAAGTGCATGTAAGGAATAAGGGAGTTCCCCACAGCAAAATGGCTCTGTCAGCTGCTGGGAGTCCCTTAGCCTCACCATTTACTTACAGGATTAGTTCCTCTGGTTTGCTTTGACCCCAGGCACCAGGCATATTCTATGTCTCCCAACTTTGCAGTAGTCAGCTCCCAAAAATTTCATTCTCTGCTTCAGTTGTTTTGAGTGCTAGGCTTCCCCAAGAGGGCAGAGTGGGGTTTATTTAAAGTCCCCTCTGGGGTGTCAAAATTTATGACTGAAAGCTTGGTTCCCATCCCAAAGCCAATTAATGCCAATTTAATAATGAGAACAGGGTTTTGAGAAAAGTTTAAGCGAGATATCAAAGTTCTTAGACCCCAGACATTTCCCTCTGCAGTGGGCATGCTCAATCCAACTACGGGAAGAAAAGAAATCACTGCTTCCGTAATCTTGCTTAACAAAGGGGAGTAAAGTTTATCAAAGTTCTTTAAAGCACAGCTAAGAGAGGTGAAAAGGTGAGAACAGAAAAACTGGCGGTTCTATTGACTTTTGGTCCCTCACAGGAGAAGCATTAGTTTAAAATTTAGCTAAAGTAACTTCCACATATGTAATGCAGGTTGGAACTCGGGACTCTGCATCGGACCAAACAATGCCATCACATTTAACAGAAACACAGATAAAATGACACACAAAGACCATCATGCAGCTCCCGTTTGTTCACAACCCCAAGATCTACAATCTTGTGACTCAGAGAGAATGGAGGGAAGAGGGGGAGGAGTAGAAGGTTTGAGTGATAGGATCCTGGGTGAAGGGGTCAGATTGGAGGCAGGGACCAGGAATGGCTTCAAGGAAGGAGGCATGGAATGGCTTTGTCCCATAATGAGAGTTTCTCTAACAGAGACAAGGACAATACAAACGTGACACAAACATGTACACACAGTTAACATTTAACACGAGTTCAGAAGTAAAGATTAGAACCTAGTAACTGGCAAAACCTGATGGGTTAGACCACAAAGACAGACAGTGAATTCAACCTGAGAGAAAAAAGTAGTCAGCAAGATATGATGGGTTGCCAGCAGAGTCACCTAATGTGGGCTCATTCGTCCCTCCTCACCTAATGAGAGCACATCCGTCACTCCCCGAGTCCTCCAAGGCATCCCTTTCAAGGACATGGCCTGTGGCTTTAGGACACGTTTGTCCACCACTGACAGGGGGAACTTACGTTCTCCGCTGGAAGCCACTCTGCCAACACAAACCAAAAACGGAAAAATGGAACCTGAACAAAAAGCTCTGAGTGATCACAAGGAAAAATGAAAAGAAGCGCCTTACTTACCTCCAGAGGGGTCTGTTGGCATGTCCTTGTCCTATGCTGCGTGATTCCCGGCCAACGCACCAAATGTAAGGGTCCGGTGAACGTCGGAGGAAGAGACCACCAAGAGAACGCGGCTCATGCAACAGAAAAAGGCGTTCATTGAGGATCCAATCCAGCATGCTGGGGCTACGTGCTCACTCAAGAAGGGAGAGCAGCCCAAAGCCCCGAGCAGGGGTTGAGCAGTGCTTAAGTACACTTTTTGGGGAGGGCGGGACTTTACATATATCACAGTCTCCTTTAAGAAATCAACATACACCGCAGAAAAATCAAACAACAATTCCTAAACATGCTTAGTTCATTCATTGGCAGGAACAGGTCAGGCGGGAGTGATAGGTGAGTTCCAAAGCGAGGTACACATTCAAACAGATTGGTTTACCCCTTGCGATGCCTATGTGCCAGGCCACACAGGGTCCTAGGTTATTAAACAACCAGGCGGTCAGGGGGAATATTTACTGGGCAGTCCGGAATTGTACTACAAGCTACAGGAATTTCAGGTTTTGCATGTAGCATAGGAACTTAACAATACCTGGTCCTTTACATTTTAACTCAGGCCTTGCAGCTTAGAAACTTTACAAAACCCAGTCTTTTACACTTCAACTTTTACACTTTAATTTCAATTTATTTTACCCTTTCAGATCACTCCTGGTGCACAAGAAGGGTGTCCAAGCCACCCTGAATTTAGGCAAATGAGTGGCAAGGGAGCTTATTTGGGACACTGTCTTGGGCTGTGCCCCTCATGGAAACCTCCAGCCAGATGTTATGATGAGTGCCTTTATAGAAGAAGAGGAGGGCCATGTGAGAGTGTTTTGGTATTAATTGTGGTCATTTGTGTGACGGTTGGAAGAGATGACTGGGTCCACCTGGGCTTGAATTCTTGTGTGATTCCCCTTAGAGACTGACTTCTGGAACTGAACTCAAAGAAGTATTGCCATGAATTGTGGTGATATTTTAAGAGGTCAAGCATGAGAGTCGCCCTTGGAAACTAAGATCAAGGCCGAGGGTGGCTTTCCACAGAGCACTGGGAATTTCAGCAAAGATATCCCATGATTTTATTCTTAAAGACTTGGTAGCCATAGTTGAGAGTCAAAACACACATGGACCTCACATTGTAGACCTCAATGTGCCTGGCTATATCTAACCTTTTGGCCACTCTTTCGGAAGCCTTGCCTATGAGAGTTCTCCAGAGTTTCATTGAAATGAGCTTCCTCAACATTTAATGGTTCTTGAAACCCACAGTGCATACAAACACAATAGAAATACAAGCAGTTCAGAAGAGGCATGGTGTATAGTTGGACTTGCCTTTTGCATTATGTAGGGTAGGTGTTATAAATCTAGTTAATTTTTAATTGAAATAGTTCTCCTTGTGTTTTTAAAGTTAATAAATATGTGAATTCCTGTATCCTTTTCTCTGTAGCCTATTCATCACATGTATTTTTATATAAACATATTGAATCCTACCTGGTATCACATATACATTCTTGTGAGGTGGCTGACATGGCAGATACAAATTATGACAAGAGATCACTCCTCCTAAACGCTATTGGATCATAAAATTCAGCCTACGAGTAACCTTTCTAGTTGAACAACATTATTCATAAATCCATGTTCAGTAAAATTAATATTTTTGGATCTGTGAACGATATATATTTCATCATGAATTTCAATTGGCATATATATTGCCACTTTATAATGTCTGTGTGTGTTTTGCTCTTTGATTAATTGCTTTGGAAAGAGATGTGTCTGAATCAGCCTCTTGGCCCTGTGTGAGGCTGTGGCTTAGATTCTCAGCACCTGATGGATCTAAAGAAAGATCCCATGGGTGCATCCAAAACCAAAATGGCCAAAAGAGCAGTTATTGTAGATGAAGACTCTCACCTTCCTCTCTAATGGCCCTGACATCCATCAAGTGAAAATAGGGATCCTTTGGGTCAAATGAGTTCTTTAAAGCCCTGCAGAGTTTAGCCCATAGGTGCTTGGGTTTTCACATGAATCCAATTTACATAAAGAATCTAAACCCCACAGTCATTTGGTCTCAAATTGAAGAAGATAAGGGGCATGTGGGAGCATTATGTTTTGAATTGTGGTAATTTGTTTGGCGCTTGGAACAGATGACTGGGTCCACCTGGGCTTGAACTCTGGTATGATTCTCCTTAGAGACTGAATTCTGGAAGTGACATAAGAGAAGTATTGTCATGAATTGTGTTTGGATTTTACTAGGCCATCCAACCTAGATCTCAGGTATTAATTGTGGTGCAGGGAGATCTAGGTGCAGGGTGGCTTTGCCCAGAGCACTGGGAATCTCAGCCTGGATATCACATGATTTTATTCTGAAATTCTTTAAAGCCACAGTTGAGAGTCAAAACACACATGGACCTCACATTGTAGACCTCAATGGGCCTGACTTCATGTGACCTTTTGGCCACTCTTTGGGAAGACTTGCCTTTGAGTGTTCTCAAGATCTTTCATTGAAATGAGCTTCTTCAACATTTAATGGTTCCTGAATGAATTGAAACCCACAGAGCCTCCAACTTTATCCTCAAAAAATGGCTTGATAAATACCATGAAACTTTTGAAATTCCCATGACCAGGTGGCACTGGAAAACTTTTGGATGTCCTGTTGCTGATCATGAGTGTATCTCACAGTGCCTTGACTGACTGGGTTTCATGAAAATTGTGTAGAACAGTGATGCCAGTATGTTGGAGCCTGTTCATTAGTGGGCCTAGAGCAGTGGTGTGAAGGTGTGTGATAAAACATGTGTGTTGGGGCATGTGGATCTGCCATTGGCTTCCAATTGCCTTGTGACTGACAGGGTACAGCCAGCAGACCCTTATATGTAAAGGCATCTTGTTATATGGATAGGTTTCTGGGCAATGTTCAGAATCAGGTTGCTATGGACAAAGGGGCAACCTATGTGGGACAGAATCCTGGTTGGTGCATTCTCATGCAGACTGTGTCCCTCCACACATGACAGAACTCCCTCCAGCACTGTGTCCCAGTTGAACTCCTTGTATTTCATGAAGCAAATACCAAACTCCCAGTGTACCAAGGAGTAACACCACGAAAATTGGAGCATGACCAAATGGCTTCACAGTCAACCCGGGGAGACACTTACACCCCAGTGGCCATAGTTTAACTACAAAAAGAGTATTCAGCACTGCTGCCTCATTTTCATTGGAAAATTAGAAACAATGTCCTTCAGGTCACATATTTGCACACCCAGATTTGATGGTCACACAACAAAGGAAGCTAAAGCTCCTGACAACAACATGTATTTTAAGAGCCCAACCTCAGAGAGTTTCTCAAGAAGTCTTTACACAAGCAGAGCTCAATGTTTGTGGAGTGTTTACCCTGTCCCTTACTTTTGGAAACTCCTCTACCACCTACAAGTTTGTGAACTCCTGAGCATTTTTTATTCCTGATATGTATTCACAGATTTTCTAACTTTTCTCCTCTAATTGTATCTTACTTGGAACTAAGGTAATGTCAAGGCAATCTTCTGGATGAGAGTGTGAACATTTTTGTGTAGCACATATTTGCATACCAATTAGAGTCATTTTCCATATTTCCATTCGAAATACTGAATCCTTGACACTAACGCATACCCTAATAGACTCTGACTACTACTCCTAATATGATGGAGAAAAATAACACAAACAGAATAGGAATACAAGCAGTTCAGAGGAATCATAGTGTATAGTTGGACTTGTTTTTTGCATGATTAATGGTAGGTGTTATAAATCTAGTCAATTTTTAATTGAAATAGTTCTCCATGTGTTTTTAATGTTAACAAATATGTGAATACCTATCTCCCTTTCTCTGTAGACTATTCAGCACATGTGTTTTTAAATGCACATATAGAACACTACCTGGTATCACACCTACATTTTGTGAGGTGGCTAATTTGGCAAATACAATTTGTGAGAAGTGATCCCTCCTGTTAAACTCTGTTGGAACTGAAAATTTAACCTAGGGGTGTGTTTCCTAGAAGAACAACATTATACATAAATACATGTTCTAAAAGAAATAATTTTGCATCTGTGGAGGATATATATTTCATGATAAATTTGATTGCTAATTTATTGTCTGTGTGTGTTTTTTGTATATATATATATATATATATATATATATATATATATATATATATATATAAATATACATACACTCTCCAGATTTTTCAAAATATAAAATATATGTGTCTTATATACACTCCCTAAATTCATTCATGTTCATGTATATGGATTTATAATCAACTTTTCACAAGATCATTCTCAGAAATATTCATCCACCTGAAATACATATTGTTTCCAGTACTGAAAACTAACTTCAGTTAATGTTACATACAAATACTAATACTTCTACAGTAACTGACCCAGTTTAACATCAATGCAAGTACATTCCTATGTGACATGATGTGTATTTTGAAATTCATTTTAATTCAACACTGGTACATTACTATTTCTTCAATTTATGCACATCATAGGATATATATTTCATCCACAAGTTAGCAAACTTATAGGCATTTGTTTCACTTTCAATCACTTCCTGCTTCAGAACACATGGATTCTTCCTGGTTTCTTGACTGGTCTTATAATGAGACTTCTTTCGAAATATATTATTTTTGATTTCTTTTATCACTTTTGAAGCAAAACTGACACTCACTTCATGATAAACCATAACTATAATATCACCATTAGATGTATAACTGGTTGGAATGAATGATTTTATAACAATATAGTATTTTTTATATATTCTCTTATATCAGTTTATTCCATTATTTAAAGTGGAACCAGTTATATTATTTATTCACTATATTGTCTATTCATGCATTATCTCTATATTCATAGACACAGGGTACACCTCTTAGTACCCCCAATACTAATTTATTAGTCTTCTAAATATTGCTCCCAGAAATGGTGGAAGAAATACTCATGTCACCTGATCTACATATGCATGTTATCATAGTAATATTCTGGACACAAAATGCAAAAGTCACACGTATGATTGTACCAAAGCCTAAATGGAAACTGAACATGGATTACTAAAAACATCCATATCCAGGTTGCCTAATGCTCTCAAATGTCAATCCTATTGGTGACCACATTTTTGTTTCTTCCTAAGATTATATATTCAACCTCAAAACTGTTGGAAATGTCTAGTTTTTTCACTCACTTTATACTTTGCCTGATTTCCTAATGTCTCTATTGATATCTACTTTCCTACATATTTTTTCCAGTTCATCATTGTGACTGACCCTTCACATGTGCTGACATTGACATTCACTCTCTAACCGAAACCCTATTGCTAATGAACTTTGGTAAAAATCCTATACTCTATCTTCTTCCGAAACATACTGACTATCTTCCTGATCCTATCGACTATCCCTTTTTGAGTGGATGTACTCTACTACATTCAATCATCTGAGGTACAAGGTCCTATACCATTGTATATCGATTTTTCTGAAACATGTATGCAGAACATAATTCAAAGCTACGTGTCCCAATCTATTGCCAAATGCACTTCTGAGCTTCAAATCTTACCTAGATTTCTGTTTTCATACTTATATTTAACCACTATATTTTTATATATTGCAGGTTCCCAAAAACCTTATTCATCCCGCAGAATGATTCCTAACCCAAATCGAACGTGTTATTAACCCTAACCATACACTGTTGCCTCAATCTAACATTACAAAAGAGCAGGGACAGGGCTATTCTTTCAATTAGGGATGTAGGTAATCTTCCAACTGCTGAGAACCTCAAAGTTCGATGCAGAAATGATCCCTGGAGAAGATGTAGGCAGCTATGAAGGACCTGCATGAGCAAAAGCCATCTTCCATGGCAAACAACCTGAACAGGATGAAGGGATGTGTATGCATCAGACTCTCTCTTCTTAATGTAGAGAAGATGAACCTAACCAGGCCTGCGTGTAGAGCTGTTCCATGGTGTCTATTTTGATATACCATTCTAACTAGTCAAATTGTCACAGGAAGTAGGGGCACCCTCCAACTCATGGAACCATTGGAAGCAAGTGTTAGGACAAAATTGTTGCCAAGGCAGTGACCTCATTCAGTTGCAAAGAAAGTGACATACCTCATTTCCTTGGTGATGGAACTCTCTGAAATTGGGATGCAAGAAGCCAGGCACCAAGAGCCAGTCCCAGTCCCAGTCCCAGTGGGCTCACTTGTTTGGATTTACCAAGTACAGAGTCAGACCTTCTTGGTACCTACTGATGTGAGGATGGCCAAATGCCAGTAGAGCTCTGAAGAGGGGCCTTTCTTGAGACAGCAGGTTGTGGCTAACAGCAGGCTCCTCGCAGAATAACACAGTTGGCCAAGGAGACAAGATCTGAGACCAGACAGGCCATTTCGAGTGGAACATAGTATGGCCCACCAGTCAGAGGACACTCCAGATAGTTAAAGACCTATTTTTGGGAAAGAGGTGCCTTTTTGGTTGTGGGTGTGAGTTTGTGGTTTTGTTTCATGTTCTGAGAATAGGTAGGAAAGGTGGTTGGTTTGGTTTGGAGTCGACTGTTTCTAGTAAGTCTATAGACAAGGCGAGTGTTTCTATGTCTGTGTAGCCACTGTGTCCGTGGTTTTAGACATTAGAAACGAGAATGCATCAATGGAGGTGTCCTGTCTAGTAGAAAGCTTCACAGCATTCATCCTGCACAATTGATTAATGGACTGTTGCTTGCCTTATGGATGGGAAACACCTACTAACTTCCTAAGTTGCTGTTTTCTTCCTGAATTCTGGCCACTCTCCAGAATAGTATCATGGTTTATTGTCCAAGATATGTACCACCTCCAAACTCTGTGACATGGCCATGTCCTTGATAGCTGAAGGGAATGGGAACATCTCAGAAAACTCAGATATCAGTGTGACCAGTAAAGTCTCAGTGGAGAAACCCTGCTTGGCTCCATTTGCTTATCTATGTTTCTGTTGCCTTGAATGTCAGGAAGGTCTTTGCCTCAGGCCACCCCTTTGTGAAGCATGAAGAAACAGTTTTCAAATGGAAATGAATGGGCATCACCTGTGGCTCTTTGCTTAATTGCTTTGGAAAGGGATGTGTCTTAGTCAGACACTAGGCCCTGTTTGAGGCTGTGGCTAAGATTCTCAGCTCCTGATAGATCTAAAGAAGATCCCATGTGTGCATCCAAAACCAAAATGGCAAAAAATCTGTCATTGTGGATGAAGTCTCTTGCCTTCTTCTGTTTGGTTCCTGACCTCCATCAAGTGAGAATAGGGATCCTTTGGATCAAATGAGTTCTTCAAAGTCCTGCAGAACTGCTTGGGTTGTCTCATGATGCCAAATCACATAAAGAATCTATACCTGACAATAAGTAGGCCTCAAATTGGAGAAGCAGAGCAGTATTTATGGCAGGCCTAGAGCAGTTGTGTGCAGGTGTGTGACAATACATCTGTGGTGGGGTCATGTGGATCTTACATTGGCTTCCAAATGGCTTGTGACTGACATGGTGCAGCTAGCAGAACTTTGTATGTAAAGGCATCATGTTACATGGAGAGTTTTCAGGGCAATGTTCAGAATCAAGTTCCTATGGTAAAGGGGGCAAGCAATGGGGGATAGAAGCCTGGTTGGTGCATTCTCCTGCAGACCCTGACACACCATACGTTACAGGACTCCCTCCAGCATTGTGTCCCAGTTTAACTCCTTGTATGTCATGAACCAAATACAAAACACCCACTGCAGCAGCAAGAAACACCACGAAAAGTGGAGGATGACCAAATGATTTCAAAGTTCAGACGGGGAGACACTTATCCCCCATTGGCCACAGTTTAGTTACAAAGAGTGAATTCAACACTGCTGCCTCATGTTCATTGGACAATAAGAATTTCATGTCCTCCAGGTCACAAAAATGCAGACCCAAGTTTGATGGTCTCACTACAAAGGAAGCTAAAGCTTCTGAAAACAACATATATTTCAAGTACCCAACCTCATTGTCAGTATCTCCAGAAGTGTTTAGGCCAGCAGAGATCCATGTTTGTGGAGTTTTACCCTGTCCCTAAGGTTTGGAAACGTCTCTTCCACCTCAAAGGTTGTGAACTACTGAGCATTTTCCATTCTACGTATGTATTCACAGATTTTCTAACTCTTCACCTCTAATTGTTTCTTACATGGGGCGTGGTTATTTCAAGCCATTGTTCTGAATGAGAGTGGGAATTTTTTGTGTGTAGCAAGTATTTGCATACACATTGGATTCATTTTCCAATTTTCCATTCGAAATACTGAATCCCTGACACGAACCCATACCCTACTAGACTCTGACTACTAATTCTAATATGATGCAGAAAAGTAACACAAACAGAATTGAAATACAAGCAGTTCAGAGGAGGCATGGTGTATAATTGATCTTGCCTTTTGCATGATAAATGTCAGGAGTTATAAATCCAGTCTATTTTTAATTGAAATAGATCTCCATGTGTTTTTAAAGTTAACAAATATGTGAATTCCTGTCTCCCTTTGTCTGTAGCCTATTCAGCACATGTATTTTTATATGCACATATCAAATCCTACCTGGTGTCACACCTACATTCTTGTGAGGTGACTGACTTGGGAGATACAATTTGTGAGAAGACATCACTCCTCCTAAACGCTGTTGGAACTGATAATTCAAATAATGGGTGAGCTTCCTAGTAGAAAAACATTATACATAAATCCCTGTTAAGAAAATTGAATATTTTTGGATCTGTGATTGATGTATATTTCATGGTGAATTTAGATTTGCATATATGTTGCTACATTTTAATATCTGTATGTGTCTGTGTGTGTATACACACACACACACACACACACACACACACACACTCTCTCTCTCTCTCTCTCTCCAGATTTTTCAAAATATGAAATATATGTATCTTATTTACACTCCCTAAATTCATTTATGTTCAAGTATGTGGATTTATAATCAACTTTTCACAAGATTTTTCTCAGAAATATTTATCCACCTGAAATACATATTTGTTTCCTAGTACTGAAAACTAACTTCAGTGAATGGTACATACAAATCCTGTTGATAGCCACAGCCAAGGGTCTCCAGTAAATACCATATGTACTACTGCACAACCTAAGGCAGGCATGGTCCCTAAGCCACATGCTCGTTTTTTAAACAGAGAGGGGGAGATGTTGAGAGCCACAGCCAAAGGGGCCCCAGGAAACCTCCAACTGCCAGCAAACTTCCAGCGGCTGGCTGATGATTGGCTCCACAGCGGCCCCAGCAACATCTAGCTGATTGGCTCCTCTGCGGTGATGCTCATTGCAGATGCTCATTGAGCTGTTTCCCCGCCCTTTCAGGCTGCCAGTGGATGATTGGCTGACAGAGGCCCCAGCAACATCTAGCTGATTGGCTCCTCTGTGGTGATGCTCAATGGGATGTTTCCCTGCCCTTTCAGACAACGGAGCTGCTCATTGGTGGACTTTTTTGGCTCCGCCCATGTGATCCAGCCAATCGGCCTCAAAAGGAGGAGGCTTGTGGTTGAGGGAGAGGCTTGTGGGAAGACTGTGGTGGCAGTTGGGCTCTGAGGGTTTTTCCTGAGAAGCTGTTTGGTTTGGCTTGTGTGGTTCTAAAAATAAAGTTTGTTTCTTTTGACATTTGGCTCCTGAATTGTGCCCAGCCAGACTGATGATAATCATGTAAAATGTTGATTTTAAATCCACATACATGAACTTGAATGAATTTAGGGAGTGTATAATAAGACACATATATTTCATATTTTGGAAAATCTGGAAAATCTGGTATATATATATATATATATATATATATATATATATATATATATATACATACATACACACACACACAACAATAAAATGTAGCAATATATATGCCAATCGAAATTTATCATGAAATATATATCATCCACATATCTAAAAATATTCATTTTACTGAACATGGATTTATGTATGATGTTGTTCACTAGGAAGCTCACCCATAGTTTGAATTTTCAGTTCCATCAGTATTTAGGGGAAGTGATCTATTCTCATAATTTGTATATTCCAAAGTTAGTGAGATCACAAGAATTTACGTGTGTTACCAGGTAGGAGTCTATATATGCATAAAAATATACATGTTCTAAAGAGGCTACAGAGCAAAGGAGACAGGAATTTACATATGTGTTAACTTTGAAAACTCATGGAGAAATATTACAATGAAAAGTTGACTAGATTTATAACACATATCCTTGATAAAGGAGAAGGAAAATCCAAGTATACACCATGCCTCCTACAAAAGGCCTGTATTTCTATTCTGTTAGGTTTCTTTTTCTCCATCATTTTAGGATAGTAGTCAGAGTCTAGTAGGGTATGGGTTAGTGTCAGAAATTCAGTATTGCAAATGGAAAATAGGATAATGTATCCAATGTGTATGCAAATATGTGCTACACAATAATCTTCCCACTCTCACCTAGAACAATGCCTTGACATTACCTTTGCCCCAAGTGAGACACAATTAGAGAAGAAGAGTTAGAAAATCTGTGAATACATATCTGGAATGGAAAATTCTCAGGAGTTCTCAACCTGGGAGCAGGTAGAGGAGTTTCAAGAAGTAAGGGATTGGGTAAACACTCCACAACCATGGAGCTCTGCTGGAAAAAAGACTTCTGGAGAATCTGCCTCTGAGGTGTGGCACTTGAAATATATATTGTTCTCAGGAGCTTTGTCTTCATTTGTAGTGAAACCATCAAAGCTGGGTCTGAATCTATGTGACCTGGAGAACATGGTTTCTTTTTTTCCAATGAACCTGAGGCAGCAGTGCTGATTTCTCTCTTTGTAGGTAAACAGAGGCCACTGGGCCAAAGTGTCTAACCATGTGGACTGTGAAGCCATTTAGTCATCCTCCAATTTTCATGGTGTTTCTTGGTGCTGAACTGGGAGTTTGGTATTTGCTTCAAGAAATACAAGGAGTTCAACTGGGACACAGTGTTGGAGGGAGTTCTGTGACATGTGCTGGGTCAGAGTCTCCAGGAGAATGCACTAACCCGGCTTCTATCCCACATAGCTTGCCCCCTTGACCATAGCAACCTGATTCTGAACATTTCCCTGAAACCTCTCCATATAACAAGATGCCTTTGCATATAAGGGTCTGCTGGGTGCACCATGTTAGCTAAAAGCCATTTGTAAGTCAATGGCAGATCCACATGGCACCACCATAAACATTTTATCACACACCTGCACACCACAACTCTGGGCCAACTACTCCGCAGTCTCCATCTAACCGGCATCTCTGTTCTACACCACTTTCATTATACCCAATCAATCAAGGCACTGTCTTGTACACTAATGATCAGCAACAGGACATCAAAGGTTCTCCAGTGCCACCTCATCATGCGAATTTCAAAAATTTCATGGTATTTATCTAGCCATTTTACAAGGATGAAGTTGGAGGCATTGTGGGTTTCAATTCTTTCAGGAATCATTCAATGTTGAGGAAGCTCATTTCAATGAAAGTTCTGGAGAACTCTCACAGGCAAGGCTTTCCAAAGAGTGGCCAAATAGTCACATGAAGCCAGGCCAATTGAGGTCTACAATGTGAGGTCCATGTGTGTTTTGACTCTCAACTATGTCTGGCAAGTATTTCAAAATAACATCATATGATATTCTGTCTGAGATTCCCAGTGCTCTGTGGAAAGCCACCCCGGGCCTAGATCTCAGTTTCAAAGGGCGACTTTCATGGGTGGCCGCCTAAAATCCCAACACAAATCATCGCAATACTTCTCTGAGGTCAGTTCCAGAACTCAGTCTCTAAGAGGAATCACACCAGAGTTCAAGCCCTGGTGGACCCAGTCATCTTTTCCGACTGCCACATAAATGACCACAATGAAAACCAAAACACTCCCAAATGGCCCTCATCTTCTTCCATATAGACACTCATCATAACCTCTGGCTTGACGTTTCCTTGAGGGGCACAGCCCAAGAGAGTGTCCAAAATAGTCTCCCTTTCCTCTCATTTGCCTAAAGTCAGGGTGGCCTGGACACCCATTCTGTGAACCATGAGTGATCAAATAACCCTGACTTTAATACTGCTCTGCTTCTCCAATTTGAGGCCTACTTTCTGTGGAGTATAGATTCTTGATGTGAATTGGAGTAATGAAAAAACCCAATAACCCATTGGCTACACTCTGTAGGGTTTTGAAGAACTCATTTGACCCAATAAATGCCTATTCTCATTTTATGGAGGTCAGGAACCTTACAGAGGAAAGTGAGAGACTTCATCCTCAATGACTGCTTTTTGGGCCATTTTGGTTTTTGATGTGCCTTCTGGAATGTTACATATTTTTTTTTTTTGGTTTTAGTGCCTTCTGGAATATTACATAATTTTTTTTCTTTAGACATTATTGCCAGAGTTCCTATCTTCATCCCAGTGCAGGTGAAATCAAAGATAATACCAATCTACAGCTTCTGCAATAGCCATCCCTGTACTGCTTGCAGAACTTGCCTGGACACATTGTGAACTCACCTAAATGCATTGTGAACTATCTGTTGGTGCAGCGACTTGTGGTAGTGTTGGGGTATATTTGCTGATGATGTCATCGGTGGTACAATTTTTCCAAAAGGAGCCATCAATTGGCTTGGTGTATCTTCCTCCCTTCTGCGTGTCATGATCGTCCAGCTAAAATTTGGGGGGGCCAACAGAGGTGAGGCAAAGAACCTCACCCACCCCCGCTGGTACAAAGACCTCTCCACAGGTGTGGCTCTATACTGGACGGGTAGTCAGTGACGGGTAAGATCCAATTGCAATGGTACCAACTTAACGGGTAAAGACCATATGTACTATTGGACAACCTAAGGCAGGCACGGTCCCTAAGCCACATGCGTGTTGTTTAAACAGAGAGGCGAAGATGTTGAGAGCCACAGCCGAAGGGGCCCCAGCAAAATTCCTGCTGCCAGCAAACTTCCAGCTGCCGGCTGATGATTGGCTCACAGCGGCCCCAGCAACACCTAGCTGATTGGCTCCTCTGCGGTGATGCTCAATGGGCTGTTTCCCTGCCCTTTCAGACCACAAAACTGCTCATTGGGGGACTTTTTTTGACTCCGCCCACATGACCCAGCCAATCGCCCTCAAGAGCAGGAGTATTGTGGGAGGCGGAGAGAGGCTCCTGTGGGAGGGAGAGGTTTTGGGAAGCCAGTGGTGGCAGTTGGGGCTCTGAAGGTTTTTCCTGAGAGGCTGTTTTGTTTGGCATGTGTGGTTCTAAAAATAAAGTTAGTTTCTTTTGACAAGTGGCTGCTGATTGTGCCCAGCAAGACTGCGGCATTATCCTAATATTTCTACAATAACTGACCCAGTTTAACATCAATGCAAGTAGATTCCTGTGGGAGAGGACATGATGTGTATTTTGACGTTCATTTTTATGTAACAGTGGTACATTACTATTTCTTCAGTTTACGCACATCATAGTATATATATTTGATCCACAAGTTCACAAATTTATAGGCATTTGTTTCTCTTTCAATCACTTTCTGCTTCAAAACACATGTATTCCTCCAGGTTTCTTGACTGGTCTTTTCATGAGACTTCTTTCCAAACACATTATTTCCGATTTCCATAATCACTTTTGAAGCAAAACTCACACATTCTTCATGAAAAACCATAATGCTGATATAACCATTATATATATTACTGGTTGGAATGAAGGATTGTATATCAATGTGAGATTTTCTGCATATTTTCAGATATCAATTCAATCCATTATTTAAAGTTAGAACCAGTTATAATATTTCTTTACAGTATGGTCTATTCATGCATTATCTCTATAATTATAGACACAGTGTACACCATTTTTACCTCCAAAAATAATTGATACGTATTCAAAATATTGCTCCCAGAAATGGTGGAAGAAATACTCATGTCACCTGATCTACATATACATTTTACCACAGTAATATTCTGCACACAGAAAGAAGAGGTCAAACTTATGTTTGTACCAAAGCCTAAATGAAAAGTGAGCATGGATTACGGAAAACATCCATGTCCATATTGCCTAATGCTCTCAGAAGTTCATCCTATTGGTGACTACATGTTTGTTTTATCCTAAGATTATAAATTCAAACTCAAGCCTGTTGAAAATGTATAATTCTATCACTCACTTTATACTTTGCCTGATATCCTAATGTCAATTGATATCTGCATTCCTACTTTTTTCCCCAGTTCATCCTTTTGACAGACTCTCCACATGTGCTGACAATTACATTCACTCTCTATCCGAAACCCTATTGCTAAAGATCTTTTCATCCAAATCTTATACTCACTCTTCTTTCAAAACCTACCAACAATCTTACTAATCCTACAAATTATTTCTTTTTGACTGGATGTTCTCTTCATCATTCAATCAACCAAGGTACAAGGAATTATGCCATTGTATATCGATTTATCTGAGACATCTGTGCAGAATATAATTCAAAGCTAAGAATCCCAGACAAGGGTCCAATGCAATTCTGGGCTTCAAATATTACCTAGATGTTTGTTTTCATACTTATATTTCACTTATATTCTTATAAATATCGCACGCTCCCAATACCATAATTTATCCCGCAGAATGATTCCTAACCCAAATGGAACATGTTATTAACCCTGACCATACACTGTTCTCTCAATCTAACTTTACTGAAGAGCAGGGACAGAGTTGGTCTTTCAATACAGAAATTAGGGGATCTTCCACTTGCTGAGAACCTCCAAGGTCATTAAAGAAATGATCCCTGGATTAAATGTAGGCAGCTATGAGTGACGTCAGAGAGCAAAAGTCATCTTCCATGACAAACAACCTGGTTAGCATGAAGGGATGTGTCTGAATCAACATTTCTTTTCTTAATGAATAGAAGATGGACCAAACCAGGCCTATCTGGAGAGCTTTTTGTGGGTGCCTATGGTTGATATACCATGCAAACTTGTGAATGTTTCACTGGAAGAAGGGGCAGCCTCCAACTCATTGGACTTTGGAAGCAACTGTTAGGACAAATTGGTTGACAAGGCAGTAACCTAATTCAGTTCCTGAAGGAAGTGACCTACGTCACTTCCTTGGTGAAGGAATTCTCTGAACTTGGGATCCATGAAGACAGGTACCCAGAGCCAGTCCCAGTCCCAGTCCCAGTGGGCTCACTTGTTCAGTTTTTCCAAGGACAGGGTCAGTCTTTCTTGGTACCTACCTATGTGAGGATGGCCAAAGGCCAGAAGAGCTCTGAAGAGGGACCTTTTCTGAGAAAGCAGTAGTGGCTCACCGCTGGCTCCTGACAACTTCACAAAGTTGGCCAAAGAGACCAGATCTGAGTCAGGACAGGACATTTCGGGAGAACATTTTATGGCCCACCAGTCAGAGGACACTCTGGATAATCACAGACCTACTTGGGGGAAGGAGGTGTCTTTTTGGGAGTGGTTGTGGTTTTGTGGTTTTGTCACATGTTCTGAGAATAGGTAGGAAATGTGGTTTGTTTGGTTTGGATTGGACTGTTTCTAGTAAGTCGTTTGACATGTAAGTGTTTCTATGTCTGTGTATCCCACTGTGTCTGTGGTTGTAGACATTGGAAAAGAGAATAAATTAATGGATGTGTCCTGTCTAGTAGAAAGCTTCCCAGCATTCATCCTGCCCAATTGATGAATGGACTGTGGCTTGCGTTCTGGATGGGCAAAACCTTCTATCTTTTTAAGATCCTGTTTTCTTCCTGAATTCTGGCCACTCTCCAGAATAGGCTCATGGTTTTGTGTACAAGATATATACCACCTCCAAGCTCTGTGACATGGCCATGTACCTGATAGCTGAAGTGAATGGGGAGCATCTCAGAAAACTCAGATATCAGTGTGACCAGGAAAGTCTCAGTGGAGAAACCCTGCTTTGTGTTTTTTGCTTACCTGTTCTTCTGTTGCCCTAAATGTCAGGAAGGTATTTGATTCTGGCCACCCCTTTGTGAAGCCTGAAGAAAACAGTTTTCAAATGAAAATGAATGGGCATCACCTGTGGCTCTTTGCTTAATTGCTTTGTAAAAGGATGTGTCTGAATCAGCCTCTTGGTTCTGTGTGAGGTTGTGGCTTAGATTCTCAGCACCTGATGCATCAAAAGATAGATTCCATGTGTGCATTCAAAACAGAAATGGCAAATGAGTCTCTTGCCTTCCTCTATTAGATTCCTGACCTTCATCAAGTAAGAATCAGGATCCTTTAGTTCAAAAGAGTTCTTTGAACCCCTGCAGAAGTGCTTGGGTTTTCTGATGACTCCAAATCACATAAAGAATCTATACCTGACAGTCAGTAGGACTCAAATTGGAAAAGTAGAACAGTATTAATGCCATGCCTATTTGATCAGTTCTGGTTCACAGGAAGGGTGTGTAGGCCACCCTGACTTTCGGCAAATGAGGGGAAAGGGAGCTTATTTTGGACAGTGTCTTGGTCTGCGCCCCTCATGGAAACTTCTAGCCAGAGGTTATGATTAGTGTCTATATGGAAGAACATGAGGGCCATGTGAGAGTGTTTTGGATTTCATTGTGGTCATTTGTGTGGAGGTGGGAAAAGATGACTGCGTCCACCTGTGTTTCAACTCTTGTGGGAATCCCCTTGGAGACTGAGTTCTGAAACTGACCTTAGAGAAGTATTGCCATGAATTGTGTTGGGATTTTCGGAGGCCACGCATGAGAGTCACCCTTGGAAACTGAGATCTAGGCCCAGGGTGGCTTTCCACAGAGCACTGGGAATCTCAGCGAGGATATCACTTGATTATATTCTGAAAGACTTGGCAGCAATAGTTGAGAGTCAAAACACACATGGACATCACATTGTAGACCTCAATGTGGCTGGCTTTATGTGACCTTGGGCCACTCTTTCAGAAGACTTGCCTGTGAGAGTTCTCTAGAGCTTCCATTGAAATGAGATTCCTCAATATTTAATGGTTCCTGAATGAATTGAAACCCACAGTAACTCCAACTTCATCCTTGAAAAATGGCTAGAAAATACAATGAAATTTTTGAAATTTCCATGACCAGCTGGCACTGGAAAACCATTTGATGTCCTGTTGCTTATCATGAGTATACAAGACAGTGCCTGGTTTGACTGAGTTTCATGATAATGGTGTAGAAAAGATATGCCAGTAAGTTGGAGCCTGCTGAGTAGTGGGCCAAGAGCAGTAGAGTGTAGGTGTGTGAAAAAACATCTGTGGTGGGGCCACGTGGATCTGCCATTGGCTTAGAAATGGTTTGTGACTGACATGGTGCAGCTAGCAGACCTTTGGATGTAAAGGCATATTGTTGTATGGAGAGGTTTCAGGGCAATGTTCAGAATCATGTTGCTATGGTCAAGGGGGCAACTATGTGTGATAGAAGCCTTCTTGGTACATTCTCCTGCCGATCCTGACCACCACACGTGACAGAACTCCCTGCAGCACTGTATCACAGTTAAACTCCTTTATTTCATAAAGTAAATACCAAACTTTCAGTGCAGCATCAAATAACATGATTAAATGTGAAGGATGATCAAATGGCTTCACAGTCCACATGGGGAGACACTTAGCCCCTAGTAGCCCCAGTTTGCCTACAAAGAGAGAATTCAGTACTGCTGCCTCGTGTTCATAGGAAAATAAAAAAACATGTCGTCCAGGTCACATAGATGCAGACTCAGCTTTGATGGTCTCACTACAAAGGAAGCTAAAGCTCCTGACAACAACATATATTTCAAGTGCCCAACCTCAGAGGCATTTTCTCAAGAAGTCTTAAGGCCGACACAGCTCCATGTTTGTGGTATTTACCCTGTCCCTTACTTTTGGAAACTCCTCTACCACCTTCAAGGTTGTGAACTCCTGAGCATTTTCCATTCCAGATATTTATTATGAACTCAAACAACAACAAGTGCTGGCGAGGATGTGGAGAAAAGGGTACACTTGTACATTGCTGGTGGGACTGCAAATTGGTGCAGCCAAATTGGAAAGCAGTATGGAGATTTCTTGTAGAGGTGGGAATGGAACCACCATTTGACCCAGGTATTCCCCTTCTCAGTCTATTCCCTAAAGACCTAAAAAAAATGCTACAGGGACACTGCTACATTGATGTTCATAGCAGCACAATTTACAATAGCAAGACTGTGGAACCAACCTAGATGCACTTCCATAGATGAATGGATAAAAAATGAGGCATTTATACACAATGGAGTATTACTCTGCATTAAAAAATGACAAAATTTTTACAGAGAAATGGATGGCATTACAGCAGATTATGCTAAGTGAAGCTAGCCAATCCCTAAAACCAAATGCCAAATGTCTTTTTGATATAAAGAGAGTAACTAAGAACAGAGTAGGGACGAATAGAATGAGAAGAAAATTAACATTAAACAGGGATGAGAGGAGGAAGGGAAAGGGAGAGAGAAGGGAAATTGCATGGAAATAAAAGGAGACCCTCAGGGTAATACAAAATTACATACAAGAGGAGGTGAGGGAAAGGAAAAAATTATACAAGGGGGAGAAATGAATTACAGTAAAGAGGTAGAGAGAGAAGAGGAGAGGGGAGGTAAGGGGAGGGGGATAGTAGAGGTTAGGAAAGGCAGAAGAATACGACAGACACTAGTATGGCAATATGTAAATCAATGGATGTGTAACTGATGTGATTCTGCAATCTGTTTATGGGGTAAAAATGGGAGTTCATAACCCACTTGAATCACAGTGTGGAATATGATGTATCAAGAACTATGTAATGTTTTGAACAAGCATAAATAAAAATTTAAAAAAAGAAAACTAACTTTGGTGAATGGTGCAAAGAAATCCTAATATTTCTACAGTAACTGACACAGTTTAACATCAATGCGAGAAGATTCCTGTGGGACATGATGTGTATTTTGATGTTCATTTTTATTCAGCACTGGTACATTACTATTTCTTCAGTTTATTCACATCATATTATAATATTTCATCCACAAGTAAGCAAATTTATCGTCATTTTTTTCAATTTCAATCACTTCCTGCTTCAGAACTCATGAATTCCTCAGTGTTCTTTGACTGGCATTTTCATGAGACTTCTTTCCAAACACATTATTTTCAATTTCCATAATCACATTTGAAGCAAAACTCACACAAACTTCATGATAAATCGTACCCTAATATTAATATTAGGTGTATAACTGGTTGTCATGAATGATTGCATATCAACATAAGATTTCTTATATATTTTCAGATAACAATTCAATCCATTATTTAAAGTGGAACAAGTTGTATTATTTATTGAAATTAAGGTCTATTCATGCATTATCTGTATATTCATAAAAACAGGGTACACCTCTTTTTACCCCCAATGCTAATTTATACGTTTTCAAAATACTGCTCCTAGAAATGGTGGAAGAAAAAATCATGTCATCTGATCTACATATACATTTTATCACAGTAATATTCTGGAAACAAAATGCAAAGGTCCCACTTAGGATTGTACCAAAGCCTAAATGTAAAGTGAACATGGATTACTAACAATATCCATGTCCATGTTGCCTAATGCTCTCAAATGTCAATCCTATTGGTGACCTACATATTTGTTTCTTCCTAAGATTAGATATTCAATCTCAACCCTGTTGAAAATGTCTTATTCTATCACTCACTTTATACTTTGCCTGATTTCCTAATGTCTCTATTGATATCTGCTTTTCTACAAATTTTCCCCAGTTCATCATTGTGTCTGATTTCTTCATATGTGCTGACATTTATATTCACTCACTGCCCGAAAAAAATTGCTAAAGAACTTTTGTTACATATCCTATACTAACTCTACTTGCTAAACATAACGACTATCTTCTTTTTTTTTTAAATTTTTTTTATTGGTTGTTCAAAACATTACAAAGCTCATGGCATATCATCTTCCATACATTTGATTCAAATGGGTTATCAGCTCCCATTTTTACCCCAAATACAAGTTGCAGAATCACATCGGTTACACATCCACATTTTTACATAATACCATATTAATGACTGCGACTATCTTCTTAATCCTACTGACAATCCCTTTTGACTGGATGTTCTCTTCAGCATTCAATCATCCAAGGTTCAAGTTCCTCTGCCATTGTATATCGATTTATTTGAGACATGTGTGCAGATAAATATCCCAATCAATGGCCCAATGCCCTTCTGGGATTCAAATCTTACTTTAATTTCTGTTTTCATACATATATTTAACCTCTATATTCTTATAAATATCACAGGTTTCCAATACCATTATTAATCCAGCAGAATGATTCCTAACCCAAATCGAACATGAAATTAACCCTAACCATACACTGTTCACTTAATCTAACTTTACAGAAGAGCAGAGACAGATTGTTCTTACAATACAGGAATGTAGGGGATGCTCTACCTGTTAAGAACCTCAAAGGTCCATGCAGAAATGATCCCTGGAGAAGATGTAGGCAGCAATGAAGGACCTGAGAGACAAAAAGTCATTTTCCATGGCAAACAACCTGGTCAGGATGAAGGGTTTTGTCTGAATCAGCCTCTATCTTCTTACTGTAGAGAAGATGGACCAAACCAGGCCTGTGTGGAGAGCTGTTCCCAGGTGCCAATGGTTGATATACCATTCTAACTTGTGAAAGTGTCACAGGAGGTAGGGGCAGCCACCATCTCATGGGACCCTTGAAAGCAATTGTTAGGACAAAGTGGTTGCCACGGCAGTAACCTCATTCAGTTCCTGAATGAGGTGACCTACCACTCTTCGTTGATGACGGATCTCTCTGAACTTGGGATCCAGGAAGCCAGGCACCCAGAGTCAGTCCCAGTTTCTTACCCAGTGGGCTCAGTTGTTTGGAATAACCAAGGACAGAGTAAGTCTTCCTTGGTACCTACTGATGTGAGGATTGCCAAATGCCAAGAGATCTCTAAAAAGGGGAATTTCCTGAGAAAGCAGGTAGTGGCTCACCACTGGCTCCTGAAAACTTTACAGTGTTGGCCAAGGTGACCAGATCTGAGAAGGACAGGCCATTTCAAGGAAACATAGTATGGCCCATCAGTCAGAGTACATTCCAATTAGTCACAGACCTACTTGAATAAAGGAGGTGTCGTTGTGGGTGTGATTGTGATTTTGTGGTTATGTCTCATGTTCTGAGAATAGGTAAGAAAGGCGGTTTGTTTGCTTTAGAGTGGACTGTTTATAGTAAGTCATTTGACAAGGTGATTGTTTGTATGCCTGTGTATCCCACTGTGTCCGTGGTTGTAGACATTATAAAAGATAATGCATCAATGGATGTGTTCTGTCTAGTAGAAAGCTTGCCAACATTCATCCTGCCCAATTTATGAGTGGACTGCAGGTTGCTTTAGGGACGGGCAACACCTACTATCTTCCGAAGTTCCTGTTTTCTTCCTGAATTCTGGCCACTCTCCAGAGTAGGCTCATGGTTTTGTGTCCAAGATATGTACCACCTCCAAGCTCTGTGACATTGCCATATACTGGATAGCTGAAGGGAATAGCAAGCATCTCAGAAAACTCAGATATCAGTGTGACAAAGAAAGTCTCAGTAGAGAAACCCTGCTTTGGGCCTTTTGCTTACCTATTTTTCTGTTGCTCTGAGAGTCACGAAGGTCTCTGCCTCAGGCCACCAATTTGTGAAGCCTGAAGAAAACTGTTTTCAAATGGAAACGAATTTTCATCACCTGTGTATCTTTGCTTAATTGCTTTGGAAAGGGATGTTTCTGAATCAGCCACTTGGCCCTGTGTGAGGCAGTGGCTTAGATTCTCAGCACCTGATGGAACTAAAGAAAGATCCCATGTGTGCTTCCAAAACCAAAATGGCAAAAATATCAGTAATTGTGTATGAAGTATCTTCCCTTACTCTGATAGGTTTCTGATCTCCATCAAATGAGACTAGGGATCCATTGGGTCAAATGAGTTCTTCAAAGCCCTGCAGAGGCTAGCCCATATGAACTTGGGTTTTTTCATTACTTTAAATCACATTAAGAATCTATACCTGACAGTCAGTAGGCCTCAAACTGGAGAAGCAGAGCAGTATTAAGGCCAGGCTTATTTTATCACTCCTGGTTCACAGGAATGGTGTCCAGGCCCAGCTGACTTTAAGCAAATAAGGGATAAGGGAGCTTGTTTTGGATACTGTCTTGTGCTGCGCCCCTCATGGAAACCTCCAGCCAGAGGTTATAATGAGTGTCTATATGGAAGAAGGTGAGGACCATGTGGGAGTGTTTTGGTTTTAATTTTGTTCATTTGTGTAGTGGTTGGAAGAAATGACTGGATCCACCAGGGCTAGAACTTTGGTATGATTCACCTTAGAGACTGAGTTCTGGAACTGACCTCAGAGAAGTATTGTCATGAATTGTGTTGCGATTTTAGAAGGCCACGCATGAGAGTCGCCATTGGAAACTGAAATCTAGGCCAAGGGTGGCTTTCGACTGATCACTTGGAATCTCAGCCAGGATATCACATGATTTTATTCTGAAAGACTTGACAGGCATAGTTGAGAGTCAAAACACACATGGACCTCACATTGTAGACCTCAATGGGCTGGGCTTCATGTGACTATTTGGCTACTCTTTGGGAAGCCTTGCCTTTGAGAGTTCTCCAGAGCATTCATTGAAATGATTTTCCTCAACATTAAATGGTTCCTGAATTTATTGAAACCCACAGTTTCTCCAACTTCATCCTTGAAAAGTGGCTAGATAAATACCCTGAAATTTTTGAAACTCCCATGACCAGGTGGCACTGGAGAACCTTTGGATCTCCTGTTGCTGATCATGAGTGTACCAGACAGTGCCTTGATTCACTGGGTTTCATGATAATGGTGAAGAACAGAGATGCCAGTAAGTTGAGAATGCTGAGTAGTGGGCCCAGAGCAGTGGTGTGCAGGTGTGTGATAAAATATCTGAGGTGGGGCCGTGTGGATTTCCAATTGACTTCCAAATGCCTTTTGGCTGCCATGGTGCATCCAGCAGAACCTTACCTGTAAAGGCATCTTATTATATGGAGAGGTTTCAAGGCAATGTTCAGAATCAGGTTGGTATGGTCAAGGAAAAAGCTGTGTGAAATAGAAGCCTGGTTGGTGCATTCTCCTGCAGTTCCTGACCCACCAAACGTGAAAGAACTCCCTCCAGCACTGTGTCCCAGTTGAACTCCTTGTATTTCGTGAAGCAAATACCAAACTCCCAGTGCAGCTCCAAGAAACACCACAAAAATGGAGGATGATCAAATGGCTTCACAGTCCACACGGTGAGACACTTAGCCCCCAGTGGCCACAGTTTACCTACCAAGAGAGAATTCAGCACTGCTGCCTCATGTTCATTGGAAAATAAGAAACCATGCTCTCCATTCACATAGATGCAGACCCAGCTTTGATGGTCTCAATAAAAAAGAAGCTAAACCTTCTGACAACAAAATATATTTAAAGTACCCAACCTCAGCGGCAGTTTCTCAAGAAGTCTTTAGGCCGGCAGAGCTCTATGTTTGTGGGGTGTTTACCTCTTAGACCAGGATGTAAGAAAAGAACACTGACTCCAGTTAAAATCAAATTAAAGTAAGCTTATTATTTCCACTGGCTGGGCTGCCTCTCCCTCCAAAGATTGCGAGAGCAAGAGAGCAACCCCACCTTTACTACAGCCCAGGTTTGCAGCCCAGAAAGTTACACAAAAATGGGGTAACAGAAAACAGAACTCTGACAAGCATCACACTAATGGGAGTTTACATTTTTTTTTTTTTTGCTAGCCCCAACATCAAAATTTATGAGGACCATTAGAGCCTCAGAGAGGGTCATTGTCTGGCCACAGAAGGCCAATATTTATGAGGTGTGACAAAGTTTCAGAGAGGGCTGCTACCTGGTCAGAGAGCCATGCACGGGTGAGTTTAAGGCACGGGCAGTCATTCCAAGCAGGTTCAGAATTTGCAGTAATTTACAGTAAAGCCAAAATGATTTTTTCATGGCTTTGTTGCAAGATGGCTCCCAATTTTAATAAAAGATAAGGTTGGGTCTATCATTCCCCCCTTTTCTTATGTGTCCCTTTGTAATCCTTGATAGGTTAGTGGAAAAGCACTGAGGAAATTTTAATCCCTCAGTTAACAGTCTCCAAATTTTTAGAACTCACCGAAAACCAGTCTCCCTGATATTACCTGACTTAATTAATTACTTATATTGATAGTCTATTTATTTTGGGCTCCATTGGTGTAAGTGGAGAGTCGTCTCTCATTTTGCCTTCTTCTCAGCTGAGAGAGGGTGACATGAGTGTGCATGGCGTGAGAGACATGAGTTGCCTTTTTGAAGTCAGTAGAGGAATATGAGTTGCCTTTTAGAAGTCAGTTCTTTTTGAAGTCTTGTTGAGGAAGAACAGGTTGTAAAGTCATCTGGGGATGGGTTCTTCTATGAGAGAAACAAAAAACATGAGTATTGAATAAATGTTGCAGTAGCTGGATCATGTCACTGTATGAAGTACCCTCACCAGTCTTTTATATCCCCAATTATCAGGACTGTCAACTTAATATTTAACTTTTAGTGTTACAGTTGTCCCTCCCCATAATATACAGTTCAATAATTTAATGTCATCTGATTTTGCAAAATCCTTTCACTAGTATGACCTCTGTGTCTAATAGAGAAACATTTAATTCTGTTACTCAGGGCTGGATAATCGTACTAGCAAACACCAAGCCTACCTGTGTAGGTTAGGAATATCTGTAGGCCTTAAACTAAAAACTTCTGCCTCTGGCAGCTCCTCTTGATAGTCTTTGTAGCCAACAGTTTTACTTATTTTTGGAGGCTAACATAAAGTGTATACCTTAAAATATTATTATTATTATTATTATTATTATTATTATTATTATTATTATTATTATTTAAAATGCCCAGGAATGGCTGTATTTTGGTTTTAACTGTCTTTGATCAGTGTTTAAGATGAAGCAGTCAAATGACTTTTGTTTCTATCTATTGTTAGCAGTCAGCTGAGCTTTTATGGGAGTCATTCCTTGGGAAACTTGAGAGCAGCTTCTCAGTTCTGCTAGTGCAATTTGAGCTAGGTGGGTTCAGGTCTTGCTTGACCATGTGGCTTCCCTCAGAAGCATCAGGGATGTCTCCCTTTCCTGATGACTCTCCTCTTTGTAGCAAATGCACTGATTGGCTTTCTGTTCTCCAGTGGTCTCATTAATCTCCCTGATCGGGAGGTTATGTGGCCCAGAGTTGCAAAGCTCATAGAGAAGTCCCCTGTTCCCTGGATTCAGACTGACTCAAAGGGCAAGAGTCAAATATTGTTTTTTTGGCCCTTTTCATTTAACTTTAATTTTCAATCCTAATCTGAAACAACCAGCAAATAAATAGCCATATATTAAGAGTACTGCACTTTAATGTCTATAAGTTTATAATTATTTATATTTTATTAATTGGGATCTTATTATTCTGTCTGTCTTGTAGTTGATGACTTATTTTCTTAAATTAACCCATGTTGTGTTCTTAAAGCAACACTTCTGTAAAACAGCAACAGGGAATCTTTAGATCACTTATAAAGAATTTAAAAAATAAAATTTTTTAACAAGAGTAAAAATACTTAGTTCATGTAATACCTACCCTGAATTTTTTGGTGAGTTATATATTATATCACCTTTTTGAGATCCTAGTAATCTTGACAGAAAAAAAAATTGAACATAACTTTAAATGAAATAAAATCTGACCTACTGCTTTCGTAGTCATTCTCACATGTAGTAAGATGGGACACAGAGTCTTATCTCAGGTAAGCAGGGCTCCTTATAAATCTTAAATGCTTTAGTTCTCAAGCTGATCTTTTTTTAAAATATCATTTTACAAAGTTTACATTAATTGTTTGAGGTCACATGAACGTTAGCTCACACCATATGATATCACATTTAAAACATGAATTAAAGTACGGCTGAAAGATTTTAACCTTTACATAGATTAGGGTCTCATTAACTTAAAAATACATTTAAATTGTTCCACAATGTAAAAAGTAACATAAAACTTTACATATATTATTGATAACAGGTAAATAAATCCCCAATATATATTTTATTTACCATACAACTTCAGAACACCTGCTTGATATAATGCTCTTTTAAAGTTTCTACCTTATAGACTTGTATAACTGGAAAATATGAGCACATTAATAGCATCACAATTGCATTGAAGTTTCTACATTAACCAAGTTTAGCTTTTAAAGAAATGGCAGTACAGTGCTCTAAAATAACAGTTCTTATTTAAACATTTTTTTAATTTTTATGGTTGCTTGCTATAGAAAATTTAAATCTTAATAAACTTAATGTTATGGGTAAACTTATGTTTAAGAAATTTTTGTCTCTTCTACACATGACTGATTTTTTACAATCTTATACAGACTTTAGTACAAACTTATACAGACCTTAGTATATCAATCAGATATCAAACAAAAGTACTCATGAATGAGTAATCCCATATCAAATTTACTTTACTTATTTATCAAAATATTAGACAAATTTTTTGAACACTGTAAACCATTTTTTTGATTGAAAGAAAAGTCCTGGAACAAAGGCATATTAGACCTTTTGTAGACATTAATAGTTTATTAGATTTTTGAACACCTAGAAAAACTTGTAGGTTAAATTTAAAGACATTTATATTTATCTGTTTACCCAATTTAAATTGAAACATTTAAATCACGTGAATTAAAGATCTTTGGATCCACTTTTTAAAATTGTTTTTATGAGTTCTTTTTAATATGAGTGCTCCTTATATATGTTAATTTGTGTATCATATATATGATATATGGACATATATATATATATATATATATATATATATATATATATATATAGACATACAACACATAACAAATTGTGCACACATAATAAAAGTGAAGGCCTTGTAGCTTTTCACAGGTGAAATCTCCATTGCAATGATTTAAAAATTCCACAGTTGTTCAAAGATATTACTGATCAGAAAAACATTAACCTAGGTCTGTAGGAGCAAAATCATGAGCTCAAAAAATAAATAAAGAATCTAAGGAAAAAATTATGAGTCCTAGAAAAATGACTGGCCAGTAATTAGTAAATACCATACAATTTACCTTTTTTTTCCCTTAGGCCTCAAATAAGTCTCCTACTAAGCTTACAGGCTTCTTTCATTTGCATTTCAAAATAAGTCCTGGCTGAGGTCTGGAAGAAGAAGGAAAAAAAGGCTATTCTGAGCAGAAACCTTAGACCTAAGGTATTTTAAACATAATTTTCATGTTAGGATGTTGAAAATTATGATACAAGTTTAAGATACAATTCACAAAATTTTATATCTTTACAAGTGGTTTTGTCAAAAGATATCATACTATGATTTAGTATCCTTGTCCAAATTAATGCACTGGTACACACAGTGACATTTTCCGAGGCTACCTAATTTAAAATTGGTGAAACAAAGACTGAATGATTGGGAAGTTACTTGCCAACTTGGAAGTAGAGTTCTTTAGTTTTCCATCCTAAGTATTTAAGTTCTCTGGCATGAATTATCTGAAACCATGAACTAAACAAATACCTAAACCCGACTTTTAACTGCAAGATTGTGGAATGCTTCAAAAACCCATTCAGATACCAGATTGGTACAATGAAACATCATCATTTAGACACACATTCAGCTAAGATCATTTCCAAGAAACAATTTATAATATTAACACATTATTGCACATGTCTTAAAGGGCTAGAAAAAAGACACAAGACAGACAGAAATGAACTCCAGAAAATGGCTGACAGACAGAACCCTTTAAAACAGAGCAAATAAGAGAAAAATCTCCTTCTCCAGTGGCACCACAGATGTCCCCACAAGGGGACCAGATGTTTTCACAGAGGAGCAACCTGAAATATAAAATAAAGTGTCTCCATGGCGACTTTACTGCATTTAGTGTCCCCTTTTTGTTTTTCTCTTTTTTTAAGAAGACAGAGGTGGCATTATCCTTGCAGTGCAGGGAACGAAGGAGGGAATTCCCTGAAGCAACAGGGCTTCGGCAGATGCTGGGAGATACTCAGTTCTTCATTCCCCAGCAGGCATTACCATCTGCACTGGGTGTGCTCCAGGCAGCCAGCTAGGGGCTTCTCTCATTCTGCTTAACAAATGGTGGTAAAGTTCATCACAGTTCCTTAAAACACAGTCCAAAGGGGTGTCAGGCTTACTTGCTTTGTTACCCATTTTCAAGTTCAATATCCTTAAGATTTTATCACAGAAATCACAAAACAAAACGCACAAAAACAACAAACAAAAAACATATAGAACACAGAACAAAACACACACACACACACACACACAAAAAAAAAAAAAAAAAAAAAAAACAGAATCCCGTTGCCAAAACAGAAAAACAGATGAGCAATTCAACGTCTTGCTAAAGCTCTGGGGTAGGAGCGCATGCGTGTCCCTCGGCACCTCTCTAACCTTCCAGAGGAATTCCCTACAGAACGGAACAGAGGACAGAACGATTCTCATTACTATCCTGGACAGGAGTGAATGTGAGCCTCCCCAGGCCACCTCTCTGTCATTAGAACAGATCTCCCTTAACCAGATATAAGATGTTATCAAGGTGCCACTTACCTATGGAGGCCTCCTCCACCAGGTACTTGCTAATAGTTTCAGTGCGGTGGTTCACTGCAGTGCTCCCCAGACCGACGGCTCACTCCAAGGCCTTGGAACATCTCAAGTTGTGCACCCCCTAGAGTGGCTCCCCAGCCCGTAGCCCTGGAGGGAAGGCCAGCTTCAGAATTTTCAGCAGTCTGGTCTTGTGATCTGGTCGGGCAGGGTCATCTCACTGGGGAACTCCAAAATGTTGGAATAGGATGCAAGAAAAGACCAGTGACTCCAATTAAAATCAAATTAAGGCAGGCTTATTATTAAAACTGGCCAGGCTGCCTCTCCCTCCAAAAATGGCGGGAACAAGACAGCAACACCACCTTTCCTACAGCCCAGCTATATAGCCCAGAAAGTTACACAAAAAGGGGGTTACAGATAACAGAACTTTGAAAGCATCACACTGATGGTAGTTTACATTTTTTTTGCTGGCCCCAACATCAGAAATTATGAGGACCATTAGAGACTCAGAGAGGGTCGTTGTCTGGCCTGGGAAGGCCAATATTTATTAGGTGTCACTAATGTTTCAGAGAGCACTGTTATCTGGTCAGAGAGCCAGGCATGGATGAGTTCAAGGCACGGACAGGCATTCCAAGCAGGTTCAGAATTTGCAGTAATTTATAGTAAAGCCCAAATTATCTTTTCATGGCTTTCTGGCAAGATGGCTCCCAATTCTAATAACAGATCAGGTTGGGTCTATCAAGCCTGTCCTTTACTTTTGGAAACTCCTCTACAACCTGCAAGGTTGTGAACTCCTGACCATTTTACATTCCAGATATGTATTCACAGATTTTCTAACTCATGTCCTCCAACTGTGTCTTATTTGGGGTGAAGGTAATATCAAGGCATTGTTCTGGATGAGAGTGGGAAGATTTTTGTGTAGCACATATTTGCATACACATTTAGGAGATCACTCCTCCTAAACACTCATTTGGAACAGAAAATTCAATCTATGGGGGAGCTTCCTAGCTGAACAACATTATACATAAATTCAAGTTCATTAAATAAATACTTTTGTATCAGTGGATGATATATATTTCAAGATGGATTTAAATTGGCATATATATTGCTACATTTTAATGTCCATGTGACTTTTGTGTTTATAATGTTTTGTGATTAATGTGGATTTATAATCAAATTTTCACAAGATTATTCTCAGAAATATTCATCCAACTTAAATACATACTTTTTTCCTAGTACTGAAAAGTAACTTCAGTGAATGGTGCATAAAAATCCTAATATTTCTACAGTAACTGACCCAGATTAACATCAATGCAACTAGATTCCTATGGGACATGATGTGTATTTTGATGTTCATTTTTATTCAACATTGGTACATTACTATTTCTGCAGTTTATGCACATTATATATAGTATGATATATAATGTTCAATCACTTCCTTCTTGAGAACACATGTATTCTTACAGGTTTCTTGACTATTCTTTTCATGAGACTTCTTTCCAAACACATTATTTTTGATTTCCATAATCATTTTTGAAACAAAACTCACACACCTTTCAGGATAAACCACAACCATAATATTACCATTAGATGTATAACTGGTTGCAGTGAATGATTGTATATCAATATGAGATTTCTTTTATATTTTCAGATATCAATTCAATCCATTATTTAAAGTAGAGCAAGTTATATTATTTACACACAGTATGGTTTATTCATGCATTATCTGCATATTCATAGACACAGGGTACACCTATTTGTGCCCTCAATAGTAATTTATACATCTACAAAATATTGCTACAGAAATGGTGGAAGAAATACTCAAGTCACCTGATCTACATATACATTTTATCACAATAATATTCTGGACACAAAATGCAAAGGTCACACTTATGATTTTACCAAAGCCTAAATAAAAAGTGAGCATGGATTAATAAAAACATCCATGTCCTGGTTACCTAATGGTCTCAAAAGTCAATCCAATTTGTGACAACATATTAGTTTCTGCCTAAGGTTATATATTCAGACTCAAACCGTTGAAAATGTCTAAACAAATTACACACTTCATACTTTTACTGACTTCCTAATGTCTCTATTTATATCTGCTTTCGTACATATTTTCCCCAATTAGTCATTGTGACTGACTCTTCACATGTGCTGACATTTACATTCACTCTCTACCCGAAACCTTATTTGTAAAGAACTTTTGGTACAAATCCTATACTCATTCTTCTTTCTAAACCTACTGATTATCTTGCTAATCCTACAGACTATCCCTTTTTTATTGGATATTCTGAATGTTATTCAATCATCTAGTGTATACGATCCTATTTCTTTGTATATCAATTTATCTGAGACATCTGTGCAGAATATAATTCAAAGCAAAATATGCTACTCAAGGGCCCAAAGTCATACTTGGCTTCAAGTCTTCCCTAGATTTCTGTTTCCATACTTATATTTCACCTATATATTCTTGTAAATATCTCAGGTTCCCAATACCGTTATTCATCCAGCAGAATGATTCCTAACGCAAATAGAACATGATATTAACATTAACCATACACTGTTCCCTCAATCTAACTTTACAGCAGTGCAGGGATAGAGTTGGTCTTACAATCCAGGAATATAGGGGATCTTCCACCTGCTGAGAATCTCAAAGATCCATGCAGAAATTATCCCTGAAGAAGATATAGAATGCTATGAAGGACCTGAGAGAGCAAAAGTCATTTTCCATGGCAAACAACCTGGTCAGGATGAAGAGATGTGTCTGAATAAGCCTCTCACATTTTAATGTAGACAAAATGGACCAAACCAACCCTGTGTGGAGATCTCTCCCCCAGTACCTATTGTTGATATACCATTCTAACTTGTGAAAGTGTCACAGGAAGTAGGGGCAGCCTCCATCTCATGGGACCTTAGGAAGAAACTGTTAGGACAAAGTGTTTTCCAAGGCTGTGAGCTCATTCAGTTCATGAAGGAAGTGACCTACCTCACTTCATTGTGATGGAACTCTCTGAACTTGGGATCCCAGAAACCAGGCACCCAGGGTCAGGCCCAGTAACAGTCACAGAGATCTCACTTTTTTGGATTTATCATGGAAAGAGTCAGTCTTTCTTGGTACTTACAGATGTGAAGATGGTCAAATGCCAGAAAAAATCTGAAGAGGTGTCTTCCCTGAGAATGCAGGTAGTGGCGGCTCAAAGCTGGCTCCTGACAACTTCACAGAGTGGGCCAAGGAGTCCAGATTTGAGAACAGACAGGCCATTTCGGGTGAACAAAGAATGGCTCACCAGGCAGAGGACACTCTGGTTAGTAACAGACCTTCTTGGGGGAAGGAGGCGTAATTGTGGGAATGAGTGTGGGTTTGTGGTTTTGTCTCATGTTCTGAGAATAGGTAGGAAAGTTGGTTTGTTTGGTTTGGAGTGGACTGTTTCTATTAAGTCATTTGACAAGGCAAGTGTTTCTATGTCTGTGTATCCCACTGTGTCCGTGGGTGTAGACATTACAAAAGAAAATGCATCAATGGATGTGTCCTGTCTAGGAGAAAGCTTCCCAACATTCACGGTGCCCAATTTATAAAAGGACAGAGGGTTGCCTTATTTGTGGGCAAGACCTGAAATCTTCCTAAGTTCCTGTTTTCTTCCTGAATTCTGGCCACTCTCCAGAATAGGCTCATGATTTCGTGACCAAGATAGGTACCACCTCCAAGCTCTGTGACTTGGCCATGTACTGGATAGCTGAAGGGAATGGCGAGAATCTCAGAAAACTCAGATATCAATGTTACCAGGAAAGTCTCAGTGGAGAAACCCTGCTTTGGGACTTTTGCTTACCTATTGTTCTATAGCACTGAATGTCAGGAAGGTCTTTGCCTAAGGCCACCCCCTTGTGAAGCCTGAATAAAACAGTTCTCTAATGTAAATAAATGGGCATCACCTGTCCCTCTTTGAGTAATTGATTTCAAAAGGGATGTGTCTGAATCAGCCTGTTGGCCCTGTGTGAGGCTGTGGCTTAGATTCTCAGCACCTGATGGATCTCAAGAAAGATGCCATGTGTGCATCCAAAACCAAAATGGCCAAAAGAGTACTCATTATGGATGAAGTCTCTCGCCTTCCTCTGTAAGTTTCCTGACCTCCATAAGGTGAGAATAGGAATCCTTTGGGTCAAATGAGTTTTTCAAAGCCCTTCAGAGTCTAGCCCATTGGTGCTTGGGTTTTCTCATGACCCCAATCCACATGAAGAATCTAAACCCCACAGTCAGTTGGCCTCAAATTGGAGAAGTGGAACAGTAATAATGGTAGGCCTATTTGATCACTCCTGGTTCAGAGGAAGGGTTTCCAGGCCACCCTGACTTTAGGCAAATGACGGGCAAGTGAGCTTATTTTGGACACTGTCTTGTCCAGCGCCCCTCATATAAACCTCCAGCTAGAGGTTATGATGAGTGTCTATGTGGAAAAGATGAGGGCCATATGGGAGTGTTTTCGTTTAAATTTTGGTCATTTGTGTGGCGATTGGAAGAAATCACTGGGTCCACCTTGGCTTGAACTCTAGTGTGAATCCCTATAGAGACTGAATTCTGGAACTGACCTCAGAGAAGTATTGCCATGAGCTTTGTTGGGATTTTAGGAGCCCACGCATGAGAGTAGCCCTTATAAACTTAGATCAAGGCCACAGAGCACTGGGAATCTCAGCCAAGATAATCCATGATTTTCTTCTTAAAGTCTTGGCAGCCATAGCTGAGAGTCAAAACACACATGTACCTCACATTGTAGACTTCAATTGGACTGGCTTCATGTGACCTTTTGACAACTCTTTGGGAAGCCTTGCCTATGAGAGTTCTCCAGAGTTTCATTGAAATGAGCTTCCTCAACATTTAATGGTTTTTGAAAACCACAGTTCCTCCAACTTCATCCTCAAAAAAATGGCTAGATAAACACCATGAAATTTTTGGAATTCCCATGACCAGGTGGCACTGGAGAATCTTTGGATGTCCTATTGCTGATCATGAGTGTATCAGACAGTGCCTTGACTGACTAGGTTTCATGAAAATTGTGTAGAACAGAGATGCCAGTAAGTTGGAGCCTGCAAATTAGTGGGCCTAGAGCAGTGGTGTGAAGGAGTGTGATAAAACATGTGGTGGGGCCATGTGGATCTGCCACTGGCTTCCAAATGGCTTGTGAATGACATGGTACAGCCAGCAGAACCATCCATGTAAAGGCATCTTTTTGTATAGGGAGATTTCAAGGCAATGTTCAGAATCAGGTTGCTATGGACAAAGGGGCAACCCATGTGGGATAGAATCCTGGTTGGTGCATTCACATGCAGACCGTGACCTCCACACGTGACAGAACTCCCTCCAGCACTGTGTCCCAGTTGATCTCCTTGTATTTCATGAAGAAAATACCAAAGTCCCAGTGCAGCAGCAAGAACCACCACGAAAAGTGGAGGAGGACCAAATGGCTTCACAGTTCACACGGTGAGTCACTTAGCTCCCAGTGGCCATAGTTTAACTACAAAGAGAGTATTCGCACTGCTGCCTCATGTTCATTGGAAAATTAGAAACAATGTCCTCCAGGTCACATAGATGCAGACCCAGCTTTGATGGTCTCACTAGAAAGTAAGCTAAAGCTACTGACAACAACATATATTTCAAGTGCCCAACCTCAGAGGCAGTTTATCAAGAAGTCTTTAGGCCAGCAGAACTCCATGTTTGTGGAGTGTTTACCATGTGCCTTACTTTTGGAAACTGCTCTACCACTTCCAAGTTTGTGAAATCCTGAGTATATTCCATTCCACATATGCATTCACAGATTTTCTAACTCTTCTCCTCTAATTGTGTCTTACTTGGGGCGAAGTTAATGTCAAGGCATTGTTGTGGATGAGAGTGGGAAGATTTTTGTGTAGCACATATATGCATACACATTGGATTCATTTTAAAATTTTCCATTCGAAATACTTAATCCCTGACACTAACTCATAAACTACTAGACTCTGACTGCTAATCCTAATATGATGGAGAAAACTAACCCAAACAGAATAGAAATACAAGCAGTTCAAAGGAGGCATGGTGTATATTTGGACTTGCCATTTGCATTATGAAGGGTAGGTGTTATAAATCTAGTTAATTTTTAATTGAAATAGTTCTCCTGTGTTTTTAAAGTTAATAAATATATAAATTTCTGTCTCCCTTTCCCTGTAGCCTATTCAGAACATGTATTTTTATATGCACATATAGAATCCTACCTGGTATCACATGTACATTATTGTGAGGTGGCTGACTTGGCAGATACAAATTATGAGAAGAGATCACTCCTCCTAAACCCTGTTGGATCTTAAAATTCAACCTATGGGTGAGCTTCCTAGTTGAACAACATTAAACATAAATCCATGTTCAGTAAAAGAAATATTTTTGCATCTGTGGATGATATATATTTCATGATAAATTTTGATTGGCATATATATTGGTAATTTAATGTCTCTGCATGTGTGTTTTTTGTATATATATATATATATATATATATATATATATATATATATATACTCTCCAGATTTTTCAAAATATGAAATATATGTGTCTTATATACACTCCCTAAATTCATTCATGTTCATGTGTATGGATTTATAATCAAGTATTCACAAGATTATTCTCAGAAATATTCATCCACCTGAAATACATATTTGTTACCAGTACTGAAAACTAACTTTAGTTAACGTTGCATACAAATACTAAATTTGTACAGTAACTGACCCAGTTTAATATCAATGCAAGTAGATTACTATGGGACATGATGTGTATTTTGACATTCATTTTTATTCAACACTGCTACATTACTATTTCTTCAATTTATGCACATCATAAGATATATATTTCATCCACAAGTTAGCAAACTTATAGGCATTTGTTTCACTTTCAATAACTTCCTGCTTCAGAACACATGGATTCCTCCAGGTTTCTTGTCTGGTCTTTTCATTAGACTTCTTTCCAAACACATTATTTTCAACTTCCATAATCAATTTTGAAGCAAAACTCACACACTCTTCATGATAAATCATAATCCTAATATAACGTTTAGATGTTTAACTGGTTGGAATGAATGTATGTATATCAATATAAGATTTCCTGTATATTTTCAGATATCAATTGAATCCATTATTAAATTTGGAATCCATTATATTATTTATTCACAGTATTGTCTATTCATGCATTATCTCTATATTCATATCACAGGGTACACCTATTTGTACCCCCAATAATAATTTGTACATTTTGACACAGAAGCAATGGTCACACTTATTATTTTACCAATGTAAATGTCAGGCGATCATCGGAGGAAGAGACTACCAGGGACTGTCTAATGCAACAGCCAAAAGTTTATGGGGGTCCAACATGCTGGGGCTCAGAGCTCCCTTGAATAGAGCAGAGAGCCCTGAGAACAGCTTAAGCAGAGCTTATATACTTTCCTTGGAGAGGGCAGGGAGGGAAGATTATTGATGGGTCAGGGCGAGTGGGCAGTTTGCGTGCAAATGGGTGAGGGAGTACATTCTGCAGTTTTGCAGTTGGTACAGAACATTCAGGGAACAAGATTAGCGAACAGTTCTCAAGATATCAACAGTGTTTTGTTAAGCATACCGTAAAACTGGAAGTGACAATTACCTATTTTATTTACCTTTCATTCCCCACTTTCTTTTGGTTACATTAAATCATAATAGTGATCATTGAGGATGTCACATTTTATGTCTGCTAGTGTGGTATATTGATTTCTGATTACCATAAGTTTAACTTGTCCAATTTGAGCTTGGAGAAAGGAAACTACACGGTTGAGCAAACAGGGTCCTACAGTTAGCAATAATGTGAGGATTATTAATGGACCGGCCAGGGCTGATAAAAGCATAGTTACCCAGGGGGACTCTGTGAACCAAGACTCAAACCACCCTTTTTGGGCCTCTCTCTCTTGTTGATGCTCTTCAATGCGTCTTCTTAATTTAATCATAGATTCTTTTACAACTCCAGTATGGTAGGCATAATAACAACATTCTTCCCTCAATGCAGGACAAAGGCCCCTTCTCTCATGAAGAGGAGGTCGAACCCTCGCCTGTTCTGTAAAACAACTTCAGAGAGAGAGGTTAAAGATTCTTGTAAAGCTGTGATGGTGGTTTTTTAATATCTTTAAGTTTTGGTCTATTGCTGCTTCTAATTGGGTCATTTGTTGTGTCCCATGGATTAGGGCAGTGGTTCCTGTGCCCTTCTCTGCAGCAACTACTATTCCTCATAGGATGGGTAAAGTGAAGGATACAGGTTGCCAGCGGAACCGGGTTGTATGCCCCCCTATTTGAAATTTAAATGATCCTGCCTCATGATAGAGCACTCGGGGAAACATCTGCACCATTACATAATTAATCACATCTGCTGATAATTTTATGAATAAACAATGTTTAAGTATATAGAATTATACTGTTGTAGGTATGGACAAGGCAAGGCACCTAAGATAGCACCAAAGACAGGGAAACAGTCCTATTTGGTTGCAACCGGATATAGAGGGCATTGCTTCTGTTGTAATCAATTAATCCCCTGAACCCCAAGTTTAGGTAGTTTCAGAATTTTGTACCCAACATGTAAGGGAAAAGACTCAGAAATTCACAGTCTGCAGAAGTTCACAAAAAGCAGTTTTTGGTTCTGTTTTTATTTTCCTCTTCTCTGGGAAAGATAACTTATTAAGGACACCTGGGAGGGGGAGAGCTTTTTTCTTCTCTTTTATTTTCTCCCTGCCAGCTGTTACCATGGAGCCCAGTTGGTAACTTCTTTATCTTGGAAATGTAGCCATCTCTGGAAGCCTCAGCTCAAGGCCAGAGGCCTTGTTCACATATTTTGTGAAAAACTAGTAAGGGTGTGTCTAGCTTAGAAGGGCTGATTTTTCCAGCCAGTGGCCAAGTATAACAGAGCAACACGAAAAGAGGAAGTTTATCTACACTCGAACTCTTTTATAGGGACTTTGTTGCTGAAAGTCCTAAAGTCAGCCACGATGAAGACTTCTGGAGAAGGCCATTTAAGATTTTTCTGTGGGCCTGGTACAGAGGGGAAGACGGGGAAGGCAGGGGGTGAGAGCAGTTCTGTGGTTCTGAGAATGAGGAAAAAGAGATATAAAAGAATAATGGGAAAAGGGTTTGGGATTTTCCTGGCAACAAAACTTGAGCAGTAGAACAGGTAGAGTAGATGGGAAGACGCGAATGAGTATCTAAAAACCCTGTGAGGGACTTTAAATTCTTAGTAACCTGTTTTTAGTGATGACAAAGCAACTTTAAAGGCCATTTTCATTACATCTTGGATAGGCGTCTGAGGGCACTCCTCAGCTGGTTTGAGCTTTGGGTTAGCTGGTAAGAGGACCTGGTGGGACCCGGTGTGGGCACTGACAGGAGAAGAGAGGAGTGAGTGGGTGGAAGGGTACCTCAGTACCTGCTGCCTCAGCATGGGGGCAATGGTCTGAGAACCATCGGAGGTTTGGGGTTTTGATCTAGTAATTGGAGGGGAGAAATCAGGTTGTTGATGTGAGAGTGACAGCAGAGAATCTGGAGCAGAAGGATCTATTGGAGAAACATATTTCGTGATGTGAGCAAAGGAGGGAAAAGGCCTACACATAGGGGAATTTTCTTCAATCCTTTTGAGCACTTGCCGAAGTTGAAATAGTCACACAGAATTTGAGGATCTAGAGACCCCTCTGGGGGCCATCGGTTTTGGTTGTCTAATTGGTAATATGGCCAATGCTGTGAACTGAATTTGAAGAGGAGTTTGGGTTCCACCAGGCAGCCCCTGTATGCTCAGATCCCCATGACTTACGGAAGAAGACGGCTTTTCCCCCACACAACCGTGGTTGTTTGTGGCTTTGATAGTCCACCGGGCAAACATAGTAATCTAGGCTAGCCAACCTGCATCAGGCTTGCGTGTCCCTACATCCATAATGTTTGTTTCCATTATCTATGGTACGGGAGAAATTTAATGGAATTTTAGTGGGATCCTCTTCATCAGAGATATCCCAATTGGAAAGACGTATACCCAGCTGACAAATATCTGGGTGGAGAGTTGGCCACCAGGTCCCTAAGGGGGCTGTATGTGAGACAGACTATACTTCTTGTCTAATAGGATTTGTGATCAGCCATCGCTGCTGAATGGGCTGATGGTGGTTAGGACTAGTGGTGGCCAAGGGGAGAGTCTATAGCCTTATCCACATGGCAAATATGCAATTTGAAAGGGTTACCAGTCTTTTCCACTTTCAAGCCAGAGTCTGGACAGGGCACAGGCTTGAGATGAGAATTAGGATCCAGGAAGTGATTCCGTCTACCTTTACCACTGTAGGTTTTATAAGTAGCACCTGGTATGGTCCTGTCCAGCGGGGGTTCCAGGGATGACACCTGATGTCATCTTATGTAGATGAAGTCTCTTTTTTGATATCGATGTGGAGTCTCCTCTTCACCAGGTTGATAGGCAGTGGGCAGCTGTTTTGACAGGTATCCCTGAGTTCTTTCAATAGCTTTAAGTTTGTCAAGCAAGGGGGTGTGGAAGGGATCGGTAGGTCTTAGAGTTGTGGTTAGGTCCTTACTGGAGGAGGGGCCCCATAGAGAATTTCATAGGAGGTGAGGTTACACAAAGAAACAGAGGGAGTATTTCTTGCATGAAACAGTGCATAAGGCAGGAGCATAGTCCAATCTTTGATGCCCTCTCTAAGCTTAATTTCGTTAAGGTCTCTTTAATGGTTCTATTAATTTTTTTAACCTGTCCTGAGCTCTGGGGTCTATAAGCACAATGTAACTTCCAATTTATCCCCAGGATCCTGGCTAACCCCTTACTTACCTGGGCCATGAACGCCGGTCCATTATCAGACCCTATTACCTTAGGTAGGCCGTATCATAGAAAAATATCTTTCAGGATATTCTACCACCATTTGTGCCTTTTTTTGTGTGGGGAAGGCTTCAATCCATCCTGAAAATATATCTACAAACACTAGGAGATATTGAAGTCCATACCTTGCTGGCTAAATTTCAGTAAAGTCCACTTCCCAGAATTTCCTGGTCTGGTTGCTCATAGGTGCTTTCCTGCAGGAAGCTTGGAAGGGTAATTGTTCTATTGACAGAACGGACAGGGTTTTGTTACCCGTTCAGTTATGTCCTTTCGCTGTGAGTCGGTTAGTGGAAAACTCTGTTCTTGATCCTTCAGGAATGCCTGCAGTTTCTTTGGACCAAGGTGTGTGAATTGATGTACATTTTTAACGTAGTGTAGGGCTTTCTGAAATTGCAGGCTTGGCTCAGTGAAGTTGAGGAGTTCAGTGCCAGTGTCGTAAGATGTTATCAAAAGCTTGCTGGTGCTCAGGGGTCCATTGGAATTGGGCATCTCCCTTTAACAGCGGGTATAAAGGAGAAGTTAAGGATGCAAACACAGGAATCCATAACCTGCAAAACCCAGTAGTCCAAAGAAACTCTTTGTGTTGTCTGCTGCTGGGGGGGGTATCTTCACAACCGTTTGTTTTCTGGGCTCAGTGAGCCAACGTTTACCACCTCTAAGGGAATAGCCCAGGAAGACTACTTCTTGCTGGCAAATTTGGGGTTTTTTGGAAGAAGCTCTATACCCGAGTTGAGCAAGCTTACATAATAGTGCTTGGTTCCCAGACTCACAGTTTTCCTTGGTGTTGGCTGCAGTAGCAGGTCATCCACGTATTGAAGCTGGGTGACTTCGGGGTGCATAGTTCTGAAGTTGTTGACATCTCTGTGGAGGGCTTCATCAAAGAGAGTGGAGGAGTTTTTGAACCCCTGTGGGAGTCTAGTCCATGTTAGTTTACCATACGTTCCGGTTACTGGGTCTACCCACTCAAAAGCAAACAGAAACTGACTGTCTTTATGCAGAGGCATGCAAAAGATAGCATCTTTATGTCCATACCATTTTTACTCAGGGTTCAGAGTGATAAGCAGATTGTACAAATTATTTACCGTGGGGTGAATGTCCTGCACTCTGTTGTTGATTTCTCTTAGGTCTTGAACGGGGATAATGACCAGTTCCTGGATTTTTTACTGGTAGCAGGGGAGTGTTCCAGGCCCATTGACAGGGCCTTAGGACCCTAAAGCCATATATTTCTGAATATGGGGCCTTAACCCATCTTTAGCATTTTTGCTCAGAGGATGTTGTTTGACATTGATTGGGGAGGCTGAGGTTTTTAACTCCACTGTTCTTGGAGGTTGTTTCATGGCTAGGCCTAACCCAACAATTTTTGCCCAGGCATCTGGGTAATCTGTTATCCATTTATGGGGTAGCTTGCCTGTTTGATCATTCTTGGGGTGTGTGAAAAGTGGATGTTCATCTTCGACTGACATTTATAAAGCCATGACTATAGGAGTTTTTAATGAAGGATTTAGAAATTTCATTTTGGGGCCTTCGGGGTTAAAAGTTGTTTTGGCCCGGAGCTTACTGAGCAGATCTCTGCCCATCAATGGGGCCAGGCATTCTGGGATTACTAGGAAGGAATGTTGGATTTTTCCTTTCCCCATGTCCATGGTCCTCTTAGTTGTCTAAGTCTGATATTTACTGCTGTTAGCCCTTTGAACTAGAGACCTTTTATTTGATAGAGGACCCAGTGGGGCCTTAAGGGCTGAGTATACTGCTGCTGTATCCACTTCAAAGTTTATGGGGTCCCCTTCACTTCAAAAGTTACCCTGAGCTCGGGGAAGGGATCTGAGCCCCGACATTCTCAGTGAACCTCCAGAGTCAGAAAGGCTGTCTGGCGTGGCTGTCTCTTTCTAGGGCACTTTTTGGCTCAGTGTCCTTTTTCTTTAGAGTAGGCACATTGATCTGAGGCCAAGGGTGGCCTCTGGTGGGGACCCAGGTATCGCTTCTTGTCTCCCTGTTTCTTAATTTCTGGCCTATTTATTGTTGTGACCAGGACCTTAGTTAATACCTTCATCTGTCTTTTTCATCTGTCATCCTCCCTTTGCTCCCTTTCGTTCTCTCTGTTTCTCTCTTATAGGATACTTTCTCGGCTACCCTGACTAAATCTCTCAAAGTCATATCTTGTAATCCATCTAAGTATTGTAACTTTCTTTTAATATCCAGATCAGCTTGCCCAATGAAGGCCATCATGACATATGTCTTTTGATCCTCTGCCTGAAGATCGAAAGGAGTATATCTCCTATATGCCTCCATAATTCTCTCTAGAAACATAGAGGGATCTTCATCAGGCCCTTGAATAATCTCTCTTACCTTGGCCAAATTATTTGGTTGGCTAGCGGCCGGTTGGAAACCCACTATTAGGGCCTGGCAATAAGTGGACAGATGCTCCCTACCTTCAAAGGTGTCGGGGTCCCAGTTGGGTCAGTTCAAGGGTAAGCCGGCTTTGATAATGTTGGGAAGTTGTGTTGGTCACCCATCTGGTCCGAGGATATTTTTTTCTAGCTTCCAGAAAGTTTCTCTCTCCTTCCTCTGTCATGAAGAGAATCCCTAGGATTTGTTGACAGTCATCCCAAGTAGGCAGGTGTGAAAACGCCAGGGAGTTCTTTGAGTTCTTTTAGCCAGGCCAGCTTCCTCCAGGGAAGGAGGGGCTGTGTGTGTGACAAGGGGGAGTCATCTGGTGGGCGCTGGGCCGTCCTAGCTTTCTCCAATGGCGGAGAGGCTGAGTCAGCAGCAAAGGAATCACTTAGAGGTTGTTGGGGGTTGGTGGACGACGGCAGCGGATAAGAAGGGTAGGAGAGTCCAGTAGAGTCTTGAGACTCAGGGAGAACAGAGGTTGGAGGAGGAAGAGCAGAGGGTTTGTGAGATAGAATCATGGTGGAAGGAGTAGGAGTGGGCGCAGAGACAAAGAAAGGCTTCACCCATGTAGGAGGAGATTTGCAGAGGTCCTGCAAAGTTAAGATATATGGCTGTTGATCTGGATGTCCATGTGGCCCCGGTTGAAAGACAAAATCTCTGACGTTTCAAATTAGTGGGAAGTAGATGTTTCTAGGGGCTATCCAAAAGGTGGGCCATTCTGAGGCACAGAGGGTCTGCCAGGTCCAGCAATTTACTGAAAAAGAAAGATTCTGGGCCTTGCGCAGACTTTGGTCCAGTGATCAAGGGTCAGGAAGAGAGGTGTTGAAGTTCTCTGTCCCAAAATGAGAGATACACAAACAGTGAAAGCAATCACACACTACACTGACAAGACAAGACAATAAAGACAGGCAATGGACGTCCAATACTGAGGCCAGGACTGAGTAGCCGGCAAAACCTGATGGGCTGGCAATACTGAATCTGAAGCAAAATATCACTGAGTCAAGGAGACTATTGTTCCTCGATTTCCTGAGTCCTCTGGGGCATCCCCCAGGGAAGTGGCCTGTGGCTCTGTGACACGTATGTCAGCCTCTGTCAGAGAGAGCTCACGCTCATCACCAATAACCATTTTGCCAAGCCCTAACCTGAAACCTAAAACCAAAAAGAGTTCCCTTACTTACCCTGAAAGGAGCCCCTTGGGGATCTTTCATCCGCCGCTGCCGGATCTTGCTCGTGCGTCCAGATGTAAAGGTCGGGCAAGCATCAGAGGAAGAGACCACCAGAGGAATATCTCATGCAACAGTAAATGGTTTATTATGGGTCCAGCATTCTGGGGCTCAGAGCTCACTTGAATAGAGCAGAGAGCAATGAGAACAGCTTAAGCAGAGCTTATATGCTTTCCTTGGAGAGGGCAGGGAGGGAAGTTTATTGATGGGTCAGGGCAAGTGGGTGGTTTGCGTGCAAACGGGTGAGGGTATACATTTGCAGTTTGGCAGTTGGGGACAGCACATTCTGGAAACAAGATTAGCAAACAGTCCTCAAGACTTCAACAGTGTTTTGTTAAGCATACAGAAAAACAGTAAGTAACAAGTACCTATTATATTAACCTTTCACCAAAGCCTAAATGGAAAGTGAGCATGGATTACTAAACACATCCATATCCAGGTTGCCTAACGCTCTCAAATCAATCCTATTGGTGACTACATATTTGTTTCTTCTTAAGATAATATATTCAACCTCAACCCTGTTGAAAATGACTAATCCTATCACTCACTTTATATTTTGCCTGATTTCCTAATGTCTCTATTGATATCTGCTTTCCTACATATTTTCCCCAGTTCATCATTGTGACTGACTCTTCACATGTGCTGACATTTACATTCACTCTTTATCCGAAACCCTATTGCTAAAGAACTTTTGGTCCAAATCCTATACTCACTCTTTTTTCTAACATACCGACTATCTTCCTAATCCTAAAGACTATCCCTTTTTGACTGGATGATCTCTTCGACAAGCAATCATCCAAGGTACAAGGTCCTATGCCATTGTATATTGATTTATCTGAGACATCTGTGCAGAACATAATTCAAAGCTAAGTATCCCAATCAACAGCCCAATGCCCTTCCTGGATTCAAATCTTATCTAGATTTCTGTTTTCAAACTTATATTTCACCAATATATTCTTGTAAATATCGCAAGTTCCCAATACCATTATTCATTAAGCAGAATGATTCCTAACTCAAATGAAACATGTTATTAAGCCTAAGCATACATTGTTCCCTCAAACTAACTTTACAGAAGAGCCGAGACAGAGTTCTCTTACAATACAGTAATGTAGGGGATCTTCCACCTGCTGAGAACATCAAAGGACCATGCAGAAATTATACCCTGAAGAAGTTGCAGGCAGCTATGAAGGACCTAAGAGGGGAAAAGTCATATTCCATGGCAAACAACAGGGTCAGTATGAAGGGATGTGTCTGAATCAGCCTCTCCTTTCTTAATGTAGAGAACTGATGAAACCATGCCTGTGTGGAGAGCTGTTTACAGGTGCCTATGGTTGATATACCATTCTAACTTGTGAAAGTGTCAAAGGAAGTAGGGGCAGCCTCCATTTCATGGGACCTTTCGAAGCAACTGTTAGGACAAAGTGGTGGCCAAGGTAGTGACCTCATTCAGTTCCTAAAGAAAGTGACCTCACCTCTCTTCCTTGGTGATCAAAAAATCTGAAATTGTGATGCAGGAAGCCAGGCACCCAGAGCCAGTCCCAGTCCCAGTCCCAGTGTTCTCACTTGTTTGGATTTACCAAGGACAGAGTCAGTCTTCCTTGGTACCGACTGATATGAGGATTGTCAAATGTCAGAAGAGCTCTGAAGAGGGGCCTTTCCTGAGAAAGCAGGTATTGGTTCACCGCTGGCTCCTGACAACTTCACAGTGTTGGAAAAGGAGACCAGATTTGAGAAAGGACAGGCCATTTCAGGGGAACATAGTATGGCCCACCAGTTAGAGGACACTCCAGATAGTCACAGACCTACTTGGGTTAAGGAGGTGCCTTTGTGGGTGTTCAGTGAGTTTGTGCTTTTCTCTCATGTTCTGAGAATAGGTAGGAAAGGCAGTTTTTTTGGGTTGGAGTGGACTGTTTCTAGTAAGTCGTTTGACAAGGCTAGTGTTTCTAAGTCTGAGTATCCCACTGTGTCCGTGGTTGTAGACATTAGAAAAGAGAAGGCATCAAAGGATGTGTCCTGTCTAGTAGAAAACTTCCCAGCATTCATCCTGCCTAATTGAAGAATGGACTTTGGTTTGCTTTATGGATGGGCAACACCTACTAAATTCCTAAGTTCCTGTTTTCTTCCTGAATTCTGGCCACTCTCCAGAATAGTCTCATGGTTTTGTTTCCAAGATATGTACCACCTCCAAGCTCTGAGACATGTCCATATACTTGATAGCTGTAGAGAATGGGAACATCTTAGAAAACTCAGATATCAGTGTGACCCAGAAATTCTCAGTGGAGAAACCCTGCTTTGGTTCATTTGCTTACCTATGGTTCTGTTGTCCTGAATGTCAGGAAGGTCTTTGCCTCAGGCCACCCCTTTGTGAAGCCTGAAGAAAACAGTTTTCAAATGGAAATGAATGGGCATCACCTGTGGCTCTTTGCTTAATTGCTTGTAAAAGGATGTGTCTAAATCAGCCTCTTGGCCCTGTATGAGGTTGTGGCTTAGATTCTCAGCACATGATGGATCTAAAGATAGATTCCATGTGTGCAATCAAAACCAAAATGGCCCAAAATCTGTCATTGTTGATGAATCTCTTGCCTTCCTCTGTTAGGATTCTGACCTCTATCAAGTGAGAATAGTGATCCTTTAGGTCAAATGAGTTCTTTGAAGAACTGCAGAGGTGCTTGTGTTTTCTTGTGACTCCAAATCACTTAAAGAATCTATCCCTGAGAGTCAGTAGGCCTCAAATTGGAGAAGCAGGCCTATTGGATGACTCCAGGTTCACAGGAAGGGTGACCATGCCACCCTGACTTTAGGCAAATGAGGGGCAAGGAAGATTATTTCGGACACTCTCTTGGGATGCGTCCCACATGAAAAACTCCAGCCAGAGGTAATGATGACTGTCTCTCTGGAAGAAGGTGAGGACCATGTGGAAGTGTTTTGGTTTTAATTGTAGTCATTCGTGTGGCCGTTGGAAGAGATGACTGGATCCACCTGGGCTTGAACTCTGGTGTCATTCCCCTTAAACACTTAGTTCTGCATCAATCATCACAGAAGTATTGCCATGAATTGTGTTAAGAATTTAGGAGGCCATGCATGAGAGTCTCCGTTGGAAACTGAGATCTAGTCCTAGGGTGGCTTTCCACAGAGCACTGGGAATCTCAGCCAGGATATCACATTATTTTTTTCTGAAAGACTTTGAAGCCATATTTGCTAGTCAAAACACACGTGGACCTCAATTGTAGACCTCGATGGGCCTGGATTCATGTGACTTTTAGGCCACTCTTTGGGAAGCCTTGCTTGTGAGAGTTCTTCAAATTTTTCATTGAAATGAGCTTCCTCACCATTGAATGATTCCTGAATGATTTGAAAGCCATAGTGCTTCCAACTTCATAATTGAAAATTGGCTAGATAAATACCATGAAATTTTTGAAATTCCAATGACCAGGTGGCAATGAAGAACATTTGAATGTCCTGTTGCTGATCACGAGTGTACCAGACAGTGCCTTGATTGACTGGTTTTGACGAAAATGGTGTAGAACAGAGATCTCAATAATTTGGATCCTGCTGAGTAGTGGGCCTAGAGCAGTGGTGAGCAAATGTGTGATAAAACATCTGAGGTGGGGCCATGTGGATCTGCCATTGGCTTCCAAATGGCTTGTGACTGACTTGGTGCAGCCAGCAGACCCATATATGTAAAGGCAACTTGTTATATGGAGAGGTTTCAGTGCAATGTTCAGAATCAGGTTGCTTTGGTCAAGGGGGCATCCTATGTGGTATACAAGCCCTGTTGGTGCATTCTCCTGCAGACCCTGATCCACCACACGTGACAGAACTCGCGGCAACACTGTGTCCCAGTTGAACTCCTTGTATTTCGTGAAGCAAATACCAAACTCCGAGTGCAGCAGGAAGAAACATTAGGAAAAGTGGAGGATGATAAAATGGCTTCGCAGTCCATATGGGGAGACACTTAGCCCCCAGTGGCCACAGTTTACATACAAGAGAGAATTCAGCACTGCTGCTTCATGTTTATTGGAAAATTATAAACCATGTCCTCCAGATCACAGAGATGAAGACGCAGCTTTGATGGTCTCACTAGAAAGGAAGCTAAAGATCCTCACAAAAACATATATTTCAAGTGCCCAACCTAGAGACAGTTTCTCCAGACGTCTTTAGGCAGGCAAATCTCCATGTTTGTAGAGTTTTTACACTGTCCCTTACTTTTGGAAACTCCTCTACAATCTCCAAGGTTGTAAACCCTAAGCATTTTCAATTTCAGATATGTATTCAAAGATTTTCTAACTCTTCTCCTCTAATTGTGTCTTACTTGGGGTGAAGGTAATGTCAAGGCATTGTTCTGAATGAGAGTGGGAAATTTTTTTTGTAGTACACATTTGCATACACATTGATCCATTTTCCAATTTTCCATTCGAAATACTGAATCCCTGACACTAACTCATACCCTACTAGACTCTGACTACTAATCCTAATATGATGGAGAAAAATAAACAAAAAAATGAAAATACAAGCAGTTCAGAGGAGGCATGGTGTATAGTTGGACTTCCCTCTTGCATGATAAAGGGTCGGTTTTATAAATCTACTCAATTTTTAATTGAAATAGTCCTCCATGTGTTTTTTTTTTAAAGAGAGAGTTAGAGAGGAGAGAGAGAATTCTATAATATTTATTTTTTTAGTTATCGGCGGACACAACATCTTTGTTTGCACGTGGTGCTGAGAATCGAACCCATGCCGCACACATGCAAGGCGAGCGCGCTACCACTTGAGTCACATCCCCAGCTCTCTCCATGCGTTTTTAAAGTTAACAAATATGTGAATTCCTGTCTCCCTTTCTCTGTAGCCTACTCAGCACATGTACTTTTTATATGCACATATAGATTCCTACTTGGTATCACACGTATATTTTTATGAGTTGGCTGACTTGGCAGAAACAAATTGTAAGAAGAGATCAGTCCTCCTAAACGCTGTTGGAACTGAAAATCCAAACTATGGGTGAGCATCCTATTAGAACAATATTATACATAAACCCACGTTTAGTAAAATAAATATTTTTGCATCTGAGGGTGATATATATTACATGATGAATTACGATTGGCATATATATATTGATACTTTTAATGAATTTTTGTGTTTTTTTGTCTATATATATATATATATATATATATATATATATATATATACACATACACTCTACAGATTTTATAAAATATGAAATATATTTGTCTTATATACACTCCGTAAATTCATTCATGTTCACGTATGTGGATTTATAATCAACTTTTCACAAGATTATTCTCAGAAATAATCATCTACCTGAAATACATATTTGTTTCCCAGTGCTGAAAACTAACTTCAATCAATGGTGCTTACAAATCCTAATATTTCTACAGTAACTGACCCAGTTTAACATCAATGCAAGTATATTCCTATGGGACATGATGTCTATTTTGACATTCATTTTAATTCCACACTGGCACATTACTATTTCTTCAGTTTTTGCACATCATAGGATATATATTTCATTCACAAGTTCACAAATTTATAGGAATTTGTTTCACTTTTAATCACTTCCTGCTTCAGAACACATGTATTCCTCCATGTTACTTGACTGGTCTTTTCATGAGACTTCTTTCCAAACACATTATTTTCGATTTCCATAATCAATTTTGAAGCTAAACCCACACACTCTTCAAGATAAACCATAACATGAATATTACCATTAGATGTATAAGTGGTTGGAATGAATGTGTGAATATCAATATAAGATTTCCTGTACATTTTCACATTTCAATTCAATCCATTATTAAAGTTGGAACCAGGTATGCTATTTATTCACAGTATGGTCTATTAATGAATTATCTCTATATTCATAGACACAGTGTACACCTCTTTGTTCCCCCAATACTAATTTATACCTCTTCAAAACATTGCTCCCAAAAATGGTAGAAGAAATATTCATGTCACCTTATCTATCTATCTATCTATATATATATATATATATATATATATATATATATATATATATATATATATATATATATATTTCTTTTTTTATCACAGTAATACTCTGGACACAAAAAACAAAGGTCATACTCATGATTGTATCAAAGCCTAAATGGAAAGTGAGCATGGATTACTAAAAACAACCATATCCAGGTTGCCTAATGCTCTCAAATGTAAATCCTATTGGTGACTACATATTTGTTTCTTTCTAAGATTATATATTCAACTTCAAGCCTGTTGAAAATGTCTAATCCTATCACTCAGTTTATACTTTGCCTGATTTCCTTATATCTCTATTGATATCTGCTTTCCTACATATATTCCCCAGTTCATCATTGTGTCTGACACTTCACATATGCTGACATTTACATTCAATGTCTACCCGAGACCCTATTGCTAAAGAAATTTTGGTCTAAATCCTATACTCACTCTTATTTCTAAACCTACTGACTATCTTCCTAATCCTACTGACTATTGCTTTTTGACTCGATGTTCTCTTCGACAATTAGTCATCCAAGGTATAAGGTCCTAAACCATTGTATTTCAATTTGTCGGAGACATATATGCAGAACATAATTCAAACCTAAGAATCCCACTCAAGGACCCAATGCCCTTCTGACTTCGAATCTTACCTAGATTTCTGTTTTCATACTTACATTTCACCTATATATTCTTGTAAATATCACAGGTTCCCAATACCATTATTCATGGGGCAGAGAGATTCCTAACCCAAATCAAACATGTTATTAACCCTAAACATACACTGTTCCCTCAATCTAACTTTACAAAAGAGGAGGGACAGAGTTGGTCTTACAATACAGGAATGTAGGGGATCTTCCACCTTCTGAGAACATCAAAGGTCCATGCAGAAATGATCCCTGGAGAAGATATAGGCAGCTATGAAGGACCTGAGAGAGGAAAAGTCATCTTTTATGGTAAACAACCTGGTCAAGATGAATGGATGTGTCTGAATCAACCTCTGTTTTCTAAATGTAGAGAAGATGGACCAAATCAGGCCTGTGTGGAGAGCTCTTCCCAGGTGCCTATGGTTGATATACCATTCTAACTTGTGAAAGTGTGACAGAAAGAAGGGACAGACTCCATCTCATGGGACCCTTAGAAGTTACTGTTAGGACAAAGAGGTTGCCAAGGCAGTGACCTCATTCTGTTCCTGAAGGAAGTGACCTCACTTCACTTCCTTGGTGATGGAACTCTCTGAACTTGGGATCCAGGAAGAGAGGCACCCAGAGCCAGTCGCAGTCCCAGTCCCTGTGGTCTCACTTGTTTCAATTTACCAAGCACAGAGTCAGTCTTTCTTAGTACCAACAGATGTGAGGATGGCCAAATGCCAGGAAAGCTCTGAAGAAAGACCTTTCTGAGAAAGCAGGTATTGGTTCACCGCTGGCTCCTGACAACTGGACAGAGTTGGCCAAGGAGACCAGATTTGAGATACAACAGGCCATTTTGGGGGAATATAGTATGGCCCACCATTCAGAGGACACTCCACAAAGGAGGTGCCTTTGTGGGTGTAGGTGTGTGTATGGTTTTTTCTCAAGTTCTGAGAAGATGTAAGAAAGGCTGTTTGTTTGAATTGGCGTGGACTGTTTCTAGTAAGTCGTTTGACAAGGCGAGTGCTTCTATGTCTGTGTATCCCACTCTGTCCGTGGTTGTAGACATTAGAAAAGAAAATGCATCAATGGATGTGTCCTGTCTAGGAGAAAGCTTCGCAACATTCATCCTACCCGATTTATTAATGGACTGCAGCTTTCCTTATTGAAGGGAAACACCTGCTATCTTTCAAAGTTTCTGTTTACATCCTGAATTCTGGACACTCTCCAGAATTGCCTCATTGTTTTGTGTCCAAGATATGTACTACCTCCAAGCTATGTGATATGGCTATGTACTGGATAGCTGAAGGGAAAGGCGAGCATCTAGGAAAACTCAGATATCAGTGTGACCAGGAAAGTCTCAGTGGAGAAACCCTGCTTTGTGCGTTTTGTTTACCTATTGTTCTGTTGCCCTGAATTTCAGGAAGGTTTTTGCCTCAGACCACTCCTTTGTGAATATCAATTCAATCCACTATTTAAAGTGGAACCATCTATACTATTTATTCACAGTATGGTCTATTCATGCATTATCTGTATATTCATAGACACAGGGTACAGCTTTTTGTACAACCAATACTTATGTATATGTCTTCAAAATATTACTCGCAGAAATGGTGAAAGAAATACTCATGTCACCTAATCTACATATACATTTTATCACAGTACTATTCTGGACACAAAATGCAAAGTTCACACTTATTATTGTACTAAAGCCTAAATGGAATGTGAACATGGATTACTTCCATGTTCAGGTTGCCTAATGCTCTCAAATATCAATCCTATTGGTGACTACATATTTGTTTCTTCCTAAGATTATATATTCAAAATCAACCCTGTTGCAAATATCTAATCATATCACTCACTTTATACTTTGCCTGATTTTGTAATATCTCTTTTTTTATTCTTACGATGAGCCAATTTAGTACTTTTTTAATTTTTATTTTTTTCATCTTTCATACATTTGATTCAAGTGAGTTATGCATTTCCATTTTTACCCCAAATACAGATTGCAGAATCACATCAGTTACACATTCACAATGTTTACATAATGCCATATTAGTGACTGTTGTGTTCTGCTGACTTTCCTATCCCCTACTATCCCCCCTCCCCTCCCCTTTCATCTTCCCTCTCTACCTCATCTGTTGTTGTTCCGTTCTCTCCTTTCCCCCCTTTCCCCTCACAACCTCGTATATGTGATTTCATATAACGATGAGGGTTCTTTCCGTTTCCATGCAATTTCCCTTCTCTCTCCCTTTCCCTCCCATCACTTGTCTCAGTTTAATGTTAATATTTTCCTCATGCTCTTTCCCTCTGTTCAGTTCTTAATTGCTCTCCTTAAATCAAAGAAGACATTTGGCATTTGTTTTTTAAGGATTGGCTAGCTTCACTTAGCATAATCTGCTCTAATGCCATCCATTTCCCTGCAAATTCCATGAATTTGTCATTTTTTAGTGCTGCATAATACTCCATTGTGTATAGATGCCACATTATTTTTTATCCATTCATCTATTGAAGGGCATCTAGGTTGGTTCCACAGTCTGCCTATTGTGAATTGTGCTGCTATGATCATTGATGTGGCAGTATCCCTATAGCATGCTCTTTTATGGTCCTCAGGGAATAGTCCGAGGAGGGCGATAGCTGGGTCAAATGGTGGTTCCATTCCCAGCTTTCCCAGGAATCTCCATACTGCTTTCCATAATGGCCGCACCATTTTGCAGTCCCACCAGCAATGTACAAGTGTACCCTTTTCCCCACATCCTCGCTAGCACTTATTATTGTTTGACATCCTAATGGCTGCCGATCTTACTGGAGTGAGATGGTATCTTAGGGTGGTTTTGATTTGCATTTCTCTGACTGCTAGAGAAGGTGAGAATTTTTTCATGTACTTATTAATTGATTGTATGTCTTCTTCTGAGAAGTGTCTGTTCAGGTCCTTGGCCCATTTGTTGATTTTGTAATATCTCTATTGATATCTGCTTTCCTACATATTTTCCACTGTTCATCATTGTGACTGACCCTTCAAGTGTGCTGATATTTACTTTCACACTTTAACCCAAACCCTATTGCTAAAGAACTTTTGTTCCAAATCCTATACTCACTCTTCTTTGTTAACCTACCGAATATCTATCTAATCCTACTTACTATCCCTTTTTGACTGGATGTTCTCTTCGAATTTTAATCATTAAAGGTACAAGGTCCTATGCTATTGTGTATCGATTTATCTGAGATATCTGTGCACAACGTAAATCAAAGCTAAGTATCCCAATGAAGGGCCCATTGCCCCTCTGGGCTTCAAAATTACCTAGACTTTCTTTTTTCATTTATATATTTCACCTCTATATTTTTAAAAATATCGCAGGTTCCCAATACCATTATTCATCCAGCAGAATGATTTCTAACCCAAATCAAACATTTTATTAACCCTAACAATACACTGTTCCCTCAATGTAAATTTAAAGAAGAGCAGGGACAGAGTTGGTCTTACAAATCAGGAATGTAGGGGATCTTTCACCTGTTGAGAACCACAAGTTCAATGCAGAAATGATCCCTGGAGAATATGTAGTCAGCTATGGAGGACCTGAGAAAGCAAAAGTAATCTTCCATGGCAAAATATCTGGTCAGGATGACGGGATGTGTCTGAATCAGAACCTCTCTTCTCAATGTAGAGGAGATGGACCAAACCAGGCCTGTGTGGAGAGCTATTACCGGGTTCCTATGGTTGATATACCATTCTAACTTGTGAATGTTTCACAGGAAGTAGGGGAAGCCTCCATCTAATGAGACAATTGGAAGCAACTGTTAGGATAATGTGGTTCCCAAGGAAGTGACCTCATTCAGTTCCTGAAGGAAGTGACCTCACCTTACTCCCTTGGTGATGGAACTCTCTGATCTTAGGATCCTGGAAGCCAGGCACACAGAGCCAGTCCCAGTACCAGTCCCAGTGGGTTCACTTGTTTGGAATTACCAAGGACAGAGTCAGTCTTTCTTTGTACCTACTGATGTTAGAATGGCCAAAAGCCAAGAGAGCTCTGAAGAGGGGCCTTTCCTGAAAAAGCAGGTAGTGGCCCACTGCTGGCTCCTGACAACTTCATAGAGATGGCCAAGGAGACCATATCTGAGACAGGACAGGACATTTCGGGGGAGCATTGTGTGGCCCACCAGTCAGAGGACACTCCATAGAGTCACAGACCTACTTAGGGTAAGGAGGTGCCTTTGTGAGTGTGGTTGTGAGTTTGTGATTTTGTCTCATGTTGTGAGAATAGGAAAAAAAGGTGGTTTGTTTGGTTTGGAGTGAACTGTTTCTCGTAAGTCATTTGAAAAGGAGAGTGTTTCTATGTCTGTGTATCCCATGGTGTCCGTGGTTGTAGACATTAGAAATGAGAGTGCATCAATGGATGTGTCCTGTCTAGTAGAAAGCTTCCCATTTCATCCTGCCAAATTTATGAATGGTTTGCGGCTTTACTTAAAGATGGGCATAACCTAATACATTCCTAATTTCCAGGTTTATTCATGAACTCTGTTCACTCTCCAGAATAGGATCATGGTTTTGTGTCCAACATACATACCACCTCCAAGCTCTGTGACATGGCCATGTACTGGATAGCTGAAGGGAATGGCGAGCATCTCAAAAAACTCAGATATCAGTGTGACCAGGAAAATCTCAGTGGAAAAACCCTGCTTTGGGCATTTTGCTTATATATTTTTCTGTTGAACTGAATGTCAGGAAGTTCTTACTCTGGCCACCCCTTTGTGAAGCCTGAAGTAAACAGTTTTCAAATGGAAATGATTGGGCATCACCTGTGGCTCTTTGCTTAATTGCTTTGGAAAGGGATGTGTCTGAATTAGCATCTTGGCCCTGTGTGAGGTTGTGGCTTAGATTCTCAGCACCAGATGGATCTAAAGAAAGATCCCATGTGTGTATCCAAAACCAAAATGGCAACTACACCAGTCATTGTGGATAAAGTCTCGCTTTCCTCTGTGAGGTTCCTTACCTCTATCAAGTGAGAATAGGGATCCTTTGGGTCAATTGAGTTCTTCAAAGCCCTGCAAAGGTGCTTGGGTTTTCTCATGACTCTAATTTACATAAAGAATCTATACCTCTAACTCAGTAGGCCTCAAATTGAAGAAGCGGTGCAGTATTAACGGCATGCCTATTTGATCACTCCGGGTTCACAGGAAGTATGTCCAGGACACCCTGACTTTAGGCAAATGAGGGGCAAGGGAGCTTATTTTGGACACTGTCTTGGAATGTGCCCCTCATGGAAACCTCCAGCCAGAGGTTATGATGAGTATCTATATGGAAAAAGATGAGGGCCATGTGGGAGTGTTTTGGTTTAATTGTGGTCATTGTGTGGCTGTTAAAGGAGATGCCTGGGTCCACATGGGCTTGAACTCTGGTGTGATTACACTTAGAGAGTGCATTCTGGATCTGATCTCAGAGAACTTGTGCCATGAATTGTGTTGGGATTCTAGGAGGGCACGCATGAGAGTCTCCCTTGGAAACTGAGATCTAGGCCCAGGGTGGCTTTCCACAGAGCACTGGGAATCTCAGCCAGGATACCACATGATTTTTTTTTTTTTTCTGAAAGATTTGGTAGGCATAGGTGACAGTCAAAACACACATGGACCTCACATTGTAGACCTCAATGGGTCTGATTTCATGTGACTTTTTGGCCACTCCCTGGGAAGCCTTGTCTTTAACAGTTCTACAGAGCTTTCATTGAAATGAGGTTTCTCATCATTTAATGGTTCCTGTACAAATTGAAATCCACAGTGCCTCCATCTTCATCCGTGAAAAATGGCTAGATAAATACAATAAAATTATTGAAATTTCCATGACCAGGTGGCACTGGAGAAAATTTGGAAAACCGGTTGCTGATCATGAGTATACCAGACAGTGCCTTGATTGACTAGGTTTCATCAAAATGGTGTATAACAGAGATGCCAGTAAATTGGAGCCTGCTGAGTAGTGGGCCTAGACCAGAGGAGGGGAGGTGTGTGATAAAACATCTGTGGTGGGGCCATGTTGATCTTCCATTGGCTTCCAAATGCCTTGTGACTGACATGGTGCAGCCAGCAGACCCTTATATGTAATGGTATCTTGTTATATAGAGAGGTTTCAGGGCAATGTTGAGAATTATGTTGCTGTGGTAAGGGAAAAGCTATGTGGAATAGAAACATTGTTGGTATATTCTCTTGCAGACCCTGACCCACCACACGTGACAGAACTCCCTCAAGCACTGTGTCCCAGGTGATCTTTTTTTTACTTCATAAGCAAATACCAAACTCCCAGTGCAGCAGCAAGAAACACCAGGAAAAGTGAAGGATGACCAAATGGCTTCACAGTCCACACGCAGAGACACTTAGGCCCCAGTGGACACAGTTTACCTACATAGAGAGAATTCAGCACTGCTGCCTCATGTTCATTGGAAAATATGGAACCATGTCCTCCAGGTCGCATAGATGCACACCCAGCTTTGATGGTCTCAGTACAAAGAAAGCTCCCTACGAAAACATATATATCAAGTGCCCAACCTCAGAGGCAGTTTCTCAAGAAGTCTTTAGGGCAGCAGAGCTCCATGTTTGTGGAGCGCTAACCCTGTCCCATACTTTTGGAAACTCCTTTACGACATCCAAGGTTGTGAACTCATGAGAATATTCATTTCCAGATATGTATTCACAGAATTTTTAACTCTTATCCTCTAATTGTGTCTTACTTGGGACGAGGGTAATGTCTAGGCATTGTTCTGAATGAGAGTGGAAAGATTTTTGTGAATCCCTGACACTAACCCATTCCCTACTAGACTCTGACTACTAATCCTAATATGATGGAGAAACATAACCCAAACAGAATAGAAATACAAGCATTTCAGAGGAGGCATGGTGTATAGTTGGACATGCCTTTTGAAATATATAGGGTAGGAGTTATAAATCTAGTCAATTTTTAATTGAAATAGTTCTACATGTGTTTTTAAAGTTAACAAATATATGAATTACTGTCTTCCTTTCACAGTAGCCTATTCAGCACATGTGTTTTAATATGCACATATAGAATCCTACCTGGTGTCACACGTACATTCTCGTGAGGTGGCTGACATGGCACATACAAATTTTGAGAAGTGATCACTCGTCCTAAACACTGTTGGAACTGAAAATTCAACCCATGGGTGAGCTTCCTATTTGAACAAACTTATATAAAAATCCATATTCATTAAAATGAATATTTTTGGATATGATGATGATATATATTTCATGATGAATTTCAATTGGCATATATATTGCTATTTTTAATGTCTGTGATATATATATATATATATATATATATATATATATATATATATATATATATATATATATATATAAACATGTGTCTTATTATACACTCCCTAAATTCATTCATATTGATGTATTTGGATTTTTAATCAACTTTTCACAAGATTATTCTCAGTAATATTCATCCACCTGAAATACATATTTGTTTCCTAGTACTGAAAACTAACTTCTTTGAATGGTGCAAACATATCCTAATATTTCTACACTAACTGACCCTGTATAAAATCAATTCAAGTAGATTACTATGGGACATGATGTGTATTTTGATGTTCAATTTTATTCAACACTTCTACATTACTATTTATTCACTTTATGCACATCATAGAATATATATTTCATCCACAAGTTAGCAAATTTATAGGCATTTGTCTCTCTTTCAATCACTTCGTGCTTCAGAACACATGTATTCATCCATGTTTCTTGACTGACCTTTTCATGAGACTTCTTTCCAAACACATTATTTTCGATTTCCATAATCACTTTTGAAACACTTCAAAAGTTACCTTGAGCTTGGGGAGGGAAACTGAGCCCCGACTTTCTTAGTCATCCTCCAGAGTCAGTATGGCTGGCTGGTGTGGCTGTCGCTTTTTAGGGCAATTTTGGCCCAGTGTCCTTTTGTCTTTAGGGTAGGCACATTGATCTGAGGGCAGGGTGCCCTCTGGCATGGGCCAATGTTATCCCTTCTTGTCTACCTGTTTCTTAATTTCTGGCCTATTTGTTGTTGTGACCAGGACCTTAGTCAACGCCTTAGTCTGCCTTTTGTTTCTTTTATCCTCCCTTTGCTCCCTTCTCTTCCTCAGTTTCTCTCTTATAGTATACGTTCTTGACTTCTCTGACTAAATCTCTCAAAGTCATATCTTGTAATCAATCTAGCTTTGTAACTTTGTTTTAATATCCAGGCCAGTTTGCCCAATAAAGTCCATCGTGACAGATGCCTTTTGATTCTCTGCCTGAGGATCAAAAGGAGTATATCTCCTATATGCCTCTATAATTCTCTCTAGAAACATAGTGGGAGATTCATCAGGCCCTTGAATAATCTCTCTTACCTTGTCCAAATTAGTTTGTCGCTAGCGGCTGCTTGGAGACACACTATTAGAGCCCGGTGATAAGTGGACAGATGCTCCCTACCTTCAAAGATTTTGGGGTCTCAGTTGGGTGGGTTCAAGGGAAAGCTGCCTTTGATTATGTTGGGAAGTTGTGTCGGACGCACATCTTGTTTGAGGATATTTTTTTCTAGCTTCCTGGAGGATTCACTGTTGTTCCTCTGTCATGAAGAGAATCCCTAGGAGTTTTTGGCAGTCTTCTGAAGTAGGCTGGTGTGAAAACATCAATGACTCAACCAGACCTGAGAGCCAAGTAGGGTCCTCAGAAAAAGGGGGATTATAATTTTTTAAGTTATTTAGGTCTGACGAGGAGAAAGGCTAATACTGGTAGGCTTGCATTTTTTCCCCGTGGCCATCATCAATCATTGGCCCATAGGGATGGAGGGGGAGCATCCCGAGAGTTCCAGGGTTTTCAATCATTCACCGCCAGCGAGTTCCTTTAGACGGGTCAGCTTCCTCCAAGGGAAGAGGTGCTGTGTGTGCCGCAAGGGAATTATCTGGAGGGTGCTGGGCCGGCATAGCTTCCTCCAATGGAGGAGAGGCTGAGTCAGCAGCAGGGGAATCACTTAGAGGGTGTTGGAGGTTGGGGGACAAGGTCAGGGGATAAGGAGGGGAAGGAGAGTCCAGTAGAGTGAAATCTGGTGACTCAAGGAGAACAGAGGGTGTAGGAGGAGGAGGATCAGAGGATTTGAGAGTTCCTGGGGGAAGGAGTCAGAGTGGGGGCAGGGGCAAGAAAGGCTTCACCCATGGAAAAGGAGATATGCAGAGTTCCCGCCGAGTTAAGATATATGGCTGTTGATCCAGATGGCTATGTGGCCCCGGCTGAAAGACAATATCTCTGACTTTTTTAAATTAGTGGGAAGTAGAAAGATCCTTCTAGGGGTAATCCAAATCCAAAGGTGGGCCATTCTGAAGCACAGAGAGTCTGCCACATCCGGGGCTTTTCTGAACAAGAAAGATCCTGAGCCCTTAAGCGGACTTTGTTCCAGTGATCAAGGATCAGGGAAAGAGGCATTGAAGTGCTCTGTCCCATAATGAAAGATACACAAACAGTTAAAGCAATGAAACATGACACAGACAAGACAAGGCAATGAAGACAGGCAATGGACGTCCAACACTGAGACCAGGACTGAGGAGCCGGCAAAACCCGATTGACTGGCAATACTCAATCCGAAAAAAAATATCACTGAGTCCAGAAGACTATCTCGTCCCCATAAATTTACGGGAAGATGATCCAATACATATGGCTGTAGAGTTCCTTCACATCCTTCAGGATCCTTCCAATCAAATACCATTGCACTTCTGTGGGGATTAGACACCACTCCTAGGCCTCGAAGCGTTTGAGTGGCTTGTTGTAACGGCCAATGTTTTGGCCATTCTTGACGAGAGATGATGCTAAGGTCTGCATCTGTATCCAGTAGCCCATTAAATTTATGCCCTTGAATATTTAGTTTTAGCATTGGGCCAGAATCTAAATTTAAAGAAAGCATAGCCCAATCTACACCTGTGGAGCCTAATCACTTGGAACCTCTTTCTACAGTACAACTGGAAAATTTTTCATGTAGGCTGGGTATTATTAGTAACTGTGCTATTCTATCTCCTGGTGAAATTACTGATATACCCTTTGGAGAACTGGCTATAATTTTTATTTCACCTTCATAGTCGAGATCAATTACCCCAGGACTTATGATAAGTCCTTTTAGAGTAGAAGAGCTGCGTCCCAATAATAAGCCTACTGTTCCTTTGGGAAGAGGTCCTTTTACCCATGTGGAAATGAATTGAACTCCCATCTCTGCAGTTAGTACTGCTCTGGCAGAGGCACAGATGTCCAACCCTGAGCTCCCTCTGGTTTGTCTGATGAGGGATCTGATGGACAATGTGTCCTGGGCACTACCCTGATGGGGTTACTGGGTTTCTCCAGTGCTGCGTATATTTGTGGTTTTGGGCCCCGGAGCATTGAGCCCCCTTGTCCATTTTTGGCAATGGAGCTCCATGTCTTTGTCCACAATATTGTGGATAAACACCTGGTCCTTGTTCGTTTTTTGATAATGGTGTACCCTCTATGGTGGTTTGAGAACAGCATTCATTAGCCCAAAGTCTCCCTCTACGGCATCGTGGACAAATACCTGGTATTCTACTCCTTTGATACCTAGTTTTGTTAAACCCTCCTCCTATGGGACAATTCCTTTTAAAATGTCCTGTTTCTTCACAATTGTAGCATGTTCTTGGCCTGGCATCTAAAGCCTGTTTTACTGCAGCTGCCACAATTTTCCCTTGTTCATTAATGTCTCTGGCATCTAAAGCCTGTTTTACTGCAGCTTCCACGACTTGCTCTTGTTCTTTAATGTCTCTACATAATTTAATATATGTGTTTAAATCTTCATGTTTCCATGGTCTAATGATATCATTGCACCAAAGATTCACTTGCTCATAAGCCACTTGTTTTAGTAATGGCATTGCTTGTTGTGTATTTCCAAAAACTCTGGTAGCTGTTTGAATAAGCCTATCTAAAAATTCAGCATAAGGTTCATTAGCTCCTTGTATTACCTTAGATAATTAACCTTGTAAACCTCCATGTCCTTGTTAAGTCTTCCATGCCTTAATTGCATCTAACAATTTACTGAACACTCTTTCAGTTTTTTTTTTAATAATTTCTGATTCCGCATTTCTACTATAATACAACCCAACAAGATGACACCAAACAAAACAGCTCCTCAGGAATAGCCGTCAGAGCCCAACTGCCACCACAGGCTTCCCACAAGCCTCTCCCTCAAACACAAGTCTCCTCCTCTTGAGGCCGATTGGCTGGGTCGCATGGGCGGAGCCAAAAAAGTCCCCCAATGAGCAGTTCCATGGTCTGAAAGGGCAGGGAACCAGCCCAATGTGCATCACCACAGAGGAGCCAATCAGCTAGATGTTGCTGGGGCCGCTGTGAGCCAATCATCCGCTGGCAGTCTGAAAGGTCGGGGAAACCGCTCATTGAGCATCTCCAATGAGCATCACCACAGAGAAACAAATCAGCTAGATGATGCTGGGGCCGCTGTGAGCCAATCATCAGCCGGCAGATGGAAGTTTGCTGGCAGCTGCAAGTTTACTGGGGCTCCTTTGGCTGTGGCTCTCAACAGATTATTCTCAGAAATATTTAACCACCTAAAATACATATTTGTTTCCTAGTACTGAAAACTGACTTCAGTGAATGGTCCTTATATATCCAAATATTTCTATAGTAACTGACCAAGTTTACCATCAATGCAGTTAGATTCCTATGGGACATGAAATGTATTTTGAAGTTCATTTTTATTCCACACTGGTACATTACTATTTCTTAAGTTTATGGACATCATAGGATATAACCTTTCATCCACAAATTCACAAATTTACAGGCATGTGGTTCACTTTCAATCACTTCTTCTTTCAGAAAACATGTATTCCTCTATGATTCTTTAGTGGTCTTTTCAATAGACTTCTTTCTAAAAACATTATTTTCGATTCTATACTCATTTTTGAAGTAAAACTCACACACTCTTCATGATAAACCGTAACCCTAATATTACCATTAGATGTATAACTGGTTGGAATGAATGTATATATATCAATATAAGATTTCCTATATATTTTCAAATATAATTTCAATGCATTATTTAAAGTTGGAACCAGTTATATAATTAATTCACAATATGGTCTCTTCATGCATCATCTCTTATTCATCAACACAGTGTACGCCTATTTATCCGCAATACTAATTTATAAGTTTTCAAAATATTGCTCCTCATATTGGTGGAAGAAATACTCATGTAATCTGATCTAAATATATATTTTACCACAGTAATATTCTTGACACAAAATGCAAAGGTCACACTTATGATTGTACTAAAGCCTAAATTTAAAGTGAGCATGGATTACTAAAAACCTCCATGTCTAGGTTCCCTAATGCGCTCAAATGTCAATCCTATTGGTGACTAAATAATTGTTTCTTCCTAAGATTATATATTCAACCTCAACCCTGTTGAAAATGTCTAATCCTATCACTCACTTTAGACGTTGCCTGATTTCCTAATGTGTCTATTGATACATATTTATTCTCTTTCCTACATATTTTCCCCAGTTCATCATTGTGACTGACTCTTCACATGTGCTGACATTTACATTCACTCTCTAACTAAAACCCTATTGCTAAAGAACTTTTGGTCCAACTCCTAGACTCACTCTTCTTCCTAATCCTACTGACAATCTTCCTAATCCTTTGGACTATCCCTTTTGGACTGGATGATCTCTTCTAAATTCAGTCATCTGAGTTACAGCATCCTATGCCATTGTAAATGAATTTATCTGAGACCTCGGTACAGAACATAATTCAAGCTTAGTATGCCAATCAATTGCCAAATGCCCTTCTGGGCTTCAAATCTTACCTAGATTTCTGTTTTTGTACTTATATTTCAAGTCTATATTCTTATAAGTATCACAGGTTCCCAAACCATTATTCATCCAGCAGAATGATTCCTAACCAAAATCGAACATGCTATTAACCCTAACCATACAATGTTCCGTCAATCTAACTTTACAGAAGAGCAGGGACCGAGTTGGTCTTACAATACAGGAATGTAGGGGATCTTCCATCTGCTGAAAACCTCAAAGGTCCATGCAGAAATGATCCATGGAGAAGATTTAGGCAGCTATTTAGGACCTGAGAGAGCAAAAGTCATCTTCCATGGCAAACAACCTAATCAGGATGAAGGGATGTTTCTGAATCAGCCTCTCTCTTCTTAATGTAGAGAAGTCGGACCAAACCAGGCCTTTGTGGAGAGCTGTTGCCAGGTGCCTGTGGTTTCTATACCATTCTAATTTGTGAATGTGTCACAGGAAATAGGGGCAGCCTCCATCTTATGAGAACCTAGGAAGCAACTGTTAGGACATATTGGTGGCCAAGTCAGTGACCTCATTCAGTTCCTGAAGGAAGTGACCTCACATACTTCCTTGGTGATGGAATTCTCTGAATTTGGGATCCAGGAAGCCAGGCACCCAGAGCCATTACCCGTCCAAGTCCCAGTGGTCTCACTTGTTTGGATTTACCAAGGATAGAATCAGTCTTTCTAGGTACCTATTCATGTGAAGGTGGCCAAATTCCAAAAAAGCTCTGAAGAGGGGCCTTTACTGACAAGACTGGAATTGGCTCACCACTGCCTCCTGACAACTTCACAGAGTTGGTGAATGACACCAGATCTGAAACAGGAAAGGCCATTTCGGAGGAACATCGTATGGCCTACCAGTCAGAGGACACTCAGAAGAGTCACAGACCTACTTGGGGGAAGGAGGTGCCTGGGTGTGTGGATGTCAGTTTGTGGTTTTGTCTCATGTTCTGAGAATAGGTAAAAAACGTGATTTATTTCTTTTGGAATGGACTGTTTCTAATAAGTCATTTGACATGGTGAGTGTTTCTATTTCTGTGTATCCCACTGTGTCCGTGGTTGTACACATTAGAAAAGAGAATGCATCAATGAATATGTCCTGTGTAGTAGAATGCCTCCCACCAATCAACCTGTCCAATTTATGAAAGGACTGCGGCTTGCCTTACCAATGGGAAACACCTACAACCTTCCTAAGTTCCTGTTTTCTTCCAGAATTCTGGCCACTAGCCAGAATAGGCTCATCGTTTTTTATCCATGATATGTACCACCTCCAATCACTGTGACATGACCATGTACTGAATAGCTGAAGGGAATGGCATGGAGAGCATCTCAGAAAACTCAGATATCAGTGTGGCCAGGAAACTCTCAGTGGAGAAACCCTGCTTTGGGCCTTTTGCTTACATTTTGTTCTGTTGCCCTGAATGTCAGGAAGGTATTTGCCTCTGGCCACCCCTTTGTGAAGACTGAAAAAAACAGTTATCAAATGGAAATGAATGAGGATCACCTGTGGCTCTTGGCATAATTGCTTTGGAAAGGGAGGTGTCTGAATCAGCAACTTGGCCCTGTGTGAGGCTCCAGCTTAGCACATGATGGATCTAAAGAAAGATCCCGTGTGTGCATCCAAAACCAAAATGGCAAAAAGATCAGTCATTGTGGATGAAGTCTCTAGCTTTTTTCTGTGATGTTCCTGACTCCATCAAGTGAGAATAGGGATCCTTTGGGTCAAATGAGTTCTTCAAAGCCCTGCAGAAGTGCTTCGGTTTTCTCATGACTCCAAACCACATAAATAATCTATACCTGACATTCAGTAGGCCTCAAAATGGAGAAGCAGAGGAGTATTAATGGCAGGTCTATTTAATCCCTCCTGGTTCACAGGAATGGTGTCCAGGCCACCCTGACTTTAGGCAAATGAGGGCCAAGGGTGCTCATTTTGGTCACTGTCTTGGGCTGCGCCCCTCATGGAAACCTTCAGCCCGAGGTTATGATGAGTGTCTATATGGAGAAGATGAGGGCCTTGTGGGAGTGTTTAGGTTTTAATTTTGGTCATTGGTGTGGCGATTGGAAGAAATGACTGGGTCCAACTGGGCTTGAACTCTGGTGTGAGTTCAAGGGGACTTAGAGACTGAGTTCTGGAACTGAACTCAGAGAAGTATTGCCATGAATTGTGTTGGGATTTTAGCAGGCCACACATGAGAGTCGCCCTTATAAACTGAGATCTAGGTCCAGGGTGGCTTTCCACAGAGCACTGAGAATCTCAGCCTGGATATCACATGATTTTTTCTGAAACACTTGGCAGGCATACTTGAGCGTCAAAACACACATGGACCTCACATTGTAGACCTCAATAGTCCTGGATTTCTGTGACCTTTTGGCCACTCCTTGGGAAGACTTTCCTGTGAGAGTTTTCCAGAGGTTTCATTGAAATGAGCTTCCTCACCATTTAATGTTTCCTGAAAAAATTGAAACCAACAGTGCCTCCAACCTCATGCTTGAATAATGGCTCAATAAATACCATGAAATTTTTTAAATTCCTTTGACCAGGTTGCACAGGAGAACCTTTGGATGTACTGTTGCTGACGATGAGTGTACCAGACAGTTCCTTGATTGACTAAGTTTCATGAAAATGGTGTAGAACAGAGATGCCAGTAAGTTCAAGCCTGCTGATTAGTGGACCTAGAGCAGAGATGTGCAGTTTTGTGATAAAACTTCTGTCGTGGGGCCTTGTGGATCTGCCTTTGACTTCCAAATGGCATGTGGCTGACATGGTGCATCCAGCAGACCCTTATATGTAAAGGCATCTTTTTATAAGAAGAGGTTTAAGGGAAATGTTCACAATCAGGTTATTATGGTCAAGGGGGCAAACTATGTGGGCTAGAAACCTGGTTGGTGCATTCTCCTGCTGACCCTGACCCACCACACATGACAGAACTCTCTCCAGCACTGTGTTACAGTTGAGCTCCTTGTATTCCATGAAGCAAATACCAAATTCCCAGTGCAGCACCAAGAATCACCACGAAATGTGGAGGATGACCAAATGGTTTCACAGTCAACATGTGGATACACTTAGCTCCCCGTGGCCACAGTTTACCTACAAAGAGAGAATTCAGCACTGCTGCCTCATGTTCATTGGAAAATAAGAAACCATATCCACAAGGTCAAAGAGATGAAGACCCAGCTTTGATGGTCTCCCTAGAAAGGAAGCTAAAGCTCCTGACAACAACATATGTTTTAAGTGCCCAACCTCAGAGACAGTTTCTCAAGAAGTCTTTAGGCAGGCAGAGGTCCATGTTTGTGGAGTTTTTACCCTGTCCCTTACTTTTGGAAACTCCTCTACCACTTCCAAGGTTGTAAACTCCTGATCGTATTCCATTCCAGATATGTAGCCACGGATTTCTTCTCCTCTAATTGTGTCTTACTTGGGGCGAAGGTGATATCTAGGTGTTGTTCTTGATGAGAGTGGGAAGATTTTTGTGTACCACATATTTGCATACACATTGGATTCATTTTCCTATTTTCCATTCGATATACTGAATCCCTGACACTAACTCACACCCTACTACACTCTGATTACTAATCCTAATATGATGGAGGAAAGTAACCCAAACATTATAGAAACATAAGCAGTTCAGAGGAGGCATGGTGTATAGTTGGACTTGCTTTTTGCATGATAAATTGTAGGTGTTATAAATATAGTCAATTGTTAATTGAAATAGTTCTCCATTGTTTTTAATGTTAACTTATTTCTGAATTCCTGTCTCCATTTCTCTGGAGCCTATTCAGCACATGTATTTTTATATTCACATATAGAATCCTACCTGGTATCACACGTACATTTTTGTGAGGTGGCTGACTTTGCAGATACAAATTGTGAGAAGAGATCACTCCTCCTAAACGCTTTTGGATCTTAAAATTCCACCTATGGGTGAGGTTCCTAGTTGAACAACATTATACATAAATCCATGTTCACTAAAATGAATACTTTTTAATCTGTGGATGATATATATTTCATGATAAATTTTGATACGCATATATATTTATATATTGCTACTTTTTAATGTATCTGTGATTATATATATATATATATATATATATATATATATATATATATATATTATACACCTTCCGATTTTTCAAAATATGAAATATATGTGTCTTATATACACTCCCTAAATTTATTCATGTCATGAATGTTGATTTATAATAAAATGTTCACAAGATTATGCTCAGATATATTCATCCACCTGAAATATATATTTGATTCCTAGTACTGAAAACTAACTTTACTAAATGGTCCTTTCAAATCCTAATGTTTCTACAATAACTGACCCAGTTTAACATCAATGCAAGTAGATTCCTATGGGACATGATATGTATTTTGACATTCATTTTCATTCAACACTGGTACATTACTATTTTTTTCAGTTTTTGCACATCATAGGATATATATTTCATTCACAAGTTAGGAAATTTATACTTTTTTTTATACTTACAATCACTTCCTGCTTCAGAACACATGTATTCCTCTATGTTTCTTGACTCGTCTTTTCATGAGACTTCTTTCCAAACACATAATTTTTCATTTTCATAATCACTTTTGAAACTAAACTCACACACCCTTCATGATAAAACATAACCCTAATATGACCATTAGATGCATTACTCGTTGGAATGAATGATTGTATATCAATATAAGATTTCTTATATATTTTCAGATATCAATTCAATCCATGATTTAAAGTGGAAACAGTTATATTATTTATTCACAGTATTGTCAATTCATGCATTACTTCTATATTCATAGACACAGGGAACAACTCTGTGTACCCCCAACACTAATTTATACCTCTTCAAAATATTGCTCCCAGAAATGTTAGAAAAAATATGCATGTCACCTGATCTACATATACATTTTATCACTGTAATATTCTGATCACAAAATGCAAAGGTCAAACTTATGATTGTAGCACATCCTAAATGGAAAGTGATCCTGGATTATTAAAAACATCCATGTCAAGGTTGCCTAATGCTCTCCAATGTCAATCATATTTGTGACTACATATTTGTTTCTTCCTAAGATTATATATTGAAACTCAACCTGGTTGATGATGTCTAATCCTATCATTCACTTTATACATTGCCTGATTTCATAATGTGTGTATTGATATCTGATTTCCTACATATTTTCTCCAGTTCATCATTGTGACTGACTCTTCACATGTGCTGACATTTACATTCACTCTCTAACCGAAACCCTATTGCTAAGGAACTTTTGTTCCAAAACCTATACACAGTCTTCTTCCTAAACCTACAAACTATATTCCTAATCCTACCGACTATCCCTTTTTGAATGCATGTTCTCTTCTACATTTAATTATCCAAGTAAAGGTCGGGTGAGGTCGAAGGAAGAGACCACCAAGAGACTATCTCATGCAACAGCAAAGGGTTTATTGGGGGTCCAGCATGCTGATGCTCGGAGCTCACTTGAATAGAGTAGAGAGCCCTCAGAACAGCTTAAGCAGAGCTTATACACTTTCCTTGGTGACTGCAGGGAGGGAAGTTTATTGATGGGTCAGGGCGAGGGGTCAGTTTGCATGCAACCCAGTGAGGGAGCACATTCTGCAGTTAGTCAGTTGGGGACAGCATATTCTGGGAACAAGATTAGCAAACATTTCTCAAGATTTCAACAGTGTTTTGTTAAGCATACAGGAAAAAAGGAAGTGAAAAGTGCCTATTTTATTAACCTTTCATTCCCCACTTCTTCTTCTGGCTACTTTTAATCATAAAAGTGATCATTGCGGGGTGTCACATTCTATGTTTGCTAGTGGGGTATTACCATAAGTTTAACTCGTCCAATTTGAGCTTGGAGAAAGGAAATTACACGGTTGAGCAAACAGGGTTTTATAGTTAGCAATAATATGAGGATTATTATTGAAATGGCCAGGGTTGATAAATGCGTAGTTAACCAGGGGGACTGTGTGAACCAAGACTCAAACCACCCTTTTTGGGCCTCTCTCTCTCAATGACACTCTTCAAGGCATCTTTTTAATTTACTCCTAGATTTTTTTAAAACTCCAGTATGGTCGGCAAAAACACAAGATTCTCCATCAATGCAGAACAAAGGCCCCCTTCTCTCATGAAGAGGAGGTTCAACCCTCGCCTGTTGTGTAAAACAACTTCAGAGAGAGAGGTTAAAGATTCCTGCAAAGCCAAGATGGAGGTTCCTAATATCTTTAAGTTTTGGTCTATTGCTGCTTCTAATTGTGTCATTTGTTGTATCCCATGGACCAAGGCAGTGGTTCTTGTGCTCACGCCTGCAGCAACTCCTATACCTAATAGGATGGCTAAAGTGATGGATATATGTTCTCAGTGGAACCGGGTTTTATGCCCCCTTATTTGATCTTCAAATGAACCTGCATTATGATGAAGCACTCTGGGAAACCTCTGCACCTTTACAAAATTAATCACATCGTCTTGACAATTTCATGAAAACATAAACAATGTTTAAATCTATAGAATTATACTGTTGTAGAGACGGACATGGCAAGGCACCTAAGATACTACCAAAAACAGGGAAACTTTCCATTTTATTTGCAACCGGATTCAGAGGGCATTACTTCTGTTATAATCAATTAATTCCCTGAAACCCACCTTTAGGTAGTCTCAGAATTTTGTACCCAACATATAAGGGAAGGGGCGCAGAAGTTCACAGCCTGCAGAAGTTCACAAAAAGCAGATTTTTTCTTTTCTTTTTCCTCTGTTCTGGGCAAGTTAACTTTTCAAGGCCACCTGGGTGAAGGAGAGCTTTTTCTTCCCTTTATTTTTTCCCCCTTCCAGCTGTTACCATGGAGCCCAGTTGGTAACTTCTTTATCTTAGAAATGTAGCCATCTCTGTGAAGCCCCAGCTCAATGCCAAAGGCCTTGTTCACATATTTTGTGAAAAACTAGTAAGGGGGTGTCTAACTTAGGAGTGCTGATATTTTTAGCCAGTGGCCAAGTACAACAGGGCAACAGGAAAAGAGGAAGTTTATCTACTTTGAAGTCTTTCATGGGGATTCTTTTGCTGAAAGTCCTAAAGTCAGCCATGCTGAAGACTTCTGTAGAATTTCAGTTAATGTTTTTCTGTGGGCCTGGAACAGAGGGGGGAGATGGGGAAGGCGTGGCTTTGAGCAGCTCCGTGGATCTGAGAATGAGGTAGCAGAGATGTGAAAGAATACTGGGAAAGGGGTTTGTGATTTTCCTAGCAACAAAAAGGTGAGCAGTAGAACAGGTAGAGCAGAGGGGAAGATGGGAGTTAGTATCCCTAAAAGCCTGAGGGACTTTAAATTCTTAGTAATCTGTTTTCAGTGATGACAAAGAAACTTTAAAGGCCATTTTCACTAAATCTTGGATAGGGGTCTGAGGGTTCTCCTCAGCTGGTTTGAGCTTTGGGTTAGCTGGTAAGAGGAACTGGTGGGACCCGGTGCGGGCACTGACTGGAGAAGAGAGGAGTGATTCGGTGGAGGGTTACCTTAGTACCTGCTACCTCAGCAAGGGGGCAATGGTCTTAGATCCGGCGGAGGTTTGGGTTTTTGATCTAGTAATTGGAGGGGAGAAATCATGTTGCTGAGGTGAGAGTGACAGCAGAGAGTCTGGAGCAGAAGGCTGAGTGTGAGGACCTATTGGAGAAGCATAGTTCAGGATGTGAGCGAAGGAGGGAAAAGGCCTCCACATAGGGAAATCTCCTTTCACCCTTTTGAGGACTTTCAGAAGTTAAAAAGGTCAGGCAGAATTTGAGGATCTAGAGACCCCTCTAGGGGCCATCGGTTTTGGTGATCTAATTGGTAATAGGGCCAATGCTGTGTACAGAATTTGATGAGGAGTTTGGGTTCCATCATGCACTGCCTGTATGATCACAACCCTATGACTTACAGAAGAAGTCGGCATTCCCCCCACACAACCGTGACTGTTTGTGGCTTTGGTAGTCCACCGGGCAAACATAGTAATCTAGGCTAGCCAACCTGCATCTGGCTTGCGTGTCCCTACATCCATAATGATTGTTTCCATTATCAATGGTGCAGAATGGATTTAATGGAAATTTAGTGGGATCCACTTCATCAGGTATATCCCAATAGGAAAGACCTATAGCCAGCTGACAAATGTCTGGGTGGATAGATGTCCACCAAGTCCCTAAGTGGGCTGTATGCGAGATAGATCATACTTCTTTACCAGTAGGATTTGTGATCAGCCATCGCTGCTGAACGGGTTGAAGAGGTTTAGGACAACTGGTGGTCAAGGGGAGAGTGTATAGCCTTAGACACAGGGTAAATACACAATTTGAAAGTTTTACCAATTTTTTCCTGTTTCAAGCCAGAGTCTGGACAGGGTCAGGCTTGAGATGAGAGGTATGGATCCAGGAAGTGATTCTTTCTACCTTTACCGCTGTAGGTGCTATAAGTAGCACCTTGTATCGTCATTTTCAGTGGGGTTCCAGGGATGACACCTGATGTCGACTTACATAGATGAAGTCTCTTACTTGATATCGATGTAGAGTCCACTCGTCCCCAGGTTGATAGGCATTGGCCATCTGTTTTCACAGGTATCCCTGAGTTCTTTCAAGAGCTTTAATTCAGTCAAGCAATGGGGTGTGGAAGGAATTGTTAGGTCTTAGAGTTGGGGTTAGGTCCCTTACTGAAGGAGGGGCACCATGGACAATTTCATAGGGGGTGAGGTTACACGAAGAAACAGAGGGAGTATTTCTTCCATGAAATAGTGCATAAGGCAGGAGCATAGTACAATCTATTATGCAGGTTTCTAAGCTTAATTTCGTTATGGTCTCTTTAATGGTTCTATTCATTCTTTCTACCTGTCCTGAACTCGGTGGTCTATAAGCACAATGTAACTTTTAATTAATCCCCAGGGTTTTGCCTAACCCCTGACTTACCTGGGCTACAAACGCCAGTCCATTATCAGACCTTATTACTTAAGGCAGGCCGTATCTTGTAAAAATATCTTTCAGGATCTTCTTGATGACCATTTGCGCTGTTTCGTTTTTTTTTCTTTTTTCCTGGAAAAGGCTTCAATCCATCCTCAAAATATGTCTACAAAGACTAGGCGATATTTAATTTCAAACCTTGCTGGCTTAATTTTAGTAAATTCCACTTCCCAGAATTGTCCTGGTCTGGTTCCTCGTAGGTGCTTTTTTGCAGGAAGCTTGGAATGGTAAGCATTATCCATGACAGACCTGACAGGCTTTTGTTACCCATTCAGTTATTTCCTTTTGCTTTGAGTCGGTTAGTAAAAAACTCTGTTCTTGATCCTTCAGGAATGAATGCAATTTCTTTGAACCAAGTTGAGTGAGTTGATGTACATTTTCTACTGACATATATAGAGTCGTGACTATAGGAGTTTTTACTTGTGGTCCTTCAGGGTTAAAAGTTATTTTGGCCCGGAGCTTGGTGAGCAGATCTCTGCCCATCAATGGGGCCGGGCATTCTGGGATTACTAAGAACGAGTGATGGATTTTTCCTTTCCCCTGGTCCATGGTCCTCTTAGTTGTCCAAGCCCAATATTTTCTGCCATTAGCCCCTTGAATTAGAGACCTTTTATTTGATAGAGAGACCAATGGGGCCTTAAGGGCAGAGTATATTGCCCCTGTATCCACTTCAAAGTTTGCTGGGGTCCCCTCCACTTCAAAATTTACCCTGAGGTCTCGGAGGGGATCTGAGCCACAACGTTCTTAGTCATCCTCCAGAGTCAGAATGGCTGGCTAGAGTGGATGTCTCTTTCAATGGCACTCTTTGAAGCAGTGTCCTTTTTCTTTACAGTAGGCACATTAAATTGAGGCCAGTTGTGGCCTCTAGTATGGGTCCCGATATCCATTCCTGTCTCCATGTTTCTTATTTCTGGCCTATTTGTTGTTGTGACCAGGACCTTAGTCAATGCCTTAGTCTGTCTTTTGTTTCTTTTATCCTCCCTTTGCTCCCTACTCTTCCTCAGTTTCTCTCTTATAGTATACCTTCTCGGCTACTCTGACTAAATCTCTCAAAGTCATATCTTGTAATCCATCTAAGCATTGTAACTTTCTTTTAATATCTAGGGCAGCTTGCCCATAAAGGCCATCTTGACAGATGCCTTTTGATCCTCTGCCTGAGGATCGAAAGGAGTATATCTCCTATATGCCTCCATAATACTCTCTAAAAACATAGAGGGAGATTCATCAGGCCCTTGAATAATCTCTCTTAACTTGGCAAAATTTGTTAGTCGCCTAGCGGCCACTAAGATACCCACAATTAGAGACCAGCGATAAGTGGACAGATGCTCCCTACCTTCAAAGGTGTTGGGGTCCCAGTTTCGTCGATTCAAGGGAAAGCCGGGTTGAATATGTTGGGAAGTTTTGTCGGTCACCCATCTGGTCAGAGGATATTTTCTCCAGCATCCAGGAGGATTCTCTTTTGTTTCTCTATCATGAAGAGACAACCCTAGGTGTTGTTGACAGTCATCCCAAGTAGGCTGGTGTGAAAACATCAATGACTCAACCACACCTAGGAGCCGGGTGGGGTCCTCGGTAAAAGGGGGATATTTATTTTTCCAGTTATATTGGTCTGAAGAGGAGAAAGGTTAATACTGGTAGGCTTGCATTTTTCCCCCAAGGCCGTTGTCAATCATTGGCCCCTAGGGATGAGGGGGAGCATCATTCGAGTTCCAGGTTTTTCAAGCATTCACTGCTGGTGAGTACCTTTAGCTGGGCTAGCTTCCTCCAGAGGAGGAGGGGCTGTGTGTGCTGCGGGGAAATTATCTGGAGGGCGCTGGGCTGGCTTATCTTCCTCCAATGGTGGAGAGGTTGAGTCAGCAGCAGGGGAATCACTTAGAGGGTGTTGGTCTTTGGGGGACGTGGGCAGGAGATAAGGAGGGGGACGAGAGTCCAGTAGAGTCAAATCTTGTGACTCAGGGAGAACAGAGGGTGGAGGAGGAGGAGAAGCAGAGGGTTTGAGAGATCATGGGGGAAGGAGTAGGAGCGGGGGTAGGGGCAAGGAAATGCTTCACCCATGGAGGAGATTTGCAGAGGTCCTGCCAAGTTAAGATATATGGCTGTTGATTCAGATGGATATGTGGCCCTGGCTGAAAGACAATATCCTCTGACTTTTTAAATTAGTGGGAAGTAGAAAGATCCTTCTAGGGGCCATCCGAATCCAAAGGTGGGCCATTCTGAGGCACAGAGAGTCTGCCAGGTCCAGAATTTTACTGAAAAAGAAAGATTCTGAGCCCATAAGGGTACTTTGGTCCAGTGATCAAGGGTCAGGGACAGAGGCATTGAAGTGCTCTGTCCCATAATGAAAGATACACAAACAGTAAAAGCGATGACACACGACACAGACAAGACAAGAAAATAAAGACAGACAATGGAACTTCCAACACTGAGATCAGGACTAAGTATCTGGCCAAACCCGATGGGCTGGCGATACCGAATCTGAAACAAAATATCACTGAGTTGAGGAGACTATTGCTCCTCGATTTCCCGAGTACTCTAGTGCATCCCCCAGGGATGTGGCCTGTGGCTCTGTGACACGTATGTCAGCCACCATCGGAGAGAGGTCACACTCTTCATTGACAGCAATTTTGCGAAGCCCTAACCTGAAACCTGAAACCAGAAAGAGGCACCATACATACCCCAAGAGGAGCCTGTTGGGGTCTCTCGTTCGCCGCTGCCGGATCTCACTGGAACCTCCATATGTAAAGGTCAGACGAGCATCGGGTGAAGAGAACACCAAAAGACTGTCTCATGCAAAAGCAAAGGGTTTATTGGGGGTCCAGCATGCTGGGGCTCAGAGCTCACTTGAATAGAGCAGAGAGCCCTGAGAACAGCTTAAGCAGAGCTTATATACTTTGCTTTTGAGAGGGCAGAGAGGGAACTTTATTGTTTGGTCTGGGCGAGTGAGCAGTTTGCGTGCAACCGGGTGAATGAGTACATTCTGCAGGTTGGCAGTTGGGGACAGCACATTCTGGGAACAAGATTAGCAAACAGTTCTCAAGATTTCAAAAGTGTTTTGTTAAGCATACAGAAAAACGGGAAGTGACATTTACCTATTTTACTAAATTTTCATTACCGAATATACTTTGCCAGATTTCCTAATGTCTCTATTGAAATCTGCTTTCCTACATATTTTCCCCATTTCATCATTGTGACTGACTCTTCACATGTGCTGACATTTACATTCACTCTATACCCGAAACCCCATAGCTAAAGAACTTTTGGTGCAAATCCTATACTCACTCTCCGTTCTAAACTTAACGACTATCGTCCTAATCCTACCGACTATTCTTTTTTTTAAATTTTTTTTTCTTAAAGAAAGAGTTAGAGAGAGAGGGAGAGAGAGAGAGAATTTTTTAACATTTATTTTTTTAAGTACTTGGCAGACACAACATCTTTGTTTGTACGTGGTGCTGAGGATCGAACTCGGGCCGCACGCATGCTAGGCGAGCGCGCTACCACTTGAGCCACATCCCCAGCCCCCCGACTACCCCTTTATGACTGGAACTTCTCTTTGACAGTAAATAATCCAAAGTACAAGGTCCTATGCATTTGTATATTGATTTATCTGAGACATCTGTGCAAAAAATAAATCAATGCTAAATATTGCAATCAAGGGCCCAACGCCCTTCTGGGCTTCAAATATTACCTTTATTTCTGTTTTCGTGCTTATATTTCACCTATATATTCTTGAAAATATCGAAGGTTCGCCATACCATTATTCATCCAGCAGAATGATTCCTAACCCCAATCGAAACTGTTATTAACCCTAACCATACACTCTTCCCTCAATCTAACTTTACAGAAGAGCAGGGACAGAGTTGGTCTTACAATACAGGAATTTACGGTTTCTTCCAACTGCTGAGAAACTCAAAGGTCCACGCAAAAATGATCCCTGGAGAAGTTGTAGGCACATATGTACGAACTGAGAGAGCAAAAGTCATCTTCCATTGAAAACAACCTGGTCAGGATGAAGGGATGTGTCTGAATCAGCCTCTCTCTTCTTAATATGGAGAAGAAGGACCAAACTAGGCCAGTGTGGAGAGCACTTCCCGGGTGCCTATGGTTGATATACCATTCTAACTTGTGAAAGTGTCACAGGATGTAGGGGCAGCCTCCATTTTATGGGACACTTTGAAGCAACTGTTAGGACAAAGTGGTTGCCAAGGCAGTGACCTCATTCAGATCTTAAAGGAAGTGACCTCACCTAACATCCTTTGTGATGGAACTCTCTGAACTTGGGATCCAGGAAGCCAGGCACCCAAATTCAGTCTCAGTCCCAGTCCCAGTCGCAGTGGTTTCAATTGTTCAGATTTACCAAGGACAGAGTCAGTCTTTCTTGGTACCTACGGAGGTGAGGATGCCCAAATGCCAGGAAAGCTCTGAAGAGTGGCCTTTCCTGAGAAAGCAGTTAGTGGATCACCGCTGGCTCCTGAGAACTTCACAGTGTTGACCAAGGAGACCAGATCTGAGACAGGACATACCATTTCGGGGTAACATAGTATGGCCCACCAATCAGAGGACACTATGGATAGTCACAGACTGACTTGGGGGAAGAAGGTGTCTTTGTGGATGTGGGTGTTGGTTTGTGGTTTTGTCTCATGTTCTGAGAATAGGTAATAAAGGCAGTTTTTTGGTTTGAAGTGAATTGTTTCTAATAAGTCTTTTGAAAAGGCGAGTGTTTCTAAGTCTGTGTATCCCACTGTGTCCGTGGTTCTAGACATTAGAAAAGAGAATGCATCAATGGATGTCTCCTGTCTAGTAGAAATCTTCCCAACATTCATCCTGCCAATTTATGAATGGACTGCGGCTTGCCTTATGAATGGGCAACACCTACTATCTTCCTAAGATTCTATTTTGTTCCTGAATCCACTCCACTCTCCAGAATAGGCTCATGGTTATGTGTCCAATATATATACCACCTCCAAGCTCTGTGACATGGCCATGTACTGGATAGCTAAAGGGAATGGCGAGCATCTCAGAAAACTCAGATATCAGTGTGACCAGGAAAGTCTCAGTGGAGAAATCCTGCTTTGGGCCATTTGCTTACCTATTGTTCTGTTGCCCTGAATTTCAGGAAGCTTTTTGCCTCAGACCACCCCTTTGTGAAGCCTGAAGAAATGAGTTGTCAAATGCAAATGAATGGGCATCACCTGTGGCTCTTTGCTTGATTGCTTTGGAAAGGGATGTGTCTGAATCAGCCTCATGACCCTATGTGAGGCTGTGGCTTAGATTCTTAGCACCTGATGGATCTAAAGAAAGATACCATGTGTGCATCCAAAACCAAAATGGCCAAATGAGCAGTCATTGTAGACTAAGTCTTTTGCTTTCCTCTGTTAGGTTCCTGAAATCCATCAAGTGAGAATAGGGATAATTTGGGTCAAATGAGTTCTTCAAACCCTGCAGAGACTAGCCCAGAGGTGCTTGGCTTTTCTCATGACTCCAAATCACATAAAGAATCTATACCTGAAAGTAAGTAGGCCCCAAATTGGAGATGCAGAGCAGTATTAAGTGCAGGCCTATTTAATCACTCTTGGTTCTCAGGAAGGGTGTCCAGGCCACCCTGACTTTAGGCATATGAGGGGCAAGGGAACTTATTTGGATACTTTCTTTGTCTGCACCCCTCATGGAAATTTCCAGCCAGAGGTTATGATAAGTGTCTATATGGAGGATGTTGAGGGCCATGTGGGAGTGTTTTGGTTTTAATTCTGGTCATTTGTGTGGAGGTTGAAAGAGATGACTTAGTTCACCTGGGCTTGAACTCTGGTGTTATTCCCCTTAGAGACTGAATTCTGGAACTGTCCTCAGAGTAGTATTGCCATGAATTGTGTTGGGATTTTAGGAGGCAACACATGAGAGTCACCCTGAAATCTGAGATCTAGGCCAAGGTGGCTTCCACAGAGCACTGGGAATCTCAGCCAGGATTTCACGTAATTTTATTCTGAAAGTCTTGGCAGCCATAATTGAGAGTCAAAACACACATGGACCTCACATTTTAGACCTCAATGGGCCTGGATTCATGTGAAATATTGGCCACTCTTTGGGAAGCCTTGCCTGTGAGAGTTCTCCAGAGATTTCTTTGAAATGAGCTTCCTCACCATTTAATGTTCCTAAATAAATTGAAACCCACAGTGCCTCCAACTTCATCTTTGAAAAATAGCTATGTACATACCATGGATTTTTGAAATTTCCATGACCAGGTGGCAATGGAGAAACTTTGGATGACTTGTTGCTGATCATGAGTGTACCAGACTGTGCTTGGATTTACTTGGTTTCATGAAAACAGTGTAGAAAGAGATCCCTGTAAGTTGGAGACTGCTGAGTAGTGGGCCTAGAGCAGTGGTGTGCAGGTATGTGATAAAACATCTGTGGGGTGGTACCATGTGGATCTGCCCTTGGATTCCAAATGGCTTGAGACTGACATGGTGATGTCAGCAGACCCTTATATATAAAAGCATCTTGTTATATGGAGAGGTTTCAGGGCAATGTTCAGAATCAGATTGCTATGGACAAGCGGGCAAGCTATGTGGGGTAGAAGCCTGGTTGGTGCATTTCCTGCAGACCTTGACCCACCACACGTGACAGAACTCCCTCCATAACTGGTACCTGTTGAACTCCTTGTATTTCCTGAAGCAAATACCAAATCCACCATGCAGAAGCAAGAACACCTCGAAAAGTGGAAGATGATCAAATGGCTTCACAGTCCACATGGGAGACACTTAGACCCCAGTGGCCACAGTTTACCTACAAAGAGAGGAATTCAGCACTGCTTCCTCATGTTCATTGGAAAATAATAATTAAAAAAAAAAAAAAAAAACATATCCTCCAGGTCACAGAGATCAGACCCAGCTTTGTTGGTCTCACTAGAAAGGATGCTAAAATTCTGACAACAACATATATTCAAGTGCCCAACCTCAGAGGCAGTTTCTCAAGAGTCTTTAGGCCCAATGAGCTCCATGTTTGTGAAGTGTTTACCCTGTCCCTTACTTTTGGAAACTCCTCTACCACATCCAATATTGTGAACTCCTGAATATTTTCATTTCAGATATGTATCACAGATTTCCTAACTCTTCTTCTCTAATTGTGTCTTATTTTGGGGCAAAGGTAATGTAAAGGCAATGTTCTGGATGAGAGTGGGAATATTTTTGTGTAGCACATATTTGCATACACATTGGATTCATTTTCCTATTTTCCATTCGAATTACTGAATTCCTGACACTAACCCATACCCTAATAGACTCTGACTACTAATCCTAAAATGATGGACAAAAATAACCAAACAGAATGGAAATGAAAAGCAGTTCAGAGAAGGCATGGTGTATAGTTGGACTTTCCTTTTGCATGATAAAGTGTAGGTGTTATAAATCTAGTCAATTTTTAATTGAAATAGATCTCCATGTGTTTTTAAAGTTAACAAATATGTGAATTCCTGTCTCCCTTTCTCTGTAGCCTGTTCAGCACATGTATTTTTATATGCAAATATAGAAAACATAACTGGTATCACACGTACATCCTTGTGAGTTTGGCTGTCTTGGGAGATACAAATCATGGGAAAAGATCACTCCTCCTAAACGCTGTTGGAACTTAAAATTCAACCTATGGGTGAACTTCCTAGTTGAACAATATTATACATAAATCCATGTTCAGTAAAATGATTATTTTTGGATCTGTGGATGATATATGTTTCATAGTGAATTTCGATTGGCATGCATATTGATACATTTTAGTGTCTGTGTGTGTGTGTGTGTGTGTGTGTGTGTGTGTATATATATATATATATATATATATATATACATAAATGCACACACACACACACACATATCTATATATGTATATACACTCTCAAGATTTTTCAAAATATGAAATATATGTTTCTTATTATACACTCCCTAAATTCATTCGTGTTCATATATGTAAATTTATAGTCAACATTTCACAAGATTATTCTCATAAAAATTCATCCACTTGAAATACGTATTTGTTTCCTACTACTGAAAACTAACTTCAGTGAATAGTGCATACAAATCATAATATTTCTACAGTAACTGACCCAGTTTAGCATCAATGCAAGTAGATTCCTATGGCATATGATGTGTATTTTGACGTTCATTTTCATTCAACACTGGTGCATTACTATTTTTTCAGTTTTTGCACATCATAGGATATATATTTCATCCAAAAGTTAGGAAATTTATAGGCTTTTTTTATACTTACCATCAAATCCTCCTTCAGAACATATGAATTCCTCTATATTTCTTGACTCATCTTTTTATGAGATTTCTTTCCAAACACATTATTTTCCATTTCCATAATAACTTTTGAAGCTAAACTCACACACCCTTCATGATAAAACATAACCCTAATATTACCATTAGATGTATAACTCGTTGGAATGAATGATTGTATATCAATATAAGATTTCTTACGTATTTTCAGATATCAATTCAATCCATGATTTAAAGTGGAAACAGTATATTATTTATTCACAGTATTGTCAATTCATGCATTTCTCCTACATTCATAGACACAGGGTACAACTCTGTGTACCCCCAATAATAAGTTATATCTCTTCAAAATATTGCTCCAAGAAATGTTAGAAGAAATACTCATGTCACCTGATCTACATATATATTTTATCACAGTAATATTCTGATCACAAAATGCAAAGGTCACACTTCTGATTGTAGCAAATCCTAGATGGAAAGTGATCCTGGATTACTAAAAACATCCATGTCCAGGTTGCCTAATGCTCTCCAATGTCAATCATATTGGTGACTACATATTTGTTTCTTCCTAAGATTATATATTGAAACTCAACCTTATTGATAATGTCTAATCCTATCATTCACTTTATACTTTGCCTGGTTTCATAATGTGTGTATTGATATCTGATTTCCTACATAATTTTCCCAGTTCATCATTGTGACTGACTCTCCACATGTGCTGAAATTTACATTCACTCTCTAACCGAAAACCTAGGGCTATTGAACTTTTGGTCCAAATCCTATACTCACTCTTCTTCTGAAACAGACCGACTATCTTCCTAATCCTAACAACTATCCCTTTTTGACTGGATGAACTCTTCTACATTCAATCATCCAGGGTACAAGGTGATATGCCATTGTATATTGATTTATCTGAGACATCTGTGCGAACGAAATTCAATGCTAAGTATTCCAATCAAGGACCCAATGCCCTTCTGGGCTTAAAATCTTACCTAGATTTCTGTTTTCATACTTATATTTCACATCTATATTCTTATAAATATCCCAGGTTCCCAATACCATTATTCATCCAGCAGAATGATTCCTAACTCAAATCGAACATGTTATTAACCCTAATCATACATTGTTCCCTCAATCTAACTGTATAGAAGAACAGGGACAGAGTTGGTCTTAATATAGAGGAATATAGGGGATCTTCCACCCGCTGAGAACCTCAAAGGTCCATGCAGAAATTATCCCTGGGGAAGATGAAGGCAGCTATAAAGGACCTGAGAGGGCAAAAGTTATCTTGTAAGGCAAACAACCTGGTTAGGATGAAGGGATGTGTGTGAATCAGGCTCTCTCTTCTTAATGTAGAGAAGATGGACCAAACCAGTTCTGTGTGAGAGCTGTTCCTGGGTGCCTATGGTTGATATACCATTCTAAGTTGTGAAAGTGTCACAGAAAGTAGGGGCAGCCTCCATCTCATGGGACCCTTTGAAGGAACTGTTAGGACAAAGTGGTTGCCAAACCAGTGACCTCATTCAGTTCCGAACGGAAGTGACCTATCTCACTTCCTTGGTCTTGGAACACTCTGTACTTGGAATCCCGGAAGCCAGGCACACAGAACCAGTCCCAGACCCAGACCCAGTCCCAGTGGGCTCACTTGTTTGGTTTTACCAAGGACAGAATCAGTCTTTCTTGGTACCTACTGATTTGAGAATGGCCAAATGCCAGGAGAGCTTTGGAGAGTGGCCTTCCCTGAGAAAGAAGGTAGTGGCTCAAAGCTGGCTCCTGACAACTTCAAAGAGTTGACCAAAAATTCCAGCTCTGAAACAGTACAGGGCATTTTGGGGGAACATAGTATGGTACAACAGTCAGAGGAAATTCCGATAGTCAAAGACCTACTTGGGGGAAGAAAGTCCTATGTTGTTGTGGGTGTGAGTTTGTTGTTTTGTCTCATGTTCTGAGAATTGGTAGGAAAGGCAGTTTGTTTGATTTGAAGTGGACTGTTTCTAGTAAGTCGTTTGACAAGGCAAGTGTTTCTATGTCTATGTATCCCACTGTGTTTGTAGTTGTAGACATTAGAAAACATAATGCATCAATGAATGTGTCCTGTCTAGTATAATGCTTCCCAAAATTCATACTGTCCGATTCATGATTGGACTGCAGCTTTCCTTATGGATGGGTAGCAATGACTAACTTCCTAATTTCCTGTTTTATTCCTGAATTCTGGCCACTCTCCGGAATAGGCTCATGGTTTTCTGTCCAAGATATGTACCACCTCCAAGCTCTGTGACATGGCCATGTACTGGAGAGGTGAAGGAAATGGGAGCATCTCAGGAAACTCAGATATCAGTGTGAACAGTAAAGTCTATGTGGAGAAACACTGCTTTGGGAATTTTGCTTACCTATGGTTCTGGTGCTGTGATTATCTAGAAGGTCTTTGCCTTAGGCCACCCCTTTGTGAATCCTGAAGAAAAGAGTTTTCAAATGGAAATGAATAGGCATCACCTGTGGCTCCTTGTTTTATTGCTTTGTAAAGAGATGTGTCTTAATCAGCATATTTTCCCAGTGTGATTATTTGGAGAAGTAGATCAGTATTAATGGCAGGCCTATTTGATCATTCCTGGTTAACAGGAAGGGTTTCCAGGCCACCCTGACTTTAGGCAAATTAGAGGCAAGGGAGATTATTTTGGGCACTGTCTTGGTATGCACCCCTCATGGAAACCTCAACCCAGGGGTTATGATGAGTGTCTATATAAAAGAAGATGAGGGTCATGTGGGAGTGTTTTGGTATTAATTGTGGTCAGTTGTGTGGCAGTAGGAAGAGATTCCTGGGTCAACCTGGGCTTGAACTATGGTGTGATTCCCCTTAGAGACTGAGTTTTGGAACTGAACTCAGAGAAGTATTACCATGAATTCTGTTGGGATATTAGAAGGCCACGCATGAGAATTGCCCTTGGAGACTGAGATTTAGGCCCAGGATGGCTTTCCACAGAGCACTGGGAATCTCAGCTAGGATATCACATGATTTCATTCTGAAAAACTTGGCAGCCATACTTGATAGTCAAATCACACATGGAACTCACATTGTAGACCTCAATGGGCCAGGCTTCATTTGACCTTTTGGCCACTCTTTGGGAAGACTTGCCTGTGAGAGTTCTCCTGAGCTTTCATTGAAATGAGCTTCCTCACCATTTAATGGTTCCTGAATGAATTGAAACCCACAGTGACACCAACTTCATCCTTGAAATATGGCTAGATAAATACCATGGAATATTTGAAATTCCCAAGAGCAGGTGGCACTGGAGAATCTTTGGATGTTCTGTTGCTGATCATGAGTGTACCAGACAGTGCCTTGATTTACTGGGTTTCATGAAAATGGTGTAGAAAAAAGGTGCCAGTACGTTGGAACCTGCTTAGTAGTGGGCCTAGAGCAGTGGTTTGCAGGTGTATGATAAAACATCTGTGATGGGGCCACATGGATCTGCCATTGGCTTCCAAATGCCTTGTGACTGACATGGTGCAGCCAGTAGACCCTTATATGTTAAGGCATCTTGTTACATTGAGAGGTTTTAGGGCAATGTTCAGAATTGGGTTACTGCAGAGAAGGAGGCAAGCTTTGTTGAATAGAAGCCTGGTTGGGGCATTCTCCTGCACACCCTGACCCACCACACGTGAGAGTACTCCCTCCAGCACTGTGTCCCCGTTGAACTCATGGTATTTACTGATGCCAATACCAAACTCCCAGTGCAGCAGTAAGAATCACCAGGAAAAGTGGAGGATGACCAAATGGCTTCTCAGTCCACACGAGGAGACACTTAGCTCCCAGTGGCCACAGTTTACCTACAATGAGGGAATTCAGAACTGCTGCCTCATGTTCACTAGAAAATAAGAAACCATGTCCTTCAGGTCACATATATGCAGATCCAGCTTTGATTGTCTCACTACAAAGGAAGCTGAAGCTCCTGACAACAACATATATTACAAGGTCCCAACTTCAAAGGCAGTTTCTCAAAGAGTCATTAGGCCAGCAGAACTCCATATTTGTGGAGTATTTACCCTATCCCATACTTTTGGAAATTTCTCTACCGCCTCCAAGGCTGTGAACTCCTGAGCATTTTCATTTCCACATACGTATTCACAGATTTTCTAACTCTTCTCCACTAATTGTGTCTTAATTGGGGCGAAGGTTATGTCAAGGCATTCTTCTGGATGAGAGTGGGATGATTTTTGTGTAGCACATATTTGCATACACATTAGATTAATTTTCATATTTTCCATTTGAAATACTGAATCCCTGACATTAACCCATAACCTACTAGACTCTGACTACTAATCCTAATATGATGGAGAACAAGAAACCTAACAGAATAGAAATACAGGCCGTTCATAGGAGGCATGGTGTATACTTGGACTTCCCTTCTGCTTTATCAAGGGTATGTGTTATAAATCTAGTAAACTTTTCATTGTAATAGTTCTCCATGAGTTTTTAAAGTTAACACATATGTAAATTTCTGTCTCCCATTCTCTGTAGCCTATTCATCACATGTATTTTTTATGCATATTTAGAATCCTACCTGGTGTCACAAGTACATTTTTGTAAGCTCGCTGATTTTGAAAGATACATATTGTGATAAGATATAACTCCCCCTAAATAATGATGGAACTGAAAATTAAACCTATTGGTGAATTTCCTAGATGAACAACATTATATATAAATCGATGTTCAGTAAAATGAATATTTTTGGATATGTGGATGATATGTATTACACGGTGAATTTCGATTAGCATTTATATTGCTACATTATAATGTCTGTGTGTGTCTATCTATATCTATATCTATATCTATATCTATATCTATATCTATATCTATATATATATATATATATATATATATATACTGTCCAGATTTTTCAAAATATGAAATATATATGTCTTACTATACACTCCCTAAATTCACTCATGTTTCTATATGTGGTTTATAATCAACTTTTCACAAGATAATTCTCAGAAATATTCATCCGCCTGAAATACATATTTATTTCCTAGTACTGAAAACTAACTTCAGTGAATGGAGCTTACAAATCCTAATATTTCTACAGTAACTGAATCAGTTTAACATCAATGCAAGTAGAATCCTACGGGACATGATGTGTATTTTGAAGTTTATTTTTATTCAATATTGGTACATTATTATTTTTTCAGTTTATGGACATCATAGGATATATCATTTCATCCACAAGTTCAAAAATTTATAGGCATTTGTTTCACTTTCAATCACTTCCTGCTTCAGAACACATGTATTCCTCTAAGTTTCTTGACTGGTCTTTTCATGAGATTTTATACCAAACACATTAATTTTGATTTTCATAATCACTTTTGAAGCAAAACTCACATACCATTCATATTAATTATCACTCTGATATTACCATTAGATGTATAACTGGTTTGAATGAATGATTGTATGTCAATATAAGATTTCTTATATCTTTTCAGATATCAATTCTATCCATTATTAAAAGTGGAACCAGTTATATTATTTATTCACACTATGGTCTATTCATGCATTATCTCTATATTCATAGACACAGTGTACACCTCTTTGTACCCCCAATACTAATTTATACGTCTTCAAAATATTGCTCCCTGAAATGGTGGATGTGGACTCATGTCACCTGATCTTTATATACATTTAATCACAGAAATATTCTGGACACAAAATGCAAAGGTCACACTTATGATTGTATAAAAGCCCAAATGGAAAGAAAACATGGATTACTAAAAACATCCATGTCCAGGTTCCCTAATGCTCTCAGATGTCAATCCTATTGGTGACTACATATGTGTTTCTTCTTAAAATTATATATTCAAACTCAACCCAATTGAAAATGTCTAATCCTATCCCTCACTTTATACTTTGCCTGATTTCATTATGTCTCTATTGCTATCTGCTTTCCTGCATATATTCCCCAGTTCATCATTGTGACTGACTCTTCACATGTGCTGACATTTACATTCACACCCTAATAAATAACCTATTGCTAAAGAACTTTTGTTCCAAATCCTATACTCACTCTTCTTCCTAAACATACTAACTATCTTCTTAATCCTACCGAGTATCCCTTTTTGACTGGATGTTCTCTTCTACATTCAATCATTCAAGGTACAAGGTCTTATGCTATTGTATATTGATTTATCTGAGATATTGGTGCAGAATGTAATTCAACGCTAAGTATCACAATTAAGGGCCCAATGCCCTTCTGGGCTTCAAATCTTACTTAGATTTCTTTTTTCATACATATATTTCATCTCGATATTCTTAAAATAATTACAAGTTTCCAATACCATTATTCATGCAGCAGAATAATTCCTAACCCAAATGGAACATGTTATTAACACTAACCATACACTGTTTGTGTTAATAACATGTTTACAGAAGAGCAGGGACAGTGTTGATCTTACAATACAGGAATGTAGTGGATCTTCCATCTGCTGAGAACCTCAAAGCTCCATGCAGAAATGATCACTGGAGAAGATGTAGGCAGGTATGAAGGACCTGAGAGAGCAAAAGTTATCTTCCATTGCAAACAACCTGGTCAGGATGAAGGGATGTTTCTGAATCAGCCTCTCTCATCTTAATGTAGAGAAGATGGACAAACCAAGACTGTGTGGAGAGCTGTTCCTGGTTCCCTATGGTTGATATACCATTCTAACTTGTGAAAGTGTCACAGGAAGTAGGAGCAGCCTCCATCTCATGGGACCGTTGGAAGAAACTCTTAGGACAAAGTGGTTGCCGAGGCAGTGATCTCATTCAGTTCCTGAAGGAAATGACCTCAAAGCACTTCCTTATTGATGGAACTCTCTGAACATGGGATCCAGGACGCCAGGCACCCAGATCCAGTCCCAGTCCCAGTCCCAGTGGTCTCACTTGTTTGGATTTACCAAGGACAGAATCAGTCTTTCTTGGTACCTACTAAGGTGAGGAAGCCAAATGCCTGGAAAGCTTGGAAGAGGGGTTTTTCCTGGAAAAGCAGGTAGTGGCTCACTCCTGGCTCCTGACAACTTCACAGAGGTGGCCAAGGAGACCAGATCCAAGACAGGACAGGACATTTCGGGGGAACATAGTATGGCCCACCAGTCAGAGGATACTCCGGATAGTGTCATACCTATTTGGGGTAAGAAGGTGTCATTGTCGGTGTGGGTGTGGGTTTGTGGTTTTGTCTCATGTTCTGAGAATAGGAAGAAAAGTCAGTTTGTTTGGTTTGGAGTGAACTGTTTTTAGTAAGTCGTTTAACAAGGCAAGTGTTTCTGGGTCTGTGTATCACACTGTGTACGTGGTTGTAGACATTAGAAAAGAGAATGCATCAATGGATATGTCCTGTCTAGTAGAAATCTTCCCAGCATTCATCCTGCCCATTTTATGAATGGACTGTGGAATGCCTTATTAATGGGCAATACCTGCTACCTTCTTAAGTTGCTGTTTTCCTCCAGAATTCTGGACACTCTCCAGAATAGGCTCATGGTTTTGTGTCTAAGTTATGTACCACACCCAAGCTCTGTGACAAGGCAATGTTCTGGATAGCTGAAAGAAATGACGAGCATCTGAGAAAACTCAGATATCAGTTGACCAGGAAAGTCTCAGTGGAGAAACCCTGCTTTGGGCCATTTGCTTACCTATTGTTCTGTTGCCCTGAGAGTCAGGAAGTCTTTGTCTCACACCACCCCTTTGTGAATCCTGAAGAAAATAGTTTTCAAATGGAAATAAATAGGCTTCACCTTTGGCCCTTTACTTAATTGATTTGGAAAGAGTTGTGTCTGAATCAGCCTCTTGGCCCAGTGTGATTCTTTGACTTAGATTCTCAGCACCTGATGGATCTAAAGAAAGATCCCATGTGTGCATCCAAATCAAAAATGGCAAAAAGAGCTGTAATTGTGGATGAAGTCTTCTGCCTTCCTCTGTAAGGTTCCTGAATTCCATCAAGTGAGAATAGGGATCATTTGGGTCAGATGAGTTCGTCAAAGCCCTTCTGAGGCTATCCCGTAGGTGCTTAGGTTTTCTCATCACTCCAATTCACATAAAGTATCTTTAAGCGACACTCAATAGGCCTCAAATGGGAAAAGTGGAGCAGTATGACAGGCAGGCCTTTTTGATCACTCCTGGTACAAAGGAAGGGTGTCCAGGCCACCCTGAATTTAGGCAAATGAGGAGCAACGGAGCTTATTTTGGACACTGTCTTGGGCTGCGTCCCTCATGGACACCTCCAGCCAGAGGTTATGATGAGTGTCAATATGGAAGAAGATGTGGACCATGTGGGAGAATTTCGGTTTTATTGTGGTCATTTGTGTGGCAGTTGGAAGAGATGACTGGGTCCACCTGGGCTTGAACTCTGGTGTGATTCCCCTTAGAGACAGAGTTCTGGAACTCACCTCAGAGAAGTATTGCTATGAATTGTGTTGGGATTTGAGGAAGCCACGCATGAGAGTCATCCTTGGAAACTGAGATGAAGGCCCAGGGTATCTTTCCAAAGGGCACTCTGATCTCAACCAGGATATCACATGATTTTATTCTGAAAGACTTGGAAGCCATTGTTGAGAGTCAAAACAGACAATGACATCACATTTTAGACCTCAATGGCCCTGGCTTCATGTGACCTTTTGGCCACTCTTTGGAAAGCCTTGCCTGTGAGAATTCTCCAGAACTTACATTGAAATGAGTTTCCTCAACATTTAATGGTTCCTGAATGAATTGAAACCCACAGTGCATCCAACTTCATCCGTGAAAAATGGCTAGATAAATACCATGAAAATTTTCAATTTCCCATGACCAGGTGGCACTGGAGAACCATTGGATATTCTGTTGCTGATCATGAGTGTACCAGACAGTGCCTTGATTGATTGGGTTTCATGAAAATAAGTTGGAGCCTGCTGAGTAGTTGTCCTAGAGTAGTGGTTGGCAGGTGTGTGAAAAAACATCTGTGGTATGGCCATGTGGATCTTCCATTGGCTTCCAAATGGCTTGTGACTGACATGGTGCAATCAGCAGACCCTCCTATGCAAAGGCATCTTGTTATGTGGTGACGTTTCAGGGCAATGTTTACAATCAGGTTGCTATGTTTAAGGGGGCAAGTTATGTGGGATAGAAGCCTGGTTGGTGCATTCTCCTGCATACCCTAACGCACCACGCCTGAGAGAACTCGCTCCAGCACTGTGTCCCAGTTGAACTCCTTGGATTCCATGAAGCAATTACTAAACTCCCAATGCAACAGCAATAAACACATATAGAATCCTACCTGGTACCACACCTACATTCTTGTGAGGTGAACGACTTGGCAGATACAAATTGTGAGAGAAGATCACTCCTCCTAAACGCTGTTAGAACTGAAAATATAACCAATGGGTGAGCTTCCTAGTTTTACAACATTATATATAAATCCATGTTCAGTAAAATGAATATTTTTAGATCTGTGAATGATATATATTTCATGATGAATTTCGAATAGCATATATATTGCTAGTTTTTAATATGTGTGTGTATGTATATATATGTGTGTTTGTATGTATATATATGTGTGTGTGTGTGTGTGTGTATGTATATATATATATATATATATATATATATATACATACATACACACATTCTCCAGATTTTTCAAAATATGAAATATTTGTATCTTAATATACACTCCCTTAATTCATTCATATTCATGTATGTGGATTTATGATCATCTTTTCTAAATATTATTCTCAGAAATATTCATCCACCTGAAATACTTTTTTGTTTTTAGTACTGAAAACTAACTTCAGTGAATGTTGCATACAAATCCTAATATATCTAGAGTAACTGACCAAGTTTAACCTCAATGCAAGAAGATTCATATGGAACATGATGTGTATTTTGATGTTCATTTTAATTCAACACTGGTACATTACTATTTCTTCAGTTTATGCACATCATAGGATATATATTTCATCTAAAAGATCACAAAATTATAGGCATTTTTTCACTTTCAATCACTTCCTAGTTTAGAACACATGTATTCTTCTATATTTCTTGACTGGTCTTCTCAAGATTCTTTTTTACAAACACATTATTTTCGATTTTTATAATCACATTGAAGCAAAACTCACACACCCTTCATGATAAACCATAACCCTAATATTAACATTGATGTATAACTTGTTGGAATGAATGATTGTATATCAATATACGATTTTTTATATTTTCAGATATCAATTCAATCCACCATTTAAAGTGGAACCAGTTATATTACTTATTCACAGTTGGTCTATTCATGCATTATCTCTATATTCATAGACACCGGGTACACCTGTTTGTACCCCAAATACTAATTTATAAGTCTTCAAAATATTGCTCCCAAAAATGGTGGAAGAAATACTTATGTCACCCGATCTATATATACATGTTATCACAGTAATATTCTGGACACAAAATTCAAAGGTCAAACTTATATTTGTACCAAAGCCTAAATGGAAAGTGAACATGGATTACTGAAAACATCAATGTCCAATTTGCCTATTGCTCTCAAATATCAATCCTATTGATAATTACATATTCGTTTCTTCCTAAGATTATATATTCAAACTCAACCCTGTTGAAAATGTCTAATCCTATCACTGACTTTATACTTTTCCTGATTTTGTAATGTCTGTATTGATATCTACATTCCACCATATTTTCTCCAATTCATCATTGTGCCTGACTCTTCACTTGTGTTGACATTTACATTCACTCTGTAACCGAAACCCTATTGCTAAATAACTTTTGTTCCAAATTTTATACTCACTCTTCTTCCTAAACCTACCGACTATCTTCCTAATTTTACCGACTATCACTTTTGAATGGATGTTCTCATCTACATTCAATCATCCAAGTAAATGTAGGGCGAGTGTCAGAGGATGAGATCACCAAGAGACTATCTCATGCAACAGAAAGGGTTTACTTGGGGTCCAGAATGCTGGGGCTTTGAGCTCACTTGAATAGAGCAGAGAGCCCTGAGAACATCTTAAGCAGAACTTATATAATTTTCTTGGAGAGGGCAGGGAGGGAAGTTTATTGATGGGTCAGGGCGAGTTAGCGGTTTGTGTGTAAACGCGTGAGGGAGTACATTCTGCAGTTTGGCAGTTGGGGACAGCACATTCTGGGAACAAGATTAGGAAACATTTCTCAACATTTCAACAGTGTTTTGTTAAGCATACAGAAAAACAGGAAGTGACAAGTACATATTTTATTAACATTTCATTCACCACTTCTTCTTCTGGCTACTTTTAATCATAAAAGTGATTGTTGGGGGGTGTCACATTTTATGTATGCTAGTGGGGTATTAACATAAGTTTAACTTGTCCAATTTGAGCTTGGAGAAAAGAAATTACATGGTTGAGAAACAGGGTTTTATAGTAAGCAATAAAATGAGGATTATTATTGGACCGGCCAGGGTTGATTAAAACGTAGTTAACCAGGGGGACTGTGTAAACCAAGACTCAAACCACCAATTTTGGGTCTCTATCTCTCTTTGATGCTCTTCAAGGCAACTTTTTAATTTACTCATAGGGTTTGTTACAACTACAGTATGGTCGAGATAAAAAAAAAAAAAAAAAACATTCTTTCCTCAATGCAGCACAAAGGCTCCCTTCTCTCATGAAATGGAGGTCCAAACCTCGACTTTTCTGTAAAACAACTTCAAAGAGAGAGGTAAAAGATTCCTGCAAAGTTGTGATGGAATTTTCTAATATCTTTAAGTTTTGATCTATTGCTTCTTCTAATTGGGTCATTTGTTGTGTCCCATGGACCAGGGCAGTGGTTCCTGTGCGAACCCAGGCAGCAACTCCTATTCATAATAGAATGGCTAAGGTGAGAGATATATGTTCCCAACTGAACCGGGTTGTATGCCCCTCTGTTTCATCTTCCAATGAACCTGCGTTATAATAGAGCACTCTGGGAAACATCTGCACCATTACACAATTAATCACTTCTGTTGACCATTTCATAAAAACATAAACAACGTTTAAGTATATAGAATTATATTGTTGTAGGGACGGACAAGGCAAGGCACCTAAGATAGCACCAAAGACAAGGAAACAGTCATATTTGGTTGCAACCAGATTCAGAGGGCATTGCTTCTGTTGTAATCAATTAATCCCCTGAAACCCAAGTTTAGGTAGTTTCAGAATTTTGTACCCAACATGTAAGGGAAGGGGCTCTGAAGTTCACAGTCTGCAGAAGTTCACAAAGAGCAGTTTTTGTTTCTGATTTTTCCTCAGTTCTGGGCAAGTTAAATTTTCAAGGACACCTGGGTGGGGGAGAGCTTTTTTTCCCTTTTTTTCCCCCTGCCAGCTGTTTCCATGGAGCCCAGTTTGTAACTTATTCATCTTAGCAATGTAGCCATCTCTATGAAGCCCCAGCTAAAGGACAGAAGCCTTGATCACATATGTTGTGAAAAACTAGTAAGGGTGTGTCTAGCTCAGGAGTGCTGATTTTTTTCAGCCAGTTGCCAGGTAGACCAGGGCAACAAAAAAAGAGGAAGTTTATCTACACTGAACTCTTTTATAGGGACTCTTTTGCTGAAAGTCCTAAAGTTAGCTATGGTGAAAACTTCTGGATAAGGTCAGTTAAGACTTTCCTGTGGGCCTGGTACAGAGGGGGAAGATGGGGAATGCAGGGCTGAGAGCAGCTCTTTGGATCTGAGAATGAGGAAGGAGAGATGTAAAAAAATAATGGAAAAGGGTTTTGAGATCTTCCTAGAAACAAAAACATGAGTAGTAGAACGGGTAGAACAGAGCGGGAGATGGGAGTGAGTATCCCAAAAAGCCTGCAAGGGACTTTAAATTCTTAGTAACCTGTTTTCAGTGATGGCAAAGCAACTTTAAAGGCCATTTTCATTACATCTTGGATAGGGGTCTGAGGGCTCTTCTCAGCTGGTTTGAGCTTTGGGTTAGCTGGTAAGAGGACCTGGTGGGACCCAGTGTGGGCACTGACAGGAGAAGAAAGGAGTGAGTGAGTGGAGGGTTACCTCAGTACCTGCTACCTCAGCAAGGGGGCAATGGTCTGAGAAACGGTGGAGGTTTAGGTTTTTAATATAGTAATTGGAGGGGAGAAATCAAGTTGATGAGGTGGGAGTGACAACAGAGAGTCTAGAGCAGAAGGCTGAGGGTGAGCATGTATTGGAGAAGCATAGTTCACGATGTGAGCAAAGGAGAGAAAAGGCCTCCACATAGAGGAATCTCCTTTCAGCCTTTTGAGCACTTGCAGAAGTTAAAAAGGTCACACAGAATTTGAGGATCTAGAGACCCCTCTGGGGGCCATCGGTTTTGGTTGTCTAATTGGTAATATGGCCAATGCTGTGTAGAGAATTTCATGAGTAGTTTGGGTTCCATGTGGCAGTCCCTGTATGCTCACATCCCCATGACTTACAGAAGATGTCGGCGTTCCCCGCACACAGCCTTGACTGTTTGTGGCTTTGATAGTACACTGGGCAAACATAGTAATCTAGGCTAGCCAAGCAGCATCTGGCTCGCGTGTCCCTACATCAATAATGTTTGTTTCCATTATCTATGGTATGGAAGGAATTTAATGGAATTTTAGTGGGATCCTCTTCATTAGGGATATCCCAATCGGGAAGACCTATACACAGCTGACAAATGTCTGGCTGGAGAGATGGCCACCAGGTCCCTAAGCGGGCTGTATGCAAGATAGACCATACTTCCGTTCCAGTAGGATTTGTGATCAGCCATCGCTGCTGAACAGGCTTATGAGGGTTAGGACTACTGGTGGTCAAGGGGAGAGTCTATAGCCTTATCCACACAGCGAATCCACAATTTGAAAGGGTTTCCAGTCTTTTCCAGTTTCCAGCCAGAGTCTGGACAGGGCACAGGCTTGAGATGAGAGGTAGGGATCCAGGAAATGATTTTGACTACCTTTACCCTGTAGGTGTTATAAGTAGCACCTGGTATGGTCCTTTTCAGCGGAGTTCCAGGGATGACACCAGATGTCGTCTTACATAGATGAAGTCTCTACTTGATATCGCTGTAGAGTCCCCTCATCCCCAGGTTGGTAGGCAGTGGCCATCTGTTTTCACAGGTATCCCTGAGTTCTTTCAAGAGCTTTAAGTCTGTTAAGCAAGGGGGTGTGGAAGGAATCATTAGGTCTTAGAGTTGGGGTAGGTCCCTTACTGGAGGAGAGACACCATAGAGAATTTCACAGGATGTGAGGTTACACAAAGAAATAGATTGAGTATTTCTTGCATGAAACAGTACATAAAGCAGGAGCATAGTCCAATCTTTTATGCCCGTCTCTAAGTTTAATTTCGTTATGGTCTCTTTAATGGTTCTATTCATTCTTTCTACCTGTCCTGAACTCGGGGGTCTGTAAACACAATGTAACTTCCAATTAATCCCCAGGGTCCTTGCTAACCTCTGAGTTACCTGGGCCACGAACGCCGGTCCATTATCAGACCCTATTACTTTAGGCAGGCCGTACCTTGGAAAAATATCTTCCAGGATCTTCTTGACCACCATTTGCGCTGTTTCATTTTTTTTTCTTTTCTTTTTTTTTGGGGGGGGGAAGGCTTCAATCCATCCTGAAAATGTATCTACAAAGACTAGGAGATATTTAAGTCCATTCCTTGCTGGCTTAATTTCAGTAAAGTCCACTTCCCAGAATTTTCCTGGTCTGGTTCCTCGTAGGTGCTTTCCTGCAGGAAGCTTGGAAGGGTAAGAATTAACCAGTTGATGGACCCAACAGGCTTTTGTTATCCATTCAGTTGTTTCCTTTCACTGTGAGTTGGTTAAGGGAAAACTCTGTTCTTGATCCTTCAGAAATGAATGCAGTTTCTTTGAACCAAGATGAGTGATTTGATGTACATTTTCTACTGACATAGTTAGAGCCGTGATTATAGGAGTTTTTACTGAAGGATTTAGAAATTCCACTTGGGGGCCTTCAGGGTAAAAAGTTATTTTGGCCCAGAGCTTTGTGAGCAGATCTCTGCCAATCAATGGGGCCGTGCATTCTGGGATTACTAGGAATGAGTGATGGATTTTTCCTTTCCCCTGGTCCATGGTCCTCTTAGTTGTCCAAGCCCGATATTTACTGCCATTAGCCCCTTGAATTAGAGACCTTTTATTTGATAGAGGTTCCAATGGGGCCTTAAAGGCAGAATATCTTGCCCCTGTATCCACTTCAAAGTATACTGGGGTCCCCTCCACTTCAAAAGTTACCCTGAGCTCGGGGAGAGGATCTGAGCCCCGACTTTCTTAGTAATCCTACAGAGTCAGAATGTCCAGCTGGCCTGGCTGTCTCTTTCTAGGGCACTCTTTAGCCCAGTGTCCTTTTTTTTAGAGTAGGCACATTGAATTGAGGCCAGGGGTGGCCTCTTGTGTGGGCCCCGGTGTCCCTTCCTGTCTCCATGTTTCTTAATTTCTGGTCTATTTGTTGTTGTGACCAGGATCTTAGTCAATGCCTTAGTCTGTCTTTTGTTTCTTTTATCCTCCCTTTGCTCCCTAGTCTTCCTCAGTTTCTCTCTTATAGTATACCTTCTTGGCTTCTCTGACTAAACCTCTCAAAGTCATATCTTGTAATCCATCTAAGCATTGTAACTGTCTTTTAATATCCAGAACAGCTTGCCCAATAAAGGCCACCATGACAGATGCCTTTTGATTCTCTCCCTGAGGATCGAAAGGATTAAATCTCCTATATGCCTCCATAATTCTCTGTAGGAACATGGAGGCACATTCATCAGTCCCTTGAATAATCTCTCTTACCTTGGCCAAAATAGTTGGTCGCCTAGCGGCCACTAAGATACCCACTATTAGAGCCCGGCAATAAGAGGAAGGATGCTCATTACCTTCACAGGTTTTGGGGTCCCAGTTGGGTCGGTGCAAGGGAAAGGCGGCTTTGCATATGTTGGGAAGTTTTGTCGGTCACCCATCTGGTCCGAGAATATTTTTTTCTAGAATCCAGGAAGATTCTCTTTTGTTCCTCTGTCATTAATAGAGTCCCTAGGAGTTGTTGGCAGTCATCCCAAGTAGGCTGGTGTGAAAACATCAATGACTCAACCACACCTGAGACCCAGGTGGGGTCCTCGGTAAAAGGGGGATTGTTATTTTTCCAGTTATTTAGGTCTGAAGAGGAGAAAGGTAAATACTGGTAGGCTTGCATTTTTCCCCCATGGTTGTCATCAATCATTGTTCCTTAGAAATGGAGAGAGAGCATCACGTGAGTTCCAGGGATTTCAATCATTCAACGCCGGCAAATTCCTTTAGCCGGGCCAGCAACCTCCAGGAAAGCAGGGGCTGTGTTTTCCGCAGGGGAGTTATCTGGAGTGCGCTGGGCTCGCTTAGCTTCCTCCAATGGCGGAGAGGCTGAGACAGCAGCAGGGGAATTACTTAGAGGGTGTTGGGGGTTGGGGGACGAGGGCAGGGAATAAGTAGTAGGACGAGAGTCCAGTAGAGTAAAATCTTGTGACTCAGGGAGAACAGAGGTTGAAGGAGGAGGAGAAGCAGAAGGTTTGAGAGAGCATGACGGAAAGAGTAGGAGCTGGGCCAGGGGCAAGGAAAAGCTTCACACATGGAGGAGGAGAATTGCAGAGGTCCTGCAAAGTTAAGATATATGTCTCTTGATCCTGATGTCTATGTGGCGCTGGCTGAAAGTCAATATCTCTGACTTTTTAAATTGGTGGGAAGTAGAAAGATCCTTCTAGGGGCCATCTGAATCCAAAGGTGGGACATTCTGAGGCACAGAGAGTCTGCCAGGTCCAGCGTTTAACTGAAAAAGAAAGATTCTGAGCCCTTATGCAGACTTTGGTGCAATGATCAAGGGTCAGCAAAAGAGGCATTGAAGTGCTCTATCCCATAATGAAAGATAAACAATCAGTAAAAGCAACGACACACGACACAGACAAGACAATACAATAAAGACAGGCAATGGACGTCCAACACTGAGACCAGGATTTAGTAGCCGGCAAAACCCGATGGGCTGGCAATCCCGAATCTGAAACAAAATATCACTGAGTCGAGGAGACTATTGTTCCTCGATTTCCCGAGTCCTCTGGGGAGTCCCCCAGTGACGTGGCCTGTGGCTCTATGACATGTCTCTCAGCCACCGTCGGAGAGAGCTCACACTCTTCATCAACAGCCATTTGCCAAGCCCTAACCTGAAACCTGAAACTAGAAAGAGGCACCTTACATACCCTGAGAGGAGCCCGTTGGGGTCTCTCATCTGCCGCTGCTGGATCTCAGTGGAACCTCCATATGTAAAGGTCGGGCGAGCGTCCGGGGAAGAAACCACCAAGAGACTGTCTCATGCAAAAGCAAAGCGTTTATTATGGGTCCAGCATGCTGGGGCTCAGAGTTCACTTGAATAGAGCAGAGAGCCCTGAGAACAGCTTAAGCAGAGCTTATATACTTTCCTTGGAGAGGGCAGGGCAGGATGTTTATTGATGGGTCCGGGCGAGTGAGCTGTTTGTGGGCAACCGGGTGAGGAATTACTTTCTGCAGTTTGGCAGCTGAGGACAGCACATTCTGGGAACAAGACTAGCAAACATTTCTCAAGATTTCAACAGTGTTTTATTAAGCATACAGAAAACAGGAAGTGATAAGTACCTATTTTATTAACCTTTCACTACGGACTACACTTTGCCAGATTTCCTAATGTCTCTATTGATATCTGCTTTCCTACATATTTTCCCCAGTTCATCATTGTGACTGACAAAAGTCAAACTTATGATTGTACCAAAGCCTAAATGGAAACTGAACATGGATTCCTAAAAACATCCAGGTCCAGTTTGCCTAATAGTCTCAAATATCAATCCTATTGGTGACTACGTATTTGTTTCTTCCTAAAATTATATATTCAACCTAAATGCAGTTAATAATGTCTAATCCTATCACTCACTCTATACTTTGCCTGATTTCCTAATGTCTCTATTGATGTCTGTTTTCCTAAATATTTTCCCCAGTTCACCATGTGAGTGACTCTTCACATGTGATGATATTTACTTTCACTCTCTAACCGAAACCCTATTGATAAAGAATTTTTGGTCCAAATCCTGTACTCACTCTTCTTCTGAAAGCTACTGACTATCTTCCTAATCTTACTGAGTTTCCCTGTTTGAGTGGAAGTTCTCTTTTCCATTCAATCATCCAAGGTACAAGGTCCTATGCCATTGATTATCGATTTATCTGAGACATATATGCAGAACATAATTCAAAGCTAAGTATCACAATCAACAGCTCAATGTCCTTCTGAGCTTCAAATCTTACCTAGATTTCTGTTTTCATACTTATATTTTATCTCTATGTTTTAATAAATGTCACAGGTTCCCAATACCATTATTCATCTAGCAGAATGATTCCTAACCCAAATCAAACATGTTATTAAACCCTAAACATACATTGTTCCCACAATCTCACTTAACAAAAGACCAGGGACAGTGTTGGTCTTACAATACAGGAATGTAGGGGATCTTCCATATGCTGAAAACCTAAAAGGTCCATGCAGATGTGATTCCTGGAGAAGATATAAACAGCTATGAAGGACCTTAAAGAGCAAAACTCATCTTCCATTGCAAACAATCTGGTCAGGATGAAGGGTTGTATCTTAATGAGCCTCTCTGTTCTCAATGTAGAGAAAATGGACCATACCAGGCCTGTGTGAAGAGCTGTTCCTGGGTGCCTATGGTTGATTCACCATTCTAACTTGTGAAAGTGTCACAGGAAGTAGGGGCAGCCTCTATCTCATGAGACCCTTGGAAGCAACTGTTAGGACAAAGTGATTGCCAAGGCAGTGTCCTCATTCACTACCTGAAATAAGTGATCTCACCTCTCTTCCTTGGTGATGGAACTCTCTGAACTTGTGATGCAGAAGCCAGGCAACCAGAGCCAGTCCCAGTCCCAGTCCAAGTCCCAGTGAGGTCACTTGTTTGGATTTACCAAGGACAGAGTCAGTGTTTCCTGGAACCTACTGATGTGAGGATGGCCAAATGCCAGGAGAGCTTTGTAGAGGGGCCTTTCTTGAGAAAAAGGTACTTGCCCACTTCTGGCTCCTGACAACGTCACAGATTTGGCCAAGGAGACCATATCTGAGACAGGACAGTCCATTTGGGGGAACATAGTATGGCCTACCAGTCAAACGACACTCAGGATAGTCACAGAATTACTTGGGGGAAGGAGGTGTCTTTGTGGGTGTGGGAGTGAGTTTGTGGTTTTTCTCATGTTCTGAGAATAAGTAGGAAAGGCAGTTTGTTGGGTGTGGAGTGGACTGTGTCTAGTAATTCCTTTGACAATGCGAGTTTCTATGTCTGTGTAACTCTCTGTGTCCGTAGTTGTATTCATTAGAAAAGAGAATTCATCTATGGATGTGTCCTGTCTAGTAGAAAGAATTCCAGCATTTATCCTGCCTAATTTATGAATGGACTGTGACTTCCCTTATCAATGGGCAACACGTACTATCTTTCTAAGTTCCTGTTTTCTTTCTGAATCTGGCCACTCTCCAGAGTAGGCTCATGGTTTTTTGTCCAAGTTATGTACCACCTCCAACCTCTGTGACATGGCCATGTATTCTATAGCTGAAAGGAAAGGGAGCATCTCAGAAAACTCAGATATCAGTGTGACAAGGAAAGTCTCAGTGGAGAAAACCTGCTTTGGGCCTTTTGCATTCCTATTCCTCTGTTGGCCTGAATGTCAGGAAGGTCTTTGCCTCAGGCCACCCCTTTGTGAATCCTGAAGAAAACAGTTTTCAAATGGAAATGAATGGGCATCACCTGTGGCTGTTTGCTAAAATGCTTTGAGAGATATGTGTGTGAATCAGCCTCTTGGCCGTGTGTGAGGCTGTGTCTTAGATATTCAGTGCCTAATGGATCTTAAGAAAGATCCCATGTGTGCATCCAAAACCAAAATGACTAAAAAATCAGTCATTTTAGATGAAGTTTATTGCCTTTCTCTGTTAGGTTCCTGACCTCCATCAAGTGAATTTGGGGATCCTTTGAATTAATCGAGTTTTTCAAAGCCCTGCAGAGGCTAGCCCATAGGTGCTTGGGTTTTCTAATGAATCCAAATCACATAAAGAATCTATACCTGACAGTCAGTAGGCCTCAAATTGGAGAAGCAGAGCAGTATTAGTGGCAGGCCTATTAAATCACTCCTTGTTTACAGGAAGGGTGTCCAGGTCACACTGACTTTAGGCAAATGAGGGCAAGGGAGATTATTTCAGACTCTGTCTTGTGCTTTACCCCTCATGGAAACCTCCAGCCAGAGGTAATGATGAGTGTCTATATGGAAGAAGATGAGGGCAATGTGGGAGTGTTTTGGATTTAATTGAGGTCATTTATTTGGCTGTTGGAAGAGAAGACTGGGTCCACCTGGGCTTTAACTCGGGTTTGATTCATCTTAGAGACTGAGTTCTGGAACTGACCTCAGAGAAGTATTGACATGAATTGTGTTGGGATTTTAGGAGGCCACGCATTAGAGTTGCCCTTGCAAACTGAGATCTAGGCCCAGGGTGGCTTTCCACAAAGCACTGAGAATGTCAGCCAGCATATAACCTGATTTTATTCTGAAAGACTTGGCAGGCATATTTGAGAGTCAAAACACCCATGAACATAACATTGTAGACCTCAATGGGCCTGGCCTCATGTGACCTTTAGGCCACTCTTTGGGAAGCCTTGCCTGTGAGAGTTCTCCAGATCTTTCATTGAAATGAGCTTCCACAAAATTTAATGGTTCATGAATGAATTGAAACCCACTGTGGCTCCAAATCCATCTTTGAAAAATGGCTAGATAAATACCATGAAATTTTTAAAATTCCCATGACCAGGTGGCACTGGAGAACAGTTAGATCTCCTGATGCTCATCATAAGTGTACCAGACTGGGCCTTGATTTACTGGGTTTCATGAAAATGGCATAGAACAGAGATGCCAGTAAGTTGGAACCTTCTGAGTAGTGCGCCTTGACCAGGTGTGGGCAGGTGTGTGAAAAACATCTGTGGTGGGGCCATGTGGATCTGCCATTGGCTTCCAAATAGCATGTGATTGACTTGCAGCAGCCAGCAGACCCATTTATGTAAAGGCACTTTGTTATATAGAGAGGTTTCAGGGCAATGTTCAGAATTAGGTTGCAATGGAAAAGGGGGCATTGTAGCAAGCAATGAGTGAAAGAAGCATGGATGGTGCATTCTCCTGCAGACTCTAACCCACCACAAGTGACAGAACTCCCGGCAGCACTGTGTCCCAGTTGAACTCCTTGTTTTTTGTGAAGCAAATATCAAACTCACTGTGCAGCAGCAAGAAACACCACGAAAAGTGGAGGATGACCAAATGGCTTCACAGCGACACGGGGAGACACTAAGCCCCCAGTGGCCACAGTTTACCTACAAAGAGAGAATTCAGCACTGCTGCCTCATGTTCATTGGAAAATAAGAAAACATGTCGTCCAGGTCACATAGATGCAGACCCATCTTTGATGGTCTCACTAAAAATAAAGCTAAAACTTCTGACAACACCTTATATTTCAAGTGCCCAATCTCACATGCAGTTTCTCAAACAGTCTTTAGGCCAGAAGAGCTCCATGTTGGTGTTGTGTTTACCATATCCCTTGCTTTTGGAAACTCCTCTACCATCTCAAAGTTTGTGAACTCCTGAGCATTTTCCATTCCAGACATGTATTCACAAATTTTCTAACTCTTCTCCTCTAATTGTGTCTTACTTGGAGCGAAGGTAATGTCAAGGCATTGTTCTGGATCAGAGTGGGAAGTTTTGGGTTGCACATATTTGCACACACATTGGATACAATTTCCAATTTTCCATTCAAAATACAGAATCCCTGACACTATCCCATACCCTACTAGACTCTGACTACTAATCCTAATATGATGGAGAAAAATAACACAAACAGAATATAAATACAAGCAGTTCAAAGAAGGCATGATGTATATTTGGACTTGCCTTTTGCATGAAAAAGTTTATGTGTTATTAATCTAGTCAATTTTTAATTAAATAGTTCTCCATGTGTTTTTAAAGTTCAAAATATGTGTATTACTGTCTCCCTTTCTCTGTAGCCTATTCAACATATGTATTTTTATATGCACATACCGAAAGCTACCTGGTATCACACCTACATTTTTGTGAGGTGGCTTCCTCACCAAATACAAATTGTGAGAAGAGATCACTCCTCCTAAAAGCTTTTGGAACTGAATATTCAACCTATGGGTGAACTTCCTAGTTGAACAAAATTATAAGTCTATTCTTTGGTTGGCAGCTAAAATCCCTGACAAAATATGTTGATTAATTGTATTTTGGGATTCAAGTATGGTGGAAGTTTGTTGGACAACTTGATTAATGGTGATTAATGGTGGCAGCAGTTTGTACTTGATTGGCCATAGCCACTCCAGCCGTAACCGCTGCAGCAGCAGATACCACCACGGCTGTCACTATAGCCGCTGTGATTCCAAAATCTCTGCGGACTCTAAGTAGCTCAACAATAGGGAATTTATCAGGATCCGCAGTGACCGGGATTGGGACAAAAGTTGGAATTTTCATAATCACTGCTACAGTCCAGGAACCATTCCAACACTCAGATAAGAGACAGGTAGTATGAGAACAATCCAGCATCCCCGACGAGGTGGCCTCAGCCAAAACGAATAAGAAGGGGGATTGGACACAGACCATTGCAGGAGGCAATGTGGCATTATACAACAGAGAGTTGAATGAAACAGATGTAAGTCTATTACCTTGTTCACTATCCCTAACAGTACCAGAAATATTAGCCAGCCAACTTTTGGCTCCTAGCAACTGAGCCAGTGCAGAAATATCGGCTGAAGCCCCCTTTTCATTGGAAATCAGCCATTGAAACCAGGACCAACCTACTCCTGTAGAGGAGCTGGCACTATTGTTAAAGTTATAAACATACCTCTTAAGAGAGGGGGAAAGGGAGAAACCTTTAGCAACTTGATGTTTCTCCCAAGAATGATCCTGACAAGGCGTAAATGTTGGGGGGAAACCAAGATTAGGGGAACAGTAAGGAGAGGCCTTGAAATGAGTGGCATTATAAATACTACTAGAAAAAGGAGGCACTGGGATTAGTACCTCGGAGATAATAGCCAAGGTAGTTATGTTAAGAGCAGAGCTGCTGTTTGCAGGGGTCTCTGAGCCTGATTGCTTCCCCGAAGCTACCTTGCTCAATACAGCACTGATAATGCTTCCTGAGACCTGATTGGACCGCAATGGGTCCTCCCAGTTAGTCAAATTTTTGGTCTTAAGGCTAATGCAATTAGCGTTTCTAAGGCTGAAACAAAAAACTCCTGTGAGATTAACTTGAGATTGATTAAAAATTCTCTCCATGTCCCCTCTAGGAGAGGCACAGGGAGCAGACATCTCACATGAGGTTGAAAAAAAGAGTGGGGAGGACACTAGAATTACCATGAACCGGCATCGGCATTGGCCAGGCCCGTGCCACTGCCCACCACCGCATTGGTGTCGCCTGTGCCATTGGCACCAGCACCAGAGCCAGAGCACTTAGCAGAATGAAGATCTTCATCACAGGATTGTTGTGGTATCTCTTGTTGCTGGTCAGTTGATGTTGAGACTCTTCTTGTCAAGCGTTCAGGGACCCACAACGGTTCCGTACGATCCTGGGGAAAAACACATACAGATCCTCATGCCCATGTCAGCACAGGGTCAGGGCCGTTCCATTGGCCCGTAAGAACATCCTTCCACTTAACATAGCCAATCACAGAGGGCTGAGGGGACACATGTCTATCGGCCGCAGAGCGACCATGAATATCCAAATTCGAAAGAGAGTAAAGAGAGAGCTAAAGAGAGCTAAAGAGAGCTAAGGACAGGCGTTCATTAGGAGTGTGTTCAGCTCCTATTCCCCCTTTTTGTTTTTGTAAAGTTTCCTTTAAGGTGCGATGAGCACGCTCAACAATGCCTTGTCCTTGAGGATTATAAGGCAAACCATGAGTAAGTTGCACTCCCATAGTAGAACAAAAAGCTGTAAATTGTCTGCCAGTATAAGCAGTTCCATTATAAGTCTTAAGGGATGCAGGTGCACCCCATGCTGCCCATGCCTCTAAACAGTGAGTAATGACATTACGTGCCTTTTCTCCCGATAAAGCAGAAGCATGGATAATTCCAGAGCATGTATCAACGGAAACATGCACATACTTAAGGTTACCAAAGTCAGGTATATGTGTCACATCCATTTGCCAAACAATCAATGGCTTTAATCCCCGTGGGTTTACTCCATAATTAGGGGGATGAAGAAATGTGACACAATGGGGACATTGCAATACTATCTGCCGAGCATCCGCTCTTGAAATGGAAAAACGCCTGTGCAGCGTTAATGCATTAACATGGAAGTTTTGGTGAAACAACTTAGCCCCCTCTAAGGAGGAAGCCAAGCATATCAATTGACCTCTAGTGGCTAAGTCCGCACAGGCATTACCTTGGGATAACGGACCAGGAAGAGAGGTGTGAGCCCTGATATGCATTGGATAAAAAGAAGCAGTGCGGTTAGAGATAAGCTGTTGAAGCTGAGTAAAGTAAACAGACACATTGTGGGCATCACTAATAGTTCCCACGGCCTCCAGGACTTTTAGTGCTTGTACCACATAGCTGGAGTCCGAAATAAGATTAAAAGGAAAAGAACACTGTTTAAAAACTTCAATAACAATTTGTAGTTCTACCCATTGTGGATTTCCAGGAGCAAATTGATGCTGGATAGGGGGAGAGTCATTAATTATGTAGGCTCCCATTCCAGACTTGGAACCATCAGTAAAAATGTTACCAGCCCCCGTGTTTGGGCATGAAAAGCTCTCCTCGAAACACCCCCACCGTACGGCGGCGGGTCCGGAGGATCATTTTTTTTTTCTTCTGAGCTCCTGTTTATTTTTGTTCCCTTCTCCCATAGTTAGACTTCCTAGCTGCCGAGACAGTCTCCCGAGCTCCTCCTCCTCATCGTCCTCCTCTTCTGACCCACTTTTGCATGGGAGTGTGCGCTGTGTACTGAGATCTGGATACAAGCGTTTCCTCCCCCGTTTCTCGCTCTGCACATTCCCTTCCTCCTGAAATATTTCACTCCGTGCCAGAGACAATCGCTTCCTCCCCTGTTTCTCGCTCCGCACACTGCCATCCTCCTGAAATACGTCACTGCCTGCCGGAGATAATTGTTTCCTCCCCTGTTTCTCGCTCCGCACACTCCCACCATCCTGAAATACCTCACTGCCTGCCATTTCTGATCTTTCTTCATGCAATTGCTCTAAAACTTCTTGTCCTTTAGTAAGTGCTTCCTGACATCTGCCATCTGCGAGGCAACTACGGATCATCTTCCAAAGGGGTATCACCCCACCATCTAATATGCCCTGCTCAGAAGCAAAGTCAAGATCTGTGCCTAACTTATCCCAGCTAGGTAGAGTGAGGCTACCCGAGAACGCGAACCTCGGTGCAACAATATCTGTCTTCTGTAAAAATCTCTGTAAAGTACTACGTTTCACTTCTAGGCCCTTGGAACGTAACAGGTTATCTAGGGCCAGGAGAAGCGGACTTGAAGATACGGCACCCATGACACAACAAAAGACACACAAAAAACAAAAGTGAAAGTAAGAGCGAAAGTACACAGTGCAGCTGCAATAAGATGTAATGCTCTCTCTGGCTTTACAGAGGAGCTGCCGCTTTGCTAGCGGGTCCCAATTACCTAGGACTAATCTCCGCTTTGATAGCGGGTCCCAATTACCTAGGACTAATCTCCACTTTGAAAGCGGGTCCCAATTACCTAGGACTAATCTCCGCTTTGACCGCGGGTCCTACTTACCTGGGACTAACTGGTTCACCACCCCTGACTGCTGAAAGTTCTGGTTCCCGGGTTTTCAGCACCACTTGTCGCGAACCCTTGCCCGCAAGGAAGACGCAACTCAGGAATCTTCTTTCAGCAGTTTATTCAGGCCTTCATTAAAGTATCTTTTTGTGACCCCCCTCTCTACTGGCGAGCGCCCAAGCACAGCCTAATAAAGTCTCCCACGTACCAATCTTAAGCCACTGCGTGGATCTTTCTTATAGGGTGGCAAGGGATAGCGTGCCAACTCTCCACAAAAGAATTTGTTTATCACAGGCCACAGTGGAAGCCGGCGCCATCTTCTAATGGCGGCCACAATCTACAACAATGGCTTACCACAATAGGACATATATTTCATCAACAATTTCGCAATTTTATAGGCATTTGTTTCACTTTCATTCGCTTCCTGCTTCAGAACACATGTATTCCTCCAGGTTTCTTGACTGGTCTTTTCATGAGACTTCTTTCCAAACAAATTATTTTCGATTTCCATAATCAATTTGAAGCAAAACTCACACACTTTTCATGATAAACCAAAATCCTCATATTTCCATTAAATGTATAATGGGTTGGAATGAATGATTGTATATTAATATAAGATTTCTTATATATTTTCACATTTATTTCAATCTATTGTTTCAAGTTGAAACCAGTTTTATTATTTATTCACAGTATGGTCTATTCATGCATTTCCTCTGTATTCATAGACACAGGGTGCACCTTTTTGTAGCCCCAATACAAAATTATACGTCTTCAAAATATTGCTTCCAGAAATAGTGGAAGAAATACTCATGTCACCTGATCTACATATACATTTCATCACAGTAATATTCTGGACACAAAATTCAAAGGTCACACTTATGATTCTACCAAATCCTAAATAGAAACTGAAAATGGATTACTAAAATCATCCATGTCCAGGGTGCCTTATGCTCTAAAATGTCAATCCTATTGGTGACTGCATATTTGTTTCTTTCTAAGATTATATGCTCAACCTCAACCCTTTTGAAAATATCTAATCCTATCACTCACTTTATACTTTGCCTGATTTCCTAATGTCTCTATTGATATCTGCATTCCTACATATTTTCCCCACTTCATCATTGTTGGAGACCCTCCACATGTGCTGTTATTGAAATTCACTCTCTAACCGAAACCCTATTTCTAAATAACTTTTGGTCCAAATCCTATACTCATTGTTCTTCTGATACTTACCGACTATCTTCCTGATCCTACTGACTATCTCTGTTTGAGGGGATGTTCTCTTCTACAATCAATCATCCAAGGTACAAGTTCCTATGCCATTGTATATCAATTTATCTGACATATCTGTGCAGAACGTAATTCAAGCTAAGTAATCCAATCAAGGACCCAATGACTTTCTGGACTTCAAATCTTACCTGGATTTCTGTTTTCATACTTATATTTCACCTATATATTCTTGTAAGTATCGCAGTTACCCAATACCATTATACATCCCGTAGCATGATTCCTAACCCAAATCGAACTGGTTATTAAGCCTAACCATACACTGTTCCCTCAATCTAACATTACAGAAGAGCTGGAACAGAGTTGGTCTTACAATGCAGGAATGGAGGGGATTTTCCACCTACTTAGAACCTCAATGGTCCATGCGGAAATTATCCCTGGAAAACATGTAGGCAGGTATGAAGAACCTGAGAGAGCAAAGGTCATCTTCCATGGCAAACAGCCTGGTCAGGATGAAGGGTTGTGTCTGAATCAGCCTCTCTCTTCTTAATGTAGAGAAGATGGACCAAACCAAGCCTGTGTGTACAGCTATTCCTGGGTGGCTATGTTTGATATACCATTCTAACTTGTGAAAATGTCACAGTAATTGGGGCAGCATCCATCTCATGGGACCCTTGCAAACAACTGTTAGAGCAAAGTGGTTGCCAAGGCAGTGACCTCATTCAGTTCCTGAAAAAAGTGACCTCCCCTCACTTCCTTTGTAATGGAACTCTCTGAACTTTGGAACCAGGAAGCTAGGCCCCCAGAGCCAGTCCCAGTCACAGTTGGCACACTTGATTGTATTTACCAAGGACAGAGTCAGTCTTTATTGGTACCAACTGATGTGAGGATGGCCAAATGCCAGGAAAGCTATGAAGATGGCTGTTTCCTGAGAAAGCAGGTAGTTGTTCTGGCAAAGACACCAGATCTGAGAAAGTACAGGCGATTTCGGGGGAACATAGTATGGCCCACCAGTCAGAGGAAACTCCGGATTATCAAAGACCTACTTCTGGGAAGGAGGTGCTTTGTGGGTGTGGGTGTGAGTTTGTGGTTTTGTCACATGTTCTGAGAATAGGTAGGAATAGTGGATTGTTTGTTTTTGAATGGATTGTTTCTAGAAGGTCGTTTGACACGGCGAGGGTTTCTAAAAGTGTATCCCACAGTGTCCGTGGTTGTTGACATTTGAAAAGAGAATGCATCAATGGAAGTGTCCTGTCTAGTAGAAAGCTTCCCAGCATTCATCCTGTGCAATTGATGAATGGACTGCAGCTTGCCTTATGAATGGACAACACCTACTATCTTCCTAAGCTCCAGTTTTCTTCCTGAATTCTGGCCACTCTCCAGAATAGTCTCATGATTTGGTGTCCAAGATATGTACCGCCTCCAAGATTTGTTACATGGCCATGTACTGGATAGCTGAAGGCAATGGGAGCATCTCAGAAAACTCAGATATCAGTGTGACCAGTAAAGTCTCAGTGGAGAAACCCTGCTTTGGGCCTTTTGCTAACCTATTGTTCTGTTGCCCTGAATGTCAGGAATTTCTTTGCCTCAGGCAACCCCTTTGTAAATCTTAAAGAAAGCAGTTTTCAAATGAAAATGAATGGGCATCACCTGTGGCTGTTTGCTTTATTGCTTAAAAAGGGATGTGTCTGAATCAGGCCCTTGGCCCTATGTGAGGCTGGGGCTTAGATTCTCGGCACCTGATGGATCTACAGAAAGATCCCATCTGTGAATCCAAAACCAAAATGGCCAAAAGAGCAGTCAATGTGGATGAAGTCTCTTGCCTTCCTCTGTAAGTCCTGACCTCTATCAAGTGAGAATAGATAACATTTGGGTCAAATGAGTTCTTCAAAGCCTTGCAGAGGCTAATGCATAGGTGCTTGGATTTTCTCATGACTCCAATTCACACAAAGGAATTTATACTCAACAATCAGTAAGAGTCAAAATGGAGAACAGAGCAGTATTAAGGGCAGGCATATTTGATCACTCCTGGTTCACAGGAAGGGTGTCCAGGCCAACCTGACTTTAGGCAATTGAGGGGTAAGTGAGCTTATTTTGGACACTGTCTTGGGCTGCACCCCTCATGGAAACCTGCAGCAAGAGGTTATGATGAGTTTCTCTATGGCAGAAGATGAGGGTCATGTGGGAGTGTTTTGGTTTCAATTGTGGTCATTTGTGTGGCAGTGGAATAGGCCACTAATGAGATTCGCCCTTGTAAACTGAGATCTAGCCAACTCCTTGGGAAAAATTGCCTGTGAGAGTTCCCCAGAGCTTCTATTGAAATGAGCTTCCTCACCATTTAATGGTTCCTGAATGAATTGAAACCCACAGTGCTTCCAACTTCATCATTGAAAAGTGGCTACATAAATACCATGAAATTTTTGCCATTCCAATGACCAGGTGGCACTGGAGAACCTTTCATGTCCTTTTGCTCATCATGAGTGTACCAGACAGTGCCTTGATTGTCTGGGTTTCATGAAAATGATGTAGAATAGAAATGCCAGTAACTTGTAGCCTACTGAATAGTGGGCCTAGAGCGGTGGTGTGCAGCTGTGTGATAAAACATCTCTTGTGGGGCCATGTGGATCTGCCATTGCTTCAAAAGGGCTTGAGACTGACATGGTGCATCCAGCAGAAACTTATATGTCTGAAACTTGTCCATGTAAAGGCATCTTTTTATATGCAGATTTTCAGGGCAATGTTCAGAATCAGGTTGCTATGGTCAAGGGGGCAATCTATGTGGGATAGAATCCTGGTTGGTGAATTATCCTGCAGACTCTGACCCACCACACATGACAGAACTCCCTTCAGCACTGGGTCTCAGTTGAACTCGTTTTATTTAGTGAAACAAATACCAAACTCCCAGTGCAGCGGCAAGAAACACCATGAAAAGTGGAGGATGATCAAATGGCTTCACAGTCCACACAGGAGACACTTAGCCTTAAGTGGCCACAGTTTACCTACAAAGAGTGAATTTACCACTGCCGCCTTATGTCTTTTGGAAAATAAGAAACCATGTCCTCCAGGTTACATAGATGCAGACGCAGCTTTGATGCTTTCACTAGAAATGAAGCTAAAGCTCCTGACAAAAACATATATTTCAAGGATCTTCTAGCTTTCAGAGTCTGTGTTGAAATATCAGCTGTTATCCTGATTGGTTTACCCCTAAATGTAATCTGCTTCCTTTCTCTTGTAGCTTTTAAAATTCTCTCTTTATTCTGTATGTTGGGTATCTTCATTATAATGTGTCTAGGTGTGGATCTCTTATGATTTTGCACATTCGGCGTCCTGTTGGCTTCTAGGACTTGGGAGTCTGTCTCATTCTTCAAGTCTGGGAAGTTTTCTCATATTATTTCATTGATTACATTGCTCATTCTTTTGGTTTGGACCTCTATACCTTCCTGTATCCCAATGACTCAAAAGTTTGGTCTCTTTATGTTATCCCATATTTCTCGGATGTTCTGTTCATGGTTTCTTAACAGTCTTGCTGAGCTGTCTATGTTCTTTTCAAGTTGAAATACTTTGTCTTCATTGTCTGATGTTCTATCTTCTAAGTGTTCTACTCTGATGGTAGTATTCTCAATTGAGTTTTTAAGTTGGTTTATTGCTTCCTGCATTTCTAGGATTTCTGTTTGTTATTTTTTACAACTTCTATCTCCCTGTATAATTGATCTTTTGCTTCTTGGATTTGTTTGTGTAATTCATTGTCGAAGTGATCTTTCATTGTCTGATTTTGCTGTCTAATGTCTTCCTGGAGACTCCAGATCATCTGAAGCATGTATATCCTGAGTTCTTTATCTGACATTCCATCTGCTGCAGCTATTAACTCTTCTAAATTTGTGTTGACCTGCATTGCTTGTGGTCCTTTTTTCTTTGTCTTTTCATACGGCTCGCGTTTCTTTCTGCTTGGTGAAACTGTTGTGATATTGAAATTTTCCCCCTATATATTTATATTGCTCTTGTATATTTGAAAAATCTTCCTTGCAGGGGCGGGGGGTGGCTGTGCTGCTCCTCCAATTGGGGTGATCTATCTACCACGCTGATGGGCCGCTGGGCCTGTTCTCCTGATCGGTCGCAGGTCTGCCTACCATGCAGGCGTGGGAGGCGGCTCTGCTCTGCCCCTCCTCCAATTGGTGTTACGTGTCTACCACACCCGTGGACCCCTGGGGTGTTCTGCCGATCGGTCGCAGGTCTGCCTACCTTGGAGGCGCGGGCGGCGGCTCTGCTCTGCCCCTACTCCAATTGGGGTGACGTGACTACCACGCCGGCGGGTGGGTGGGCCTGTTCTGTGGTCGGTCACAGGTCTGCCTACCTTGAGGGCATGTGCGATGGATATGCTCTGCCCCTACTCCAAATGGGTGAAGTGTCTGCCATGCTGGCAGGCCACTGGGCCTCTTCTGCTGGTCAGGTGCAAATTTTGTCTACCTTGAGGACGCGGGTGGTGGCTCTGCTCTGCCGCTACTCCAATTGGGGTGTCGTGACTACCAAGCCGATAGGTTGCTGGGCCTGTTCCGGGCACGTGCAAAGATTCTGCTCTGCCCCTACTCCTATTGGGATGACGTGACTACCATGCCGGTGGGCCACTTGGATTGTACTAGGCGCGGGAGAAGGCTCTGCTCTGCAACTACTCCAATTGAGGTGACGTTACTACCACGCCTGCTGGTCACTGGGCCTGTTCTGGGCACCTGCGGCGGCTCTGCTCTACCTCTATTCCAACTGGGGTGAAGTGATTATCATGCAGGTGTGTCGCTGGGCCTGTTCCGAGCATGGGCAGCGGCTCTGCTCTGCCCCTCTGGCTTGATGAAAAAGTGAGAGAGACTCGGGTGTTTGTGACTCACTTTCTTTACCAGGAGACTAACTGTTTCTGTCACCGCTGGTATCAATGAAGTTATCTCCTCCGCTGCTTTCTGATGACATCAGATCTCTGCCATGTTGGTATCCCATGCAAAAGGCAGCATTTCGTTCCCTTTGCTGGGTGACCAATGCAATGGGTGAGTCCTGACTTGCCCTCACAAGCCCCGTCTCAATCCTGTTGCCACTGCCTATGAAGGCTAGGTTGATATTTACCTCCACATTATTCAGCAAGACCCGGACCGGGAAGCAGTTTCCACGGGTTCTTTAGCCCTGAGCAAGATCAGTTCGGGGAGGCCAAATTTGGCCGCTCTGGGCTCAGTGTATGTTCTAATAGGAGCAGGCTCCAAGACGCAGTTTCTGCGGGTTCTTTAGCACTGAGCCTGAGTAATTTGTCTGCGAGACAAAGGTGAATGGCATCCTGAAATTACCTGTTCTATAGCTGAATGAGCTGCGATCAGTCGAAAACAGGGATGGTGACGTCAGCTCTTCAAGATGGTGGACGCTGGCTTCCTCTGTGGTCTGACCGGTATGGAGAATGGAATTGAACCGCATCCATCCCCGTCTCAATCCCAGAATTCAGCACTGAGCACAGTAATTGCATAGCTGGCAGGAGCCCATAGAATTAGCACAACTGTATATTTGCGATGCTATCTCGTCGTTTCCCAGTGCGCACCACAGACTCTAGCTAGAGGGCAATTTGCTGAATAAGCAGCATGACCCTCCGTGCGGACAAATCACTCGCGTTTGAGCCCCTCTAGCTGATCCTCGTGAGATGGATATATGTCCACTAGGTTGTGGAGCACCCCAAATTTGCTGGAAATTCCTAACAAGATAGGTTTTAGCCGTTCTAACTCGTCATTCTCCCGCACAGTGACGTGGTACATGGGGGTAATGCACTCCATTCGCCGCCATCATGTGATCCCCCAAAGTTAGTTTTCAGTACTAGGAAAAAAATATGTATTTCAGGTGGAGGAATATTTCTGAGAATAATCTTGTGAAAAGTTGATTATAAATCCACATACACGAATATGAATGAATTTAGGGAGGGTATAAAAAAATATACTAAATATTTTTAAAAATCTGGAGAGTGAATATATATATATATATATACACACAGACACACACACACACACACAGACATTAAAAAGTAGCATTATGTATGTGAATTGAAATTCACCATGAAATATATATCATCCACAGATCCAAAAATATTAATTTTAATGTACATGGATTTATGTTGTTCAACTAAGAAGCTCACCCATATGTTGAATTTTCAGTTCCAATAGCATTAAGTAGGAGTGATCTCTTCTCACAATTTGTATCTGCCAAGCCAGCCACCTCACCAAATGTACGACTGAAGCAGGTAGAATTCTATATGTGCTTATAAAAATACATGTGATGAATAGGCTACAGAGAAAGGGAGACAGTTATTCACATATTTGTTAACTTTTAAAACACATGGAGAACTATTTCAATTAAAATTCGCTAGATTTATAACACCTACCATTTATCATATGAAAGGCAAGTCCAATTATACACCATGCCTCCTGTGAACCTCTTGTATTTGTATTCTCTTTGGGTTATTATTCTCCATCAAATTAGGATAAGAAGTCAAAGTCAAGTAGGGTATGTGTTAGTGTCAGGGATGCAGTATTTCGAATGGAAAATTGGAAAATGTATCCAATGTGTATGCAAATATGTGCTACACAAATATCTTCCCACTCTCATTCAGAACAATGCCTTGACATTACCTTCGCCCTACATAAGACACAATTAGAGGAGAAGATTTAGAAAATCTGTGAATACATATGTGGAATGGAAAATGCTCAGAAGTTCACAAATTTGGAAGTGGTAGAGGAGTTTCCAAAAGGGACAGGGTAATCACTCCAAAAACATGAAGTTCTGCCAGCTTAACATCTGAAGAAACTGCCTCTGAGGTTGGGCAATGAAATATATGCTGTTGTCAGAAGCATTAGCTTCATATGTAGTGAGACCATCAAATCTTGTTCTGCATCTATGTGACCTGGAGGACATGGTTTCTTATTTTCCAATGAACATGAGGCAGCAGTGCTGAATTTTCTATTTGTAGGTACACTGTGGCCACTGGTGTCTCCCCGTGTGGACTGTAAATTCATTTGGTCATCCTCCACTTTCGTGGTGTTTCTTGCTGCTGCACTGGGAGTTTGGTATTGCTTCATTAAATACAAGGGTTCAACTGGGACACAGTGCTGAAGTGAGTTCTGTCAAGTGTGGTGGGTCGGGTTCTGCAGGAGAATGCACCAACCAGGCTTCTATCCCACATAGATTGCCCCATTGACCATAGCAACCTGATTCTGAACATTGCCCTGAAACCTCTCCATATAACAATATGCTTTTACATATAAGGTTCTACTGACTGCAAAATGTCAGTCACAATCCATTTGGAAGCCAATGGCAGATCCACATGCCCCCACCACAGATGTTTTATCACACACCTGCCAACCACTGCTCTAGTACAACTACTCAGCATGATCCAACTTACTGGAATCTCTGTTCTACACCATTTTCATAAAACCCAGTCAATCAGGGCACTGTCCTGTATACTCATGATCAGCAACAGGACATCCAAATGTTCTCCAGTGCTACCCGGTCATGGGAATTTCAAAAATTTCATGTTATTGATCTAGCCAATTTTCAAGGATGAAGTTGGAGGCACTGTGGATTTCAATTCACTCAGAAACCATTAAATGGTGAGGAAGCTCATTTCAATGAAAACTCTGGAGAATTCTTACAGGCAAGGCTTCCAAAAGTGCCCAAAAGTCAGATTAAGCCAGGCCCATTGAGGTCTACAATGTATGGTCCATGTGTGTTTTGACTCTCAAATATGGCTGCCAAGTCTTTAAGAATAATATCATGTGATATCCTGGCTGAGATTCCCTGTCCTCTGTGGAAAGTCAACTTGGGCTTAGATGTCACTTTCCAAAGGCAACTCTCATGCATGGCCATTTAAAATTCCAACACAATTCCTGGCAATAATTCTCTGAGATCAGTAAAGAACTCAGTCTCTAAGGGGCATCACACCAGAGTGCAAGCCTAGTTTGACCCAGTGATCTCTTCCAACCGCCAGACAAATGTCCACAATTAAAACCAAAACACTCTCACATGGCCCTCATCTTCTTCCATGTAGACACTCATCATATCCTCTGGCTGGAGGTTTCCATTAGTGACGCAGCCCACGACAGTGTCCAAAATAAGCTCCCTGCCCCTCATTTGCCTAAAGTCAGGGTAGCCTGGACTCTCTTCCTGTGAACCAGGAGTGATCAAATAGGCCTGCCTTTAATATTGCTTGGCTTCTCCAACTTGAGGCCTTCTAGCTTTGGGGTTTAGATTCTTTAAGTGAATTGGAGTCATGAAAATCAAGCCCCTATGGCCTAGCCTCTGCAGGGCTTTGAAGAACACATTTGATCCAAAGGATCCATATTCTCACTTGATGGATATCAGGAACCTACCAGAGGAAGGCAAGAGAGTTCATCAAAAATATATGATCTTTTTGCCATTCTGGTTTTGGATGCACACATGGGATCTATCTTTAGATCCATCAGGTGCTGAGAATCTAAGCCACAGCCTCACACAGGGCCAACAGGCTGATTCAGACATATCCCAATCCTAAGCAATTAAGCAAAGAGCCACAGGTGATGCCCATTCATTTCCATTTGAAAACTCTTTTTTTCAGGCTTCACAAAGTGGTGGCTTGAGGCAAAAAACTTCCTGACATTCAACAGAACAATAGGTAAGCAAAAGGACCAAAGCAGGGTTTCTCCACTGAGACTTTCCTGGTCAACAGATATCTGAGATTTCTGAGATGCTAGCCATTTCCTTCAGCTATCCATTACATAGCCATGTCACAGATCTTGGAGGTGGTACAAATCTTGGACACAAAACCATGATACTATTCTGGAGAGTGGGCTGAATTGAGAGAGAAAACAGGAAATTAGGAAGCTTGTAGGTGTTGCCCATCCATAAGGCAAGCCAGAGTCCACTCATGAATTGGGCAGGATGAATGCTGGGAAGCTTTCTACTAGACAGGACACATCCATTGATGCATTGTCTTTTCTAATGTCTACAACAATGGACTCAGTGGGATACACACACATAGAAACACTCGCCTTGTCAAAGGACTTAATAGAAATATTCCACTCCATACCAAATAAACCGCCTTTCCTACCTATTCTCCGAACATGAGACAAAACCACAAACTCACACCCACACCCACAAAGGCACCTCCTTCCCCCTAGTAGGTCTGTGACTCCCCGGAGTGTCCTCTGACTGGTGGGCCATACTATGTTCCCCGGAAATGACCTCTTCTGTCTCAGATCATGTCTGCTTGGCCAACTCTGTGAAGTTCTCAAGAGTCAGCGGTGAGACACTACCTGCTTTCTCAGGAAAAGCCCCTCTTCACAGGTTTCCTGGCATTTGGCCATCCTCACATCTGTAGGTACCAAGAAAGACTGACTCTGTCCTTGGTAATTCCAAACATGTGAGACCACTGGGACTAGAACAGGGACTGTCTCTGGGTGCCTGGCTTCCTGGATCCCAAGTTCAGAGAGTTCCCTCACCAAGGAAGTGAGGTGAGATCACTTCCTTCAGGATCTGAATGATGTCACTGCCTTGGCAACCACTTTGTCCTAACAGTTGCTTCCAAAAGTACCATGAGGTGGAGGCTGCCCCGATTTTCATGGGACACTTTCTCTAGTTAGAATGCTGTATCAACCATAAGCACCCGGGAACAGCTTCCACACAGGACTGGTTTGGTCCATGTTCTATACATTAAGAAGAGAGAGAATGATTCAGACACAACCCTTCATCCTGACCAGGATGATTGCCATGGAAGTTGACTTTTGCTTTCTGAGGTACTTCATAGCTGCCTTCATCTTCACCAGGGATTATTTCTGCATGAACATTTGAGTTTCTCAGCAGGTGAAGATCCCCTAGATTCCTGTAGTTTAATACCCACACTGTTCCTGCTCTCCTGCAAAGTTAGTGTATGGTTAGGGTTAATAATATTTTCGATTTGGGTTAGGAATCATTCTGCAGGATGAATAATGGGATTGGGAACCTGTGATATTTATAAGAATATATAGGTGAAATATATGTATAAAAACGGGAATCTAAGAAAGATTTGAAGCCCAGAAGGGCATTGGGCCCTTGGTTTGGATACTTAGTGTTGAATAATGTTCTGTACAATTGTCTCAGTTAAATCGAAATACAATGGCATAGGACCTTGTACCTTGGATGATTGAATGTAGAAGAGAACATCCAGTCAAAAAGGGATAGTCGGTAGGATTAGGAAGATAGTCAGTAGGTTTAGGAAGAAGAGTGAGTATATGATTTGGAAAAAAAAGCTTCTTTAGCAATAGGGATTCGTTTAGAGAGTGAATGTAAATGTCAGCACATGTGAAGAGTAAGCCAAAATGATGAACTGGGGAAAATATGTAGGAAAGCAGGTGTCAATAGAGACATTACTAAATCAGGCAAAGTATAAAGTGAGGGATAGGATTAGACATTTTCAACAGGCTTGAGTTTGAATACATAATCATAGGAAAAAACAAATATGTCGTCATGAATGGGAATGACATTTGAGAGCATTAGGCAACCTGGAGATGGATGTTATTAGTTATCAACATTCACTTTCCTTTTAGGCTTTGGTACAATCATAAGTGTGATATTTTATTTTTTTGTTGTTCAGAATATTACTGTGATAAAATGTATATGTAGATCAGGTGACATGAGTATTTCTTTCACCATTTCTGGGAGCAATAATTTGAAGACACATACATTAGTATTAGGGGCACAAAGAGGTGTAACCTCTGTCTATGAATATAGAGATAATGCATGAATAGACCATACTATGAATAAATAACATAACTGATTCCACTTTAAATAATGGATTGAATTGACATGTGAAAATATATAAGAAATCTTATATTGATATACAATCATTCATTCCAACCAGTTATATATTTAATGGTAATATTAGGATTATGATTTATGATGAATGGTGTTTGAGTTTTGCTTTATAAGTGATGATGTTAAACGAAAGTAATGTGTTTGGAAAGAAGTCTCATGAAAAGACCAGTCAAGAAACATGGAGGAATGCATGTGTTCTGAATCAGGAAGTGATTGATCGTGAAACAAATGTCTATAAATTTTCTAATTTGTGACTGAAATATATATCCTATGATGTGGATAAACTGAAGACATAGTAACGTACAAGTGTTGAATAAAAATGAAAGTCAAAATACACATCATGTCCCCTAGGAATCTACTTGCATTGATTTTAAACTGGCTAAGTAAATGTAGAAATAATAGGGTTTGTATGCACCATTCACTGAATTTAGTTTTCAGTACTAGGAAACAATATGTATTGCAGGTGGATGATTATTATGAGAATAATCTTGTGGAAAGTTGATTATAAATCCACAGATATGAATATGAATGAATTTAGGGAGTGTATAATAAGACACATATATTTCATATTTTGAAAAATCTGTAGAGTGTGTATATATATAAATATAAATATATATATATACAAACACGCACATGCACATATATTAAAAAGTAGCAATACAGGAGATCCATTATTAAGGCAGGCATGGAGAAATCAAGTCTCTGATCTCTTCAGCTGCACGGGCATAGGAAGTCGTAAACTGTCTAAATGCTGTTTGCTCAGAATCACTAGGCAATGTTGACCTGTTGTGAATCTGGGGCGAACAGTCTGCGCCCCTCAGAACACACAAAGAGCCCGGATTGGCTGCATTCAAGCTTAGATTCGTCTGGTTTTTGTGACTCAGCACTAACATTCCCGCTGAAATAACTGGTTGGGCTTTCTGAATTGGCAGAGTTAAAAGACAACTGAGCCTTCATAGGCAGTGGCCACAGGGTTGAAATGTGGCTTGGGAGAGATAGTCAGGACCCACCCATTTCATTGGTCACCCAGCAAAGGGAACGAACGGTCACCATTTTAATGGGATACCACCATGGCATAGAACTGACATTACAGGCGGAGGAGATAACTTCATTGAAACCAACGCGACAAGTGTGTAATCCCATTGCCATCTCTCTCAACACCACGGGGAAACCTCAAGGGCCCCTCCCAGCTCTCCCAGGAGCACGATAGCCAGACCTAGGGAAACAGGATTGGCTCAGGACTTGCGGCGTGGAATTCCCGGCTACCACTCCCACCAGTGCTGACAATTGAGGTCTCTTACACCACCTACCAGGGGCATGGCTCCCGGAAGACAAGAAAATTCGCTGGCGGTTCTCAGGACAAAGCTCTACAAACTTAGGGTCTGAGGGAGGCAAACAGGGAGAGTGTGCCCAGGCGTTCATTAAAACAGGGCTACCAGGAGCAGAGGCCTGGCGTGTAACCAGTATTGTGGTGAGCGTCAAAGGTGAGCGGGGCCTGGCTTGAGGAAGCACAAGAGAAGGCCCTAGGCACTCAGGATTGGAGACCCACCAAGTCTGGGAGGAAGAGCTGCTGCACAGTGATTTGTTCCCACTTATTTAGAGGAGAATCTTGGCCCAGTGCACACAGCTCCACCTACTGGAAGAGAAGTTAATTGAACTCTAGTACTGCATGTATTATTATTATGATATTATTTGTATGTTTTTCTTTTTCTTTCATTTTCATTTTTGTTGTTGTTCTTTAACTTTTTTAATGTTTTTTATTTTTTTAATTTTTTATTTCATTATTATTATTATTATTTTAAATTTTAATTTTCATTTTTTAATTATCATTATTACTTAAAATTTTCTTTCTTTATTTTCTATTTTTTTCTTTTGTCTTTTCATTTCTTTTCAATTTTATTATACCCCCTTCCTTGAATTCTACCTGGCTACTCTCATTCTCTTTAGTGAATTCTTCCCTTCCCTTCTAATATCTTTCCTTCCAAGCATCAAATAAATTTATAAGAGTAAGCAGTAACTCAGTAGTCAAACAGAACAAGTAGTAACATGAGCAGGATAAAAAAGCAAGGAAGAAAAAAAGTACAAACAATGAAGGACAGCCTAAATATTCAAGAGCATCTGGAGTCATCAGAAAAATGCTCATTTAAAGAACTCAAGGAATACCTTAGACAGATGGAATGGAACATTAAAGAGGATACGAGACAACAAAAACAAACAGTGAAAGAACGCATTGAAAATGAATTACATAAACAGATAAAATAAGAAATTAAGCATCTTTATCAGGAGATAGAGATTATTAGAAAAATCAAACAATAATTCTAGAAATGAAGGAAATGATAAACCAAATAAAAAACTCAATTGAGAGTATCACTAACAGAGTGGAGCAAGTAGAAGACAGAATGTCAGATAATGAAGACAAAATATATCATCTTGAAAAAACTCTATCCAAGAAAGAAATGCTGTAAAAAATTATGAGAAAACATCCAAGAGATATGGGATAACATAAAAAAAACAAACTTATGAGTCATCCCGAAAGACGAAGGTACAGAGATTCAAACCAAGGGAATGAGTAACCTGCTGAATGAAATAATTAGAGAAAACTTTCCAAAAATAAAAATGGAAACAGATAAACAAATTGTAGATGCTTACAGGACACTGAGCACACAAAATCACAGTAGACCAATGCCAAGACACATTGTTATGAAGATATCCAATATACAAAAAAAAGAGAAAATATTAAAACCTACCAGAGAAAGGAGGCAGATTACAATCAGGGGTAAAACAAAAATGTTAACAATGTTTTTTTTTTTTTTTTATCACAGATGCTGGAAGTGAGAAGATCCTGGAACAACGTACTTCAAGCACTGAAAGACAATGGATGCCAACCAAGAATTATGTATCCAGCAAAATTAAGCTTAATGTAAGACAACAAAATAAAAATATTTCATGATAAACAAAAGCTAAAAGAATTTGCAGCCAGAAAACCAGCATTGGAAAGCATCTTGAGCAAAACACTACACGAGGAAGAAATGAAAATCAACAATGTAAACCATCAGTGGTAAGTGCCTCAGTAATGACAGAGGGCGGGAAAAGCTAATCATGGAGAAACAAACTAATTTAAAAAAAAGATATAAGCAAACATGGGTGGCAGTACAAACCATATATTAATAGTAACTCTAAACGTTAATGGCTTAAACTCTCCAATAAAGTGACATAGGCTTGTAACTTGAATTAAAAAAAACAAATCCAACAATATGTTGCCTCCAGGGGACACATCTGAATGGAAAAGACATACACAAGCTGAAGGTGAAAGATTGGGAAAATTTATACCATGCACACAGTCCTCGTAACCAATGGGTTACAGAAGACATAAAGGAGAAAATCAAAAAATTCTTAGAGATAAATGAAAATACAGACACAACATATCAGATTCTATGGGACAAAATGAAAGAAGTTTTAAGAGGTAAATTCATCGCCTGGAGGTCATTCCTCAAAAAAAGAAAGAAAAAAAAAACAACAAATAAATGAGCTCACACTTTATCTCAAAGCCCTAGAAAAGGAAGAGCAAAACAACAGCAAATGTAGCAGAAGGCAAGAAATAATTAAAATCAGAGCGAAATTGAAACAAAAGAAACTATTGAAAAAATTAACAAAACTAAAAGTTGGTTCTTCAAAAAGATAAATAAGATCGACAGACCCTTAGCCATGCTAATGAAGAGAAGAAGAGAGAGAACTCAAATTACTAACATACGGGATGAAAAAGGCAATATCACAACAGATGCAACATAAATACAGAAGAAAATTAGAAATTATTTGGAAACCTGTATTCCAAAAAAATAAAAAATAGTGAAGACATCGATAAATTTCTTAAGTCATATGATTTGCCCACACTGAGTCATAAGGGAACACACAATTTAAACAGACCAATATCAATGGATGAAGTAGAAGAAGCAATCAAAAAACTACCAACCAAGAAAAGCCCAGGACCGGATGGGTATACAGCAGAGTTTTACAAAACCTTTAAAGAAGAATTAATACCATTACTTTTCAAGTTATTCAGGAAATAGAAAAACTGGGAGCTCTGCCAAATTCGTTCTATGAGGACAACATCACCCTGATTCTGAAACCAGACAAAGACACCTAAAAGAAAGAAAACTACAGACAAATATCTCTGATGAACCTAGATGCAAAAATCCTCATTAAAATTCTGGCGAATTGGATACAAAGGCACATCAAAAAAATTGTGCACCATGATCAACTAGGATTCATCCCTGGGATGCAAGGCTGGTTCAATATATGGAAATTAATAAATGTTATTCACAACATCATTGGACTTAAAGATAAGAACCATATGATCATCTCGATAGACGCAGAAAAAACATTCAACAAAGTAGAGCATTCCTTTATGTTCAAAACATTTTAAAAACTAGTCATAACAGGAACTTACCTCGACATTGTAAAAGCTATCTATGTTAAGCCTCAGGTTAGCATCATTCTGAATGGAGAAAAATTGAAGGCATTCCCTTTAAAATCTGGAACAAGACAGGGATGTCCTCTATCACCACTTCTATTCAATATAGTTCTCGAAAAACTGGCCAGAGCAATTAGAGAGATGAAAGACATTAATGGCATAAAAATAGGAAAAGAAGAACTTAACTTATCACTATTTGCAGATGACATGATTCTATACATAGAAGACCCAAAAGGGTCTACAGAAAAAACTACTAGAACTAATAAATGAATGCAGCAATGTGACAGGATAGAAAATCAACATGCATAAATCAAAGGCATTTCTGTATATTAGCGACAAAACTTCTGAAACAAAAATGAGTCAAAACACTGCATTCCCAATTTCCTCAAAATAATTAAATACTTGGGAATCAACCTAACAAAAGAGGTGAAAGATTTATATAATGCAAACTACAGAACCCTAAAAAGAGAAATAGAATAAGATCTTAGAAGATGGAAAAATATACCCCGTTCATGGATAGGAAGAACTAACATCATCAATATGGCTATATTACCAAAAGTTCTCTACAGGTTTAATGCAATGCCAACCAAAATCCCAAAGGAATTTTTTGTAGAAATAGATAAAGCAATTATGAAATTCAAATGGAAAAATAAAAGACCCAGAATAGCAAAAGCAATTCTAAGCAGGAAGTGTGAATCAGGCAGTATAGCAATACCAGATTTCAAACTATATTACAGAGCAATTATAATAAAAACAGCATGGTACTGGTACCAAAACAGGCGGGTTGACCAATGGTACAGAATGGAGGACACAGAGACTAATCCAAAAAGCTACAACTATCTTATATTTGATAAAAGAGCTAATGGCCTGCAATGGAGGAAGGATGGCATCTTCATCAAATGGTGTTGGGTAAACTGGAAATCCATATGCAACAAAATGAAACTGAATCCCCTCCTCTTGCCCTGCACAAAAGTTAACTCAAAGTGGATCAAGGAGCTAGATTCAAATCAGAGTCTCTGCGTCTGATAGAAGAAAAAGTTGGCTCAGATCTACATATTGTGTGGTCAGGCTCCAAATTCCTTAATAGGACACCCATAGAACAAGAGTTAATAACAAGAATCAAGAAATGGGACTTACTTAAACTGAATTTTTTTTTCTCAGAAAGAGAAACAATAAGAGAGGTAAATATGGAGCCTACATCATGGGAACAAATTTTTAGTCCTCACCCTTCACATGGAGCCCTAATATCTAGAGTATACAAAGTATACAAAGAACTCAGAAAATTAGACAATAATATAACCAATAACCCAATGGGCCAAGGACCTGAACAGAAACTTCTCAGAGGAGGACATAGAATCAATTAATAAGTACATGAAAAAATGCTCTCCATTTCTAGCAGTAAGAGAAATGCAAATAAAAACCACCCTAAAATACCATCTCAATCCAGTGAGATTGGCAGCCATAATGAAGTCAAACAACAACAAGTGCTGGCGAGGATGTGAGGAAAAGGGTACTCTTGTACATTGCTGGTGGGACTGAAACTGGTGCAGCCAATTTGGAAAGGAGTATGGAGACTCCTGTGAAAGCTTGGAATGGAAGCACCATTTGACCCAGCTATTGCCCTTCTTGGACTATTCCCTGAAGACCTTAAAAGAGCGTACTACAGTGATACTGCCACATCGATTTTCATAGCAGCACAATTCACAATTGCTACACTGTGGAACCAACCCAGATGCCCTTCAATAGATGAATGGATAAAAAAAAAATGTGACTTTTATATACTATGGAGGATTACGCAGCACTAAAATATGACAAAATCATGGAATTTGCAGGGAAATGCATGGCAATAAGAAGATTATGCTTAGTGAAGCTAGCCAATCCCTAAAAAACAAATACCAAATATCTTCTTTGATATAATGAGAGCAACTAAGAACAGAGCAGGGAGGAAGAGCATGAAGAAAAGATTAACATTAAGCAGAAACATGAGGTGGGAGGGAAAGGGAGAGAAGAGGGAAATTGCATGGTAATGGAGAGAGACCCTTATTGTTACACAAAATTACATATAAGAGGTTGTGGGAAAATAAACAACGAGAGAAATGAATTAGAGTAGGTATGGTAGAGAGAAAAGATGGGAAGAGAAGGGAGGGGGTATAGTAGAGTATAGGAAAGGTAGCAGAATACAACATTAACTAATAGGGCATTATGTAAAAATATGGATGTGTAACTGATGTGATTCTGCAATCTGTATTTGGAGTAAAAATGGGAGTTCATAACCCACATGAATCTAATGTATGAAATATGATATGTCAAGAGCTTTGTGATGTTTTGAGCAACCAATAAAAAAGTAGTGATATATATGCCAATAGAAATTTATCATGAAATATATATAATCAACAGATTGAAAAATATTAATTTTACTGAACATGAAATTATGAATAATGTTATTCAACTAGGAAGCTCACCCATAGGTTGAATTTTCAGTTCCAACAGCGTTTAGGAGGAGTGATCTCTTCTCTCAAATTGCATCTGCAAATTCAGCCACCTCACAAGTGTATACGAGTGATATCAGGTAGGATTCTATATGTGCATATAAAAATACATTTGCTGAATAGGCTACAGAGAAAGGGAGACAGGGATTCATATATTTGTTAATTTTAAAAACACATGTAGAACTATTTCAACAAAAAATTGACTAGATTTATAACTCCTACAAAATATAATGCAAAAGGCAATTCCAACTATACACCATGCCTTCTCTGAACTGCTTGTATTTCTATTCTTTTTGGGTTATTTTTCACCATCATATTAGGATCATAATTCAGAGTCTAGTAGGGTTTGGGTTAGTGTCAGGGATTCAGTATTTCAAAATAAAAATTGAAAAATGAATCCAGTGTGTGTGTAAATATGTGCTACACAAAAATCTTCCCACTCACATCCAGAACAATGCCTTGACATTACCTTCACCCAAGTAAGACACAATTATACTAGAAAAGTGTGAAAATCTATGAATACATATATGGAATGGAATATGTTCGGGAGTTCACAACCTTGGAGGTGGTAGAGGCGTTTCCAAAAGTAAAGGACAGGGTAAACACTCCACAAACAAAGAGCTCTGCTGGCCTAAGACTTCTTGGAATACAGCTTCTGAGGTTGGGCACTTGAAATATATGTTGTTGTCATGAGCTTTGGCTTCCTTTGTAGTGAGACCATAAAAGCTGGGTCTTCATCTATGTGACCTGGAAGACATGATTTCTTATATTTCAATGAACATGAGGCAGCAGTGCTCAATTTTCTCTTTGTAGGTAAACTGTGTCCACTGGAGGCTAAGTGTCTCCCGGTGGGGACAGTGAAGACATTTGATCATCCTCCAATTTTCGTGGTGTTTCTTGCTGCTACACTGGGAATTTGGTACTTGCTTCACACAATATAAGAAGTTCATCTGGGATACAGTGCTGGAGGGTGTTTTGTCACGTGGGGTGGGTTAGCGTCTGCAGGAGAATGTACCAACCAGGCTTCTATCCCACATAGTTTGTCCCAATAACCATAGCAACCTGATTATGAACATTGCCCTGAAACTTCTCCATATAACAAGATGCCTTTACATACAAGGGAATGGGGGCTGCGCCATATCAGTCACAAGCCATTTGTAAGCCGATAGCCGATCCACATGGCCCCACCATGATGTTTCATCACACACCTGCCCACTACTGCTCTAGACCCACTACTCAGCAGGCTCCAAATTCCTGGCATCTCGTATTCTACACCATTTTCATGAAACCCAGTCAAACAAGGCACTTTCTGGTATACACATGATCAGCAACAGGACATCCAACGTTTCTGCAGGGCCACCTGGTCATGGGAATTTCCAAAATTTTATGGTATTTATCTAGCAAGTTTTCAAGGATGAAGTTAGAGGCACTGTGGGTTTCAATTCATTCAGGAACCGTTAAGTGTTGAGAAAGCTCATTTCAATGAATGCTCTGGAGAACTCTAAAGTCAAGGCTTCTCAAAGAGTTGCCAACAGGTCACATGAAGCCAGGCCAATTGACGTCTACAATGTGAGGTCCATGTGTGTTTTGACTCTCAACTATGGCTACCAAGTCTTTCAGAATAAAATCATGTGATATTCTGGCTGAGATTCCCAGGCCTCTGTGGAAAGCCACCCTGGGCCTAGATCTCAGTTTCCAAGAGTGAGTCTCATGCGTGGCCTCCTAAAATCCCAACACAATTCATGGCAATACTTCTCTGAGGTCAGTTTCAGAACTCAGTCTCTAAGGGTAAATCATACCAGATTTCAAGCCCAGGTGGACCCAGTCATCCCTTCCAACTGCCACAAAAATGACCAAAATTAAAATGAAATCACTCCCACAGGGCCATAATCTTCTTCCTTGTAGACACTCATCATAAACTCTAGCTGGAGGTTTCAATGAGCACAAGGTATTGTCCAAAATAAGCTCACTTGCCCCTCATTTGCCTAAAAACATGGTGGCCTGAACACTATTCCTGTGAACCAGGAGTGATCAAATATTGCTGCTGTTAAAGTGTTCCGCTTCTCCAATTTGAGGCCTACTGGCTGAAGCCTATAAATTCTTGATGTGATTTGGAGTCATGAGAAAACCCAAGCACATATGGGCTAGCCTCTGCAGGGATTTCAAAGACTCATTTGACCCAAAGGATCCCTATTCTCACTTGATGGAGGTCAGGAACATAAAACAAGAAGGCAAAAATATTCATCCACAATGACTTCTCTTTTTGTCATTTTCGTTTTGAATTCACATGGGATCTTTCTTTAGATCCATCAGGTGCTGAGAATCTAAGCCACAACCTCATTTAAGGACAAGAGGCTGAATCAGACACATTCCATTCCAAAGCAATTAAGCAAAGAGCCACAGGTGATGTCCATTCATTTCCATATGAAAACAGTCTTCTTAAGGCTACACAACAGGATGGCCTGAGGCAAAGACTTTCCTGACATTCAGGGTAATAGAAACAGAAGTAAGCAAATGGCCCAAAGAAGGGTTTCTCCACTGAGACTTTACTGGTCACACTGATATCTGATTTTTCTGAGATGCTCCCATTCCCTTAAGCTCTCCAGTACATGGCCATGTCACAGAGCCTTGTGGTGTTACATATCTGGGACTCAAAACCATGAGCCTATTCTGGAGAGTGGCTGGAAAACACGAAGAAAACAGGAACTTAAGAAGATAGTAGATGTTGCCCATCCATAAGGCAAGCTGCAGTCCATTCATCAATTGGGCAGTAAGAATGCGGCGAAGCTTTCAACTAGAGACAACACATCCATTGATGCATTGTCTTTTCTAATGTCTACAACAACGGATACAGTGGAATACACAGACATAGAAACACTCACCATGTCAAACGACTTACTAGAAATAGTCCACTCCAAACCAAACAAACCACCTTTCCTAGCTATTCTCAGAACATCAGAAAAAAACACAAACTCACACCTACAATGGCAAAGGCAATTCTTTCCCCCAAGTAGGTCTGTGATTATACGGAGTGTCTTCTGACTGGTGGGCCATATTATGTTCCCCAAAAATGTCCTGTCCTGTTTCAGTTCTGGTCTCCTTGGCCAATTCTGTGAAGTTGTCAGGAGCCAGTGGTTCGCCACTACCTACTTTCTCAGGAAAGGCCCCTCTTCAGAGCTCTGCTGGAATTTGGCCATCCTCACATCAGTAGGTACCAAGAAAGACTGACTATGTCTTTGGGAAAAGCAAACAAGTTAGCCCACTGGGACTCGGAGTGAGACTGACTCTGGGTGCCTGGCTTCCTGGATCCCAAGTTCAGAGAATTACATCACCAAGGAAGTGAAGTGAGGTCACTTCTTTCAGGAACTGAATATGGTCACTGCCTCGGTAACCACTTTGTCCTAACAGTTGCTTCCAAGGTTCCCATGAGATGGAGGCTGCCCCAACAACCTGTGACACATTCAAAAGTTAGAATGGTATATCAACCATAGGCACCCGGGAACAGCTCTCCACACAGGCCTGGATTGGTCCATCTTCTCTACTTTAAGAAGACAGAGGCTGATTCAGACACATCAATTCACCCTGACCAGGTTGTTTGCCATGGAAGATGACTATTGCTCTCTCAGGTCCTACATAGCTGCCTACATATTCTCCAAGGATCATTTCTCCATGGATCTTTTAGGTTCTCAGCAGTTGGAAGATCATCTACATTCCTATATTGTAAGACCCATTCTGTCCCTGCTCTTCTGTACGTTATATTGAAGGAACAGTGTATAGTTAAGGTTAATAATAGGTTTTATTTGGGTTACGAATCATTCTGCGGGATGAATAATGGCATTGGCAACCTGTGATATTTACAAGAGTATATATGTGAAATATAACTATGAAAGCAGAAATCTAGGTAAGATTTGAAGTCCAGAAGGGCACTGGGAACTTGAGTGGGATACTTAGCTTTGAGTTATGTGCTGCACAGATGTCTCAAATAAATCAATATACACTGGCATCGGACCTTGTACTTTGGATGATTGAATGTTGAAGAGAACATCCAGTCAAAAAGCGATAGTCGGTAGGATTAGGAAGGTAGTCTGTAGGTTTAGAAAGAAGAGTGAGTATAGGATTTGGACCAAAAGTTCTTTAGCGATAGGGTTTCGGGTAGAGAGTGTATGTAAATGTCAGTACATGTGAAGAGTCAGTCACAATGATGAACTGGGGAAATCATGTAGGAAAGCAGATATCAATAGAGACATTAGGAAATCAAGCAAAGTATAAATTGTGTGATAGGGTTAGACATTTTCAACAGGTTTGAGGTTGAATAGATAATCTTAGGAAGAAACAAATATGTAGTCACCAATAGGATTGATATTTGAGAGCATTAGGCAACCTGGACATGGATGTTTTTAGTAATCCATGCTCACTTTCTATTTAGGCTTTGGTACAATTGTAAGTGTGACCTTTGCTTTTGGTGTCCAGAATATTTCTGTGATAAAATGTGTATGTAGATCAGGTGACATGAGTATTTCTTCCACCATTTCTTGGAGCAATATTTTGAAGACTTATAAATTAGTATGGTCGTACAAAGAGGTGTACCCTATTTCTATGAATATACACATAATGCATTAATAGACCATACTGTGAATAAATAATATAACTGGATCCACTTTAAATAATGGATTGAATAGATATCTGAAAATATATAAGAAATGTTATATTGATATACAATCATTCATTCCAACCAGGTATATATATAATGATCATCTTAGGGTTATGGTTTATCATGAAGGGTTTGTGAGTTTTGTTTCAAAATTGATTATGGAAATCAAAAATAATATATTTGGAAAAAAGTCTCATGAATAGACCAGTAAAGAAACATAGAGGAATACATGTGTTCTGGAGCAGGAAGTGATTGAAAGTGAAACAAATGCCTATAAATTTGCCAACTAGTGAATCAAATATATATTCGATGATGTACATAAACTGAAGAAATAGTAATGTACCAGTGTGGAATAAAAATTAACGTCAAAATACACATCATGTTCCATAGTAACCTACATGCATTGATGTTAAACTGGGTTAGTTAATGTAGACATATTAGGATTTGTATGCACCTTTCACTGAAGTTAGTTTTCAGTACTAGGAAACAAATATGTATTTCGGGTGGATGAATATTTCTAAGAATAATCTTGTGAAAAGTTGATTATTAATCCACATACATGAACATGAATGAATTTAGGGATTGTATATAAGACACATATATTTCATATTTTTAAAAATCTGGAGAGTATAAATATATATATATATATATATATATATATATATATATATATACACACACACACACACACACACACACAAACATAGACATTAATAAGTAGCAATATATATGCCAATCGAAATTCATCATGAAATATATATCATAAAGATGCAAAAACATTCATTTTACTGAACATGGGTTTATGTATTATGTTGTTCTACTGGGAAGCTCACCCATAGGTTGAATTTTCAGTTCCAACAGGGTTTAGGAGGAGTGATCACTTCTCACACTTTGTATCTGCTATGTCATGTAATTCACAAGAATGTACGTGTGATACCATGCAGGATTCTATTTGTGCAAATAAAAATACATGTGCTGAATAGGCTCCAGAGAATGGGAGACAGTAGTTCACATATTTGTTACCTTTGAAAACACATCGAGAACTATTTCAATTAAAAATTGACTAGATTTATAACACCTACCCTTTATCATGCAAAAGGCAAGTCGAACTCTGAACTGCATGTACTTATATACTGTTTGGGTTATTTTTCTCCATCTTATTAGAATTAGTAGTCAGAGTCTAGTAGAATATGTGTTAGTGTCAGGGATTCAGAATTTCGAATGGAAAATAGGAAAATTAATCCAATGTGTATGCAAATATGTGCTACAACAAATCTTCCCACTCTCATCCAGAACCATGCCTTGACATTACCTTCGCCCCAAGTAAGACACAATTAGAGAAGAAGAGTTACAAAATCTGTGATTACATTTCTGGAATGGAAAATGCTCAAGAGTGCACAAACTTCGAGGTGGTATAAGAGTTTCCAAAAATAAGGACAAAGTACACACTCCACAAACATGGAGCTCTGCTTGCCTAAAACTTTTTGAGAAACTGCCACTGAGGTTGGGCACTGAAATATAGGTTGTTGTCACGAGTTAAGCTTTCTTTGTAGTGAGCACCTCAACGCTGGGTCTGCATCTATGTGACCAGGAGGACAAAGTTTCTTATTTTACAATGAACACGAGGCAGCAGTGCTGAATTCTCTCTTTGTAGGTAAACTGTGGCCACTGGGCGCTTAGTGTCTCCCCGTGTGGACTGTGAAGCCATATGGTCATCCTCCATTTCGTGGTGTTTCTTCCTGCTGCACTGGGAGTTTGGTATTTGCTTCACAAAATACAAGGAGTTCAACTGGGACAAAGTGCAAGAGGGAGTTCTGTCACGTGTGGTGGTCAGGGTCTGCAGGATGATACAAGAACCAGGCTTCTATCCCACATAGCTTGACCCCTTGACCATAGCTACCTGATTCTGAACAATGTCCTGAAATCTCTCCATATAACAAGTTGCCTTTACACGGAAGGTTCTGCTGGCTGCGCCATATCAGTCACAAGCCATTTGGAAGCCAATGGCAGATCCAAATGGCCCCACACAGATGTTTTATCACATACCTGCCCAACACTGCTCTAGGCCCACTACTCAACAGAGTCCAACTTACTGACATCTCTGTTCTACACCATTTACATGAAACCCGGTAAAACAAGACACTGTCTGGAACATTCATGATCAGCAACATGTCATCCAAAGGTTCTCCAGTGCCACCTGGTGATGGGAATTTCAAAAATTTCATGGTATTTATCTAGCCATTTTTCAAGGATGAAGTTGGAGGCACTGTGAGTTTCAATTCATTCAGGAACCATTAGATGGTTAGGAAGCTCATTTCAATGAAAGCTCTGGAGAACACTCACAGGTAAGGCTTCCCAAAGAGTGGTGAAAAGATCACATGATGTTTAGCTCATTTAGCTCTACAATGTGAGGTCCATATGAGTTTTGACTCTCAATGATGGGTGCCAAGTCTTTCAGAATAAAATCATGTGGTATCCTGGCTGAGAGCCCCAGTGGTCTGTGGAAAGCCACCCTGGGCCTAGAACTCAGTTTCCAAGGGCGACACTCATGCCTGGCTTTCTGAAACCTCAACACTATTCATGGCAATACTTCTCTGAGTTCAGTTGCAGAACTCAGTCTCTAAGGGAATCACACCAGAGTTCAAGCACATGTGGACCAAGTCATCTCTTCTAACCGCCACCCAAATGACCACAATTTAAATTAAAAGACTCCAACACACATAATAACCTCTGGCTAGAGTTTTCCATGAGGGGGACAGCTCAAGTCCGTGTCCCAAATAAGCTCTCTTGCACCTAAATTGCCTAATTCAGGGTGGCATGGACACCCTTCTTGTGAACCAGGAGAGATCAAATAGGCCTCCCATTAATACTGCTCCACTTCTTCAATTTGAGGTCAACTGACTGTGGGGTTTGGATTCTTTATGTGAATTGGAGTCTTGAGAAAACCCAAGCAACCATGGGCTAGCCTCTGCAGAACTCTGAAGATCTCATTTTACCCAAAGGATCCCTATTCTGACTTGATGGAGTTCAGGAAAGTTACAGAGGAAGGCGAGAGACTTCATCCACAAGGACTGCTCTTTGGCCATTTTGGTTTTGGATGTACACATGGGATCTTTCTTTATATCCATCAGAAGGTGAGAAACTAAGCCACAGCCTCACACAGGGCAAATAGGCTGATTCAGACACATCCTCTTCAAAACAATTAAGCAAGGAACAACAGGTAATACCCATTCATTTCCATTTGAAAACTGTTTTCTTCAGGCTTCAAAAAGTGGTGGCCTGCGGAAAAGACCTTCCTGACATTCAGGGCAAAAGAAGAAAAGGTAAACAAAAGACCCCAAGCATGGTTTCTCCACTGAGACTTTACTGATCACACTGATATCTGAGTTTTCTGAGATGCTCGCCATTCCCTTTAGGTATCTAGTACATGGTCATTTCACAGAGCTTCGTGGTTGTACATATCTTAAACACAAAACCATGAGCCTATTCTGGAGAGTGGCCAGAATTCAGGAAGAAAACAGAATCTTAGGAAGATAGTAGGTGTTGCCCAACAATAAGGCAAGCTGCAGTCCATTAATTAATTGGGAAGGATGAATGCTGGGAAGCTTTCTACCTGACAGGACATATTCATTGATGCATTCTCTCTTCTAATGTCTACAATCACGGGCGCAGTGGGATACACTGACATAGAAACACTCGCGTTGTCAAACAACTTTCTAGAAACCGTTCACTCCAAACAAAACAAACCTTCTTTCATACCTATTCTCAGAACATGAGACAAAAACCACAAACTCACACCCACATCACAAAGGCACCTCCTTCCCCCATGTAGGTCTGTGACTATCCGGAGAGTCCTCTGACTGGTGGGCCATACTATGTTCCCAGAAATGGCCTGTTCTGTCTCAAATCTGGTCTTCTTGGCCAACTCTGTGAAGTTTTCAGGATCAAGTGGTGAGTCAATGCCTGCTTTCTCAGGAAAGCCCCCTCTCCATAGCTTTTCTTGCATTTGGCCATCCTCACATCAGTAGGTCCCAAGAAAGACTGAGTCTGTCCTTGGTAAATCAAAATAAGTTTGACAACTGGGACTGGGACCGGGACTGGCTCTGGGTGCCAGGCTTCCTGGATTCCAAGTTCAGAGAGTTCTATCACCATAGAAGTTAGGTGAGGTCACTTCCTTTAGGAACTGAATTTGGTCACTGCCTTGGCAACAACTTTGTCCTAACAGTTGCTTCTAAGGTTCCCATGAGAAGGAGGCTGCCCCTACTTTCTGTGACACTTTCACAAGTTAGAATGGTATGTCAACCATTGGCACGCAGGAGAAGTTCTCAACACATCCCTGCTTTGGTCCATCTTCTCTACATTAAGAAGAGAGTGGCTGATTCAGACACATCCCTTCATCATGAGCAGGTTGTTTGCCATGGAAGACTTTTGCTCTCTCAGGTCCTTCATTGTTGACTACATCTTCTCCAGGGATCATTTCTTCATGGACCTTTGAGGTTCTCAGCAGGTGGAAGATCCTCTATGTTGCTGTATTTTAAGACCAACTCTGTCCCCGCTCTTCTGTAAAATTAGATTGAGAGAACAGTGTATGGTTAGGGTTAATAACAGGTTCAATTTGGGTGAGAAAAGAAACTACATGGTTGAGCAAACAGGGTCCTACAGTTAACAATAATATGAGAATTATTAATGGACCAGCCTGGGTGGATAAAAGCGTAGTTACCCAGGTGGACTATGTGAACCAAGACTCAAACCTCCCTTTGGGGGCCTCTGTCTTTCTTTGACCCTCTTCAAGTCGTTTTCTTAATTTACTCATAGATTCTTTTACAACTCCAGTATTGTCGGCATAAAAACATCATTCTTTCCTCAATGCAAGCAAAAAGGCACCCTTCTCTCATGAAGAGGAGGGCCAACACTCGCCTGCTCTGTAAACAACTTCAGAGAGAGAGAGGTTAAAATTCCTGTAAAGCTGTGATGCGGTTTTTAATGTCTTTAAGCTTTGGTCTATTTCTGCTTCTAATTGTGTCTTTGGTGTGTCTCATGGACTAGGGAATTTGTTCCTGTGCCCACCCCTTTAGCAACTATTATTCCTAATAGGATGGCTAAAGTGAGGGATACAGGTTCCTGGTGGAACCGGGTTGTATGCCCCCCTATTTGATCGTTAAAAAAACCTGCATCCTGATAGAGCACTCTCGAAAACATCTGCATCATTACATAATTAATCGCATCTATTGACCATTTTATGAAAACATAAATAATGTTAAAGTGTATAGAATTATACTGTTGTAGGGATGGACAAGGAAAGGCACCTAAGATAGCACCAAAGACAGGAAAGCAGTTTTATTTGGTCGCATCCGTATTTAGAGGGCATTGCTTCTGTTGTAATCAATTAATCCACTGAACCCCAAGTTTTGGTAGTTTTAGTATTTGTGCCCAACATGTAAGGGAAGGGGCTCAGAAGTTCACAGTCTGCAGAAATTTACACAAATCAGTTTTTGTTTCTGTTTTTTTCCTCTGTTCTGTGCACGTTAACTTTTCAAGGACACCTTGGAACGGGAGAGCTTTTTTGTCTCTTTTTTTTCCTCCTTGCCAGCTGTCACCATGGAGCCCAGTTGGTAACTTTTTTATCTTAGAAATGTAGCCATCTCTGTGAAGCCCCAGCTCAAGGCCAGAGTCCTTGTTCACATATTTTGTGAAAAACTGGTAAGGCGATGTCTAGCTTAGGGGTGGTGATTTTTCCAGCCAGTGGCCAAGTAGAACAGGGCAACACGAAGAGTGGAAGTTTATCTCCATTGAACTTTTTCAGAGGGACTCTTTTGCTGAAAGACCTAAAGTAAGCCTTGGTGAAGACTTCTGGAGAAGGTCATTTAAGACATTTCTGTGGACCTGGTACAGAGGGGGATGACAGGGAAGGCGATGCTGAGAGCAGCTCTGTGGATCTGAGAATGAGGAAGGAGAGATGCCAAAGAATAATGGGAAAGCGGTTTGGGATTTTCATAGAACAAAACTTGAGCAGTAGAACAGGTAGAGCAGAGGGGAAGACTGGAGTGAGTATTCCAAAAAGCCTGTGAGGGACTTTAAATTCTTAGAACCTGTTTTAAGTGATGACAAATCAACTTTAAAGGTCATTTTCATTACATCTTGGATAGGGGTCTGAGGGCTCTTCTCAGCTGGTTTGAGCTTTGGCTAAGCTTGCTAGAGGACTTGGTGGGACCTAGTGCAGACACTGACAGGAAAAGAGAGAGTGAGTGGGTGGAGGGGTACCTCGGTACCTGCTTCCTCAGCAAGGGGGCAATGTTCTGAGATCCAGCGGAGGTTTGGGTTTTTGATCTAGTAATTGGAGGGGAGAAATCAGGTTGCTGAGGTGGGAGTGAAAGCAGAGAGTCTAGAGCAGAAGGCTGAGTGTGAGGAACTATTGGGGAAGCATAGTACAGGATGTGAGCGCAGGAGGAAAAAGGATTCCACATAGGGGAATTTCCCCCTTTTGATCACTTGCCAAAGTTAAAAATGTCATGCAGAATTTGAAGATCTAGAGAACCCTCTGGGGGCCATAGTTTTTGGTTGTCTAATTGGTAATATGGCCAATGCTGTGTACTGAATTTGATGAGGAGTTTGGGTTCCACCAGGCAGCCCCTGTATGCTCACATCCCCATGACTTACACAAGAAGTCGGCTTTTCCCCCACAAAGCCATGGCTGTTTGTCGCTTTGATAGTCTGCCGGGCATACATAGTAATATAGGCTAGCCAACCTGCATCTGGCTCGCGTGTCCCTGCATCCATAATGTTTGTTTCAATTATCTATGGTATGGAAGGGATTTAAGGAAATTTTAGTGAGATCCTCTTCATCAGGTATATCTCAAAAGGAAAGACCTCTACCGAGCTGAAAAATGTCTGGGTGGAGAGATAGCCACCAGATCCCTAAGGGGACCGTTAAGGTCTCTTTAATGGTTCTATTTATTTTTTCTACCTGTCCTGAGTTCTGGGATATATAAGCATAATGTAACTTCCAATTAATCCACAGGGTCCTGGTTAACACCTGACTTACCTGGGCCATGAACACCAGTCCATTATCAGTCCATTAGGCAGATCGTATCTTGGAAAAATATCTTTCAGGATCTTCTTGAAAACCATTTGCGCCGTTTTTTTTTTTTTTTTTTTTTTTTTTTTTTTTGTGTGTGTGTGTGTGTAAGGCTTCAATCCATCCTGAAAATGTATCTACAAAGACTAGGAGATATTTAAGTCCATACCTTGCTGGCTTAATTTCATTAATGTCCACTTCCCAGAATTGTCCTGGTCTGGTTCCTCGTAGGTGCTTTCCTCTAGGAAACTTGGAAGGGTAAGCATTACCCAATTGACAGATCCGACAGGCTTTTGTTACCCGTTCAGTTATTTCCTTTCGCTGTGAGTTGGTTAGTGGAGAACTCTGTTCTTAATCCTACAGTAATGCCTGCAGTTTCTTTGAACCAAGGTGAGTGAGTTGATGTGCATTTTTAACGTAGTGTAGGGCTTGCTGTAATTGCAGGCTGAGCTCAGTGAAGTTGAGGTGTTCAGTGTCAGTGTCCTTAGATGTTATCAAAATCTTCCTGGTACTCAGGGTTCCATTGGAATTGGGCATCTTCCTTTAACAGCTGTATAAAGGAGCAGCTAAGGACGCAAACCCAGGTATCCATAACCGGCAAAAGCCAGCAGTCCCAAGAAATTCTCTGAGTTGTCTGCTGTAAGATGGGGGTGGTATCTACACAATGGTTTGTTTTCTGGGCTCAGTGAGCCATCGTTTACTGCCCCTAAGGGAATAGCCCAGGAAGATTACTTCATGCTAGCAAATTTGGGCCTTTTTGGCCGAAACTCTATACCCGAGTTGAGCAAGCTCATATAATAGTGCTTGGGTCCCAGACTCACAGTTTTCCTTGGTGTTGGCTGCCAGTAGCAGGTCATCCACGTATTGAAGCTGGGTTACTTCAGGGTGCGTAGTTCTGAAGTTGTTGAGATCTCTGTGGAGGGCTTCATCAAAGAGAGTGGGGGAGTTTTTGAACCCCTGTGGGAGTCTAGTCCAAGTTAGTTGACCAGACGTTTTGGTTTCTGGGTCTACCCACCCGAAAGCAAACAGCAACTGACTATCTTTATGCAGAGGCAAGCAAAAGAAATCATCTTTTAAGTTCAGAACAGTATATAATTTCCGCTCAGGGTTCAGAGTGCTAAGCAGATTGTACGGATTATGTACCATGGGGTGAATGTCCTGCACTCTTTTGTTGATCTCTCTTAGCTCTTTAATGGGGCGATAGTCCCCGGTTCCTGGCTTTTTTTTTTCTAGTAGCAGGGGAGTGTTCCAGGCCGATTGACAGGGCCTTAGGACTCCTAAGGCCAGATATTTCTGAATATGGGGCCTTATCCCACCTTTAGTTTTTTTGCTTAGAGGATATTATTTGACATTGATTGGGGAGACTGAGGTTTTTAACTCCACTGTTATTGGAGGTTGTTTCACGGCCAGACCTAACACCGCAGTTTTTGCCCAGGCATCTGGGTAATCTGTTATCCATTTTTGGGGTAGCTTGCCTGTTTGATCAGTCTTGGGGGGTGTGAAGAGTGGACGTTCATCTTCTACTAATATAGTTAAAGCGGTGACTATAGGAGTTTTACTGAAGGATTTACAAATTTCATTTGGGGGCCTTCAGGGTTAAAAGTTATTTTGGCCCAGAGCTTGGTGAGCAGATCTCTGCCCATCAATGGGTGCAGGCATTCTGGTCTTACTTGGAAGGAGTGATGGATTTTTTCTTTCCCCAGGTCCATGGTCCTCTTAGTTGTCTAAGCCCGATATTTACTGTCATCAGCCCTTTGAACTAGAGACCTTTTATTTGATAGAGGGCCCAATGGGGCCTTAAGGGCTGAGTACACTGCTCCTGTATTCACTTCAAAGTTTACTGGAGTCCCCTCCACTTCAAAAGTTACCCTGAGCTAGGGGAAGGGATCTGAGCCCCGACTTTCTTAGTCATACTCCAGAGTCAGAATGGCCAGCTGGCGTGGCTGTCTCTTTATAGGGAACTCTATGGCCCAGTATCCTCTTTCTTTAGAGTAGGCACACTGATCTGAGGCCAGGGGTGGCCTCTGGCATGGGCCCTTCCTGTCACCCTGTGTCTTAATTTCTGGCCTCTTTCTTGTTGTGATCAGGACCTTAGTCAATGCCTTAGTCTGTCTTTTGCTTCTCTCATCCTCCGTTTGCTCCCTTTCTTTCTCCCTGTTTCTCTCTTATAGTATACTTTCTTGGCTTCTTTGACTAAATTTCTCTTTTAAATTTTTTTTTAATATCCATGGCAGCTTGCTCAATTAAGGCCATCATGACAGATGCCTTTTAATCCACTGCCTGAGGATCGAAAGAAGTATATCTCTTGTATGCCTCCATGATTCTCTCTAGAAACATAAAGGGAGATTCATCAGGCCTTTGAATAATTTCTCTTACCATGGCCAAATTAGTTGGTCACCCAGCGGTCCCTTGGAGACCCGCTGTTAGAGCCTGGCAATAATTGAACAGATGCTCCCTATCATCCA